>NC_080704.1:107136424-107449831 GCF_030445035.2 Dasypus novemcinctus
TTGGGACATGTGGATTGATGTTTCTGAAAGTCTTGTATCTTCTGATTTTCCTGAACCCCTTGAGCATTCAGAAGTGTCCTGTTACTCCCTATTAAGGGCTAACCCTCAACTTTACTTGAACATGCAGAGCCTTTCCCTGCAAGATAACATGTGTTTCCTTCAGAATCTGCCCTCACCTCCCATCCTAGCCACTGGGAATGTAATGAGGGTTAAATCACAGCATAACCTAGCTGGAGATGTGCTGGGCCTAATAAGGGAAGGAGCCATAGGACATAGCCTGCATGTACTGGCAGGCACTGAGTGTATAAAAACTGGGATAGAATTTTGAGGGGACTGATCAGGGGGATGGAATATAAAACTGAATAGGAGAGAATTCATTGATTTGGGCGTGCTGTCCCAGGATACAGATTTACCATTCAGGCAAAAATCCCAGGAGATTATGTGAATTTACTACTAGCATAGCTTCTCAAATTAGGAAAAAAACAATGACCCACACTAAGTGATTCAGAAATGCCAGAGTTGCAATCACAGTTGCTGGGAGAAGGGATTACAGGTTCAGAGAAGTGGAAATGGTATAATAAGTATATTATATAAGGTCAGAATGAGGTGCAGCGATGCCCAGAGATGTACTCGCCAAATGCAATGGATGTGTCATGATGATGGGGGAGAGTGTTGCGGTGGGGGGAGTGGTGGGGTGGGGGCGGTGGGGGTGAATGAGGACCTCATATTTTTTGAATGTACTATTTTTTAAAAAAAGAAAAAGAAAAAAAAAAAAAGGTCAGAAAATGCTCCAGAAGACTATGTTCTACAGAAGAACCCAAAGAATATACCATTTACCAAGGCTGTAAGTAATATGCTGATGAGAGGAGCACTGACATCATTAAGAAGTTAGTTCAGTGGTGGCATTCTGAAGGTTAGAGCTCAAGATAGGAAAGGATGGTAGAGAACTATGATCACAGATAAAAATGGTGATGACCCAGAAACAATAAAGACAGTATGGCTGCACTTAACTGTCAGAAACAAGGTGGATGCAAATACCATAATGCACAGTAGGGTTTGAGTGACAAGCAAGATAGCCTGACCTACAGAGAGCTATGGAGATCATTTATAGAACACAGTGCCCATGGAGGATAGATGGCTAATAGTTAAGAGAACAAAAATGGTCAATGAAACAGTGTCCTGGGGAAATTGGTAGCCAACAATCTGTACTCATTCTGCATAATCAAAAGAAATAAAAGATGGTCAGGAGCCTGAGGGCATTTGCCTCAATAAAAAGCTACAATCTCTTGTCCAGCTTCTGGGCCTGATCCAGTTTTTGACCCAGAATACGTTGCTGGGTGCCCTGCAACATGCATAATAATGATTCTTTCAGTCCTTCCATTTGATCAGGTAACTGTGCACTGGGCAAAGTGGGATACCCAAACATTCTGAGGACTGACAACACTGGTTCCAAGTTGATATGATACCCAGAGACCTAAATTGTCATCATGGTTTCTCTGTTAGTATGGGGAATTGTGGGGAGTTGGGTACTAAATGGGATTCTCGTCCAGGTCTGGTTCACAGTAGGTCCATTAGATCCACAGTCCCACCTGGTGGTCATTTACCTGGTATCTTAATGTATAATTGGACTAGACATATTTGGTAGTTAGTCTAACTCCTATAATGTTTCCTTGCGCTGTGGTGTCAACTATTTGTAGATGAGAAGCTGACGTGAGAGCTTCTGAAACTGCACTGCCGTTCCCCAGCCAAGACAGTAAATAAAAATAATATAGCATGCTAGGGGGGAATGGCAGCAATAAGTTTCCCCTTTAAAGACCTAAAAGGCAGAGGTGGTGGTCGTCCCCATCTTAACTCCATTTAATTTACTCATTTGGCCCCTGCAAAAGTAGACAGACCCTGGCACAGGAAAGTAGACTACTGTAAATTCAACCAAGTAGTGACAGCAATTGTACCTGCTGTTCCAGGTACAATATCTTTGCTAGAGCAGATTAACATGGTCTTTGGTACATAGTATTTAACTACTGATTTGGAAAATGAGTACTTTTCCATCCCTATCAGGTAGAGGATCAGAAAAAGTTCACATTCACAAATAATGGACAGCAGTATGCATTTGTGGTTTTTCCTCAAGGCTCTATAACTCTCTTGTCCACTGTCATGATATGATCTAAAGAGAGGTGGACCATTTGAACATCTTGCAGAATATCAAACTAGTCCACTACATTAATGGCATCATGTTAATTATACCAAAAGGAATAAGAAGTGGCTTGTTAAAACACATAACCTCCAGTGGATGGGAAATAAACCCTACAAAGATTCAGGCACCAGCCATAATAAGTGCAATTTTTAGAGGTTGAATGGTCTGGGGCATGCCAGGACATCCCTTCCAAAGTAAAGGACAAATAGTTGCATTTTACACCTTCCCCATGAAGAAGGAAGTGCAATGCCTGGGTAGGTCTCTTTGGGTTCTGAAAACGTCACATTCCACATCTGGGTTTACTGTTTCAACTTATATACTGGGTGACAAAATAGTTCGCATCTTTGGGTGGGGCTGAGAGCAGGAAAATCCCTGTAGCAGTCCAGGTTGCAGGTTCAAGAAGTCTTGCCATGCAAATGACTCTGTTATTAGAGGTATCTGTGTTGACAAAAGAAACCATGTGGAGTTTTTGGCAAGCTCCAATAGGAATACCACAACTTAAACTCCTAGAGTTTTTGAGCGAAACTGTCATATGCAGTGGTGAATTAAATATCTTTAAAAATATCTCCTGACATGCTACTGTGTCGTAGTAGACATGTATGTATGACCATGCAGCCAGAACTGCCCATAATGAGCTGAATTCTATCATATCTACCAAGTCATTAGGTTGGGCAGTCCAGTAACAAGATGGATGCTTTACACACAGGCTCAAACACGGACAGGACTGGAGGTCATAAGCAGCTACATAGTCAGGTAGAGCTGACCATCCATGGTATCCACAACTGTTGCACAAGCACATCTCCCTCAGCTTACCTATAATCTTTTCGACAAGCTTATTGAGGAAGAAATAACCCAAGCATTGTTCACAGATCAGTGGGCTTAAAATGTGGGTATCAGCAAGTGTAGCATCTCTAGCCTGAGAAAAGCACTGTGACAAAGGATGAGGGTATGAATCGTATCATCAGGTGAATCACCAAGTCCTTAAGGGAATCTAGAAGTAATAGTGGAGGAGGAAGTTTATCATTTGCAGCTTTGAGAACAGCTGTGGTGCTGGGGTTGTAGTCATACTAACCTTCATCTCATAGGTTTCCCTCAGGAAGAAAGATCCACCAGAACTTATATGAATAAGGGGATCTGGGTGGCATAAGGGGTGGATTGTGGTTGACATTGTAAGGCCCTTACCAGAATTCACTTTATAACTAAAGAACTTGTTACTTCTATTGCTAGAAATGTCATCAGAAAGCCTTTGGCTGTCATTCCTCTTCAGGGGTTGCCTCAGCTGAAGGCAGCTTTCTTGCTCAAAATCACACCCCATTGTCAAGGTGGCCTATACTGAACGACTCAATGCTTGTTATAAAGGCCTAGCTTTTTGCCTCAACTTGGGACAACTCTGAAGGTTCATTCTATCTTCAAAATTTCTTACAAGGTATGCTGAAGTATCTATTGATAGTGCACTGAAATTTGATTTCTTGCTATGCTAATTCCCATTCTTTCCCTTTCCTTCCACAAGTTTTGACCTGAGGAGCACACCTTAAGAAACCTCCTGGCGGTGGACTTGGCCCAGTGGTTAGGGCATCCGTCTATCACATGGGAGGTCCGTGGTTCAAACCCGCAGCCCTCCTTGACCTGTGTGGAGCTGGCCCATGCGCAGTGCTGATGCACACAAGGAGTGCCCTGCCACACAGGGGTGTCCCCCCCATAGGGGAGCCCGACGCTCAAGGAGTGCCCCATAAGGAGAGCCACCCAGCGCGAAAGAAAGTGCGGCCTGCCCAGGAATGGTGCAGCACATACCGAGAGTTTACACAACAAGGTGTCACAACAAAAAGAAACACAGATTCCTATGCCTCTGACAACAACAGAAGTGGACAAAGAATACACAGCAAATAGACACAGAACAGACAACTGGGGTGGGGGGGTGAGGGGGAAGGGGAGATAAATAAATATTTTTTTAAAAAAAAATTAAAAAAAAAAGAAACCTCCTGCACTCTAATATTTGTCTCAGAACCTGCTTCTTGGGAAGTCCAACCTGTGACAATGTCTTACACATGTTATGTCTCCAACTTTCTATATATAATAAAATCCAGAGTAATAAAAATTATTTTCTATTGCTAAATGTTCTTCATCTGCCATATGTAACGACTGCAAATAGCACATTAATTTTTTATTACTTCTGGAATTATACATTGGAACATGAAGAGAAGCAAGTAAAATAAACACTAGAAAGTACTGGGAAATGATATTTTGTTGCATTTATCTATCTGAGAAGAAGGCTTTGACAAGTTAGTTTGTGTTTTCTTCCCCTTACGTGCTTCCACTGCTCCAATCTTCCCTGCAGTCTGAAATAATGTCTGTTATATTAGCAGTAGCACAAATCACAAATCTTTATGGCATTTGGAAACAGTTGCCTTTTGTTTAGAGAACATAGGGCAGCAGGTGTGGAGAAGCATTTTCCTAGAATCTGAACAGTGTTAGTCAAAGGGCAGATATTAGGGTTGTTAGTTGCACTGTGCCACAAAGAACACCAGATCCCATGTGTTCTTTTATAAGTGTGTGTGTGTGTGTATGTGTGTGTGTGAGAGAGAGAGAGAGAGAGAGAGAATATGCAGTATCCTCTACGCATGGGACTAATGAGGGGGACCCTTGTGCCCAGTTCTAAGGGCAGCACTGATGCTCGGAGAGCACTGGACAATGGGACAATGTTATTAGGTGGTTTGGAGAACTAAGTGGTCTGATAGCTAGTTATGAGTCTGGCTGAAGTCAAGGTCAACAGATTCTTACTCTAGGGTTATTGTGACTGACTCAGGGCCTGGCACTGGTTTAAGGTTTTGAGTGCGGTGGCCCTGCTATGTCATGCACATTTGAAGAATAATTCAAAATCAATTTTTGAAGATGAAAATTAAGTCCATATTCTTAGGCAAAAAGGTTCATTTCTGGGAACCACATGAACAAATTTACACTCCCCCCCCTTTTTAAAAGCACCATTATTTATTTAATTAAGCTTCAATCATTGGGACACAGTTTATTGTTGTTTATGAATTTATATCACTGTGAATTATAAAATAATACAAATAAATCTTGGGAAGTGGATGTAGCTCAAGTGGCTGAGCTCCTGCTTCCCATTTATGAGGTCTTGGGTTTGATCCCTGGTATCTCCTTTCCCGGTCACATAGTAAGCCCCCAGTTTGTAGCAGCTATCACTGTGCTGATTCTCTTCACAGCTGAATTTCAACACTTTGGCAGCCCCATCAAAATTCTTCTGGATCCCTTCCAAATAGTCCACCAGCCGATAGCAACCATCTGGTTCCTTCTCATGGCAGCACTGATAGTTGCCCTCCACCTCCATGTTCTCTAGAAAGGCCTTCAATTGCTCCTCATCCTGGAAGTCCCCCTCACTGGCCATACTGCTTTCTCGCCCAGCCGGTTTACTCACGTGGCTTTGCTCACCCAGCCTGGATCCTTCCAGATTGACCCTTAAAGTAGTATAGTGTAGAGGAAAGTACAATCTGGAGTAGGGGATGTAGAAGAATGGCATTCACATTTTCCTTCCCCCTTCTATATATCAAACATGAAGGAATAGGTTTGGGAGAGGAAGAGGAAGAATCCTGGTTTGAGCTCATTGAGTTTGAAGTGCCTGTGGGACTTCTGAATGGAGATGCTCAGTGTTAATAAGAAAGATATAGATCTAGAGCTCAGAAGTAACATCTGGACTGAAGATACAGATTATGGATGACAAATAAAGCCAGGGAGTGTGTAAGGTAGCCCCAGAGAAGGGGTCTAGATTGGAAAACTAAGCACAGAACCCTGAGGAAGCAGGATTATGGCTGAGGGAGAGAGAAACGCAGAATTGAAACTGAGGGTACAGACTTTCAATATTACATCACATGTCTCCATAAATTCTTCTTTAAATATATTTTTAATTTTTTAAAGATACTTATATCACATAAATGTTACATAAAAAATATAGGGGAGTCCCATATGCCCCACTCCCTATGCCTCTCACACTTTCCCACATTAACAACCTCCTTCATTAGTGTGGTACATTTGTTACAATTGATAAACACATATTGTACATTGCCACTAAGCATTCATTATAGTTTACATTATAGGTTAAACTCTCTCCTGCACAATTTTTTTTATTATTCATTTTTTAAAAATATTACATTAAAAAAATATGAGGTCTCATTCAACCCCACCGCCCCCACCCCACCACTCCCCCCACAGCAACACTCTCTCCCCTCATCATGACACATCCATTGCATTCGGTAAGTACATCTCTGGGCATCGCTGCACCTCATGGTCAATGGTCCACATCATAGCCCATACTCTCCCACGTTCCATCCAGTGGGCCCTGGGGGGATCTACAATGTTGGGTAATTGTCCGCCTGCACAATTTTGTTAGTTATCACAAGATATATAATGGCCTATATCTGTCATTGCAACATCACTCAGGACAATTTCAATGTCCTGAAAATGCCCCCATATTACACAGAAAAGGAGTCCTGCCCTATATTCAGTTTTAGAACTTCTTTTCTCTTTTATTTTTTTACAAATCAATTTTATTGACACCTATTAATAAAGCATACAATCCATCCAAAGTCTACAATTAATATTATTTTTCATAATCACATAGTTGTGCATTCATCACTTTAATCATTAGAGCATTTTTATTATTTCAGAAATAAACAAAAAATTCATTATCTCTCAAACTCTCAATATTTCCCCTGCTGTACAAAGCTGCAGTTTCTCACTATTCCTTCTTATTTATTTATTTATTAAAATACGATACAATCTATCCAAAGTGTATATTCTATGGCTTTTATATTTTATTTTGTATTATTTTTAAATTATCTTTTTTTAAGTTAATAGATCACACAAAAAGTTACATTAAAAAACATAAGAGGTTCCTATGTACCCACTCCCCACCTCCCACCCCATCATTTTTTTAATTGTATTTTTTTGAAGATATATAGATCACAAAAAATGTTACATTAAAAAATATAAGAGCTTTGATTAGTTATTCGATGTTCCGCTCTTTTCCTGATTATTGGTGTGGTTTGTAGATTTTTGTTGCTGTCTAGTCATCATTTTTCTTAAAGATTTATTTATTTATTTATTTCACTCCTCATCCCACCCACCCTGGTTGACTATTCTCTGTGTCTATTTGCTGCGTCTTTCTTCTTTGCCCGCTTCTGTTGTCAGCCGTCTGGGAATCTGTGGTTTTTTTTATCGCGTCATTTTGTTGTGTCAGCTCTCCATGTGTGCAGCGCCATTCCTGGGCAGGCTGCACGTTCTTTCGTGCTGGGCGGCTCTCCTTTTGGGTTGCACTCCTTGCGCGTGGGGCTCCCCTACGTGGGGGACACCACTGCGTGGCACGGCACTCCTTGCACGCATCAGCACTGCGCATGGGCCAGCTCCACATGGGTCAAGGAGGCCCAGGGTTTGAACCTCCGCAGACCTCCCATGTGGTAGACGGACGCCCTAACCACTGGGCCAAGTCCGTTTCCCTAGTCATCATTTTATCTTGCTGGGCTTACTCAGTTGATTAGCTAATTTGTCTAGTCTCTGGGTGTAAGGGTTTAATTAGGTGTTGCTTTTGTGTGCATGTTAAGTCGTCTCTTTGTCACTTTATTCTTCTTATTCTATTTCCTTGTTGTTGGCTAAGTTCCCTTGAAGGAAAATATTAGGGCCAGAGAAAGCAAAAAGGGTAAGAAGAAAAAAATATAATAGTAGTATTGATAGTGAATGTTAGTAGAAGAACCATTGTGAGATCTAGGAGAATAGGTATTGTACTCATGTAAGCTGTGTAGAGTTATAACAGTAAAAAAGTGGAGTACCTATAATGAGATAGTAAACTGAATATGGGGAGGAATATAGTATGAATTAAAAGGCCAGTGTGGTCAGGAGAGAGGGAAAGAGAAAAGAAAGGACAATGAAAAGTGAATAAAAGATGGAAAACAGAATAGAGGTATTAGAGATAAAAATCCAGAAATATTGGGTGGTAAACACAGGGAGGTGTAATGTAAGAGAAACAATAAATGATGGAAGATAGAAAGATGTAAAGGAAGGGAGATAGTGCTGGTAGCCAAAATCAGTACACACAGAAAAGAGGTAAACAAGGCTGAGGAAGCACACCAAATAAGAAACGCTGCGTGCAGGACCTAATATAAAAAAAGAAAAAGGGAGGAAAATAAGCAAGCAAGAAAAAGAAAAAGAAAAAAAAGAAAAAAAAGAAAAAAGGGCTATGAGGGGATAAAGAGGAAGGAAAAACAACAAAACAAACCAACAAAAAAGACCAGACAAGGCCTCAAGCAAGTCCTCTTTGGAATTGAATAAACTGCTAAGGAGTCTGACCTTCTCCCTTTCTCCTTTCCTCACTTCCCTCTCTCCCAGGGCAGCAGGAAGGCTTTGTGAGGGATCCTATAGGAGATTCAAATGGGAGCCTGGTGAACCAACTCACCACAGAAAATAATGACTCTTAATTTCTTGAGAGAGAGCACCCACAGCTTTCTAGGAACCCTAAATATGCGATTGGAAGCCTGCAAAGCACGTCCTGCTGTCCCTCTCCCTTAGGTGTGCTACAGGGTGGCTAGTTAATTTTCTGGCTCCACCTTCTCCCAGACCAAGTTTCCTATCCCAGGGTATTTAGGTAAATTGGGCTCTCTCAGCAGATTCACCTCTCCTCTCTTCCTAGACTCTCCCCATGTGAGCTGATACGCTCCTCCAAACTCAATAAAAGTGTGGGGGGGGGGACCAGAAAATTGAACCTGCACTCTTTGCGCACCTCTGCACGTCTCACCTAAACCCTCCCACTCTTGGAGTTAGTCCAGGACTGGAGGGCTAGGACAATTCTGGATTTCTGGGAATGGTGGGTTCAGGATGTGAGGCCTGGGAGAATGCGGATTTGGGGTACATGGGTCTGGGGAATGTGGATTATGGGGGTTAAGGGGGCACGGGCTTGGGGATCATGCATTTGGGGAACATGGGGCTCAGGAAGGCTGCCACATGACTGGCAGTTTTCAGGGAATGCTGTGGCCCTCAACCCTAGGGGAAAGAGATTTGCCTTTCCACAACTCCCGACTTTAGTGTTAGGATGCTCAGTTTTACCTTGAGTAAGCAGAACTTTTGTCACAGTCTCTCCAGGTTGATGTCCAGACACATCCTGCTGTGTAGGTTCCCAAAGCAGCCTGCTCTGGCAGGATTCTATCCCCATTCAGCTGGTCCTTTGCAGGAGAAATGATGAAGGTGTATTCACTCAGATGCCATCTTGCCCCACCTCAAAACTTAGTTTTAAAAAAAGTGTAATTTTCATTCTTATAGAGCACCACCACCACTGAGAACCTTGCCTCAAATTCCCCCACCCAAGATTTCTGCTTCCCGGAGGAAATTTTAAAGTATTTTAACTGTTTCTTCTAGCATCACCTCCATATTCCTAAATAACCTGTTTATGTTTTTATTTCTTGATTTTTTTCAGTTTTGTACATCAGCTATCACTTCCTATAGTGGAAGAATAGAGCTGTCTTACACCTCCCTTCCCATACATAACAACACTTCTCCCTCATTCTTCTATTATACTGTAGTTATATTACTATTTTTTGTGAAATCGATTGTATTCATCAGCCAAAGGTGTGCTGATGCAAAATACTAGAAATGGGGTGGTTTTTATAAAGGGTATTTATTTGGAGAAGGAGCTTACAGATGCCACGCCATAAAATATAAGTTAATTCCCTCACCAAATTCTCTTTTCATGTATTGGAGCAAGATGGCTGATGATAGCTGTGAGAGTTCAGGCTTCCTCCCTTTCAGGGTCTTGCTTCTCTCTGGTTTCAAGGGTCATTTCCTCCCAGGGCTTGTTTCTTCCTGGGCTCAGGGTTCCACTCTTCCTAGGGCTTGCTTCTCCTTGGGCTCAGCATTCCTCTCTTCCTGGGGATGGCTTCTGTTTCCTCTGTGAGCTTACTTCCCAGAGCTCCAGTTCAAGGCTTCAGCATCAAACTCCAAAATCAAAAACCCTCAACTATGTCCTTTGTCATGTCTTTTATCTGTGAGTTCCCATCCACCAAGGGGTGGAGACTCAATGCCCTAATGATGTGGCCCAATCACAATCAAAGCCCCAATCATAACTAATCACAACCAGGTACAGACCAGATTACAAACATAACCTAATATCTATTTTTGGAATTCATAACCATATCAAACTGCTACATCAATATTTAGTGTTTATATTATGTCTGTGTAAATATTATTCAAAACTGGGCCATAAGGGGGAGAAATCATTAAGAGTACCAGACAGACTGCCTTTGAGTCCTGGTTTAGCCACATACTACGTGTGTGAGATTGGGCAAATCTCTGCACCTTTCTCTGCTTCCCTTTTGCCATATTTAAAAGGGGGGAATAACAATAGTACTTATGGCACTGTTGTGAGGATTAAAAATTTAAGTACTCTGAGTAATTGGTGCATAGTAATCGGCATATGAATGTTGTTATTGTTATTCCTTGTTTTTTCCCCCCCCTGGAGTTAATCGTTGCCTTATTTTTAGTTTGTTTTACTTTTACTGTATCTTCCAATAATTAAGCCTTTTTTTTTTTGCTTTTTAAAATTTTTTTTAATAGCAGAAAAAAACATTTTAATCTTTAAATTTCCATCACAACTTATTCTTTCAGCCATTACTATATCAATCTGAAACAGAGACTACTCTAGGCATTTTTAGAAGAAATTAACACAGAATTGTAGCAGAGAAAGTACTTTGTCTAGAAAGCTTAAGAAAATGTTTTTGAAAAGTATTTTTAGATACTTCAAGTTACGAGAAAATTCACAATATAAAAAGAAAGTATTTAAGGGGTTATAATAATCTACAATTTTCTCCAAAAGTGAAAATTATTACTTTATAATTTATCAAGCACATTTTGTTTTCTGAGTCTTCATATTCTCCTGCTTCTTTTGAGGCCAAACCCAGGGACCCAGCCCTCCTGACCACATGGCTTTTCTGATTTGGGGAGCATTTACAACTTCTCACACTCTCCTATCCACCTAAGTCCATGAGAGCTTCTCAAGAGCAGGAAGGGTATCTTTTGTTTCTGGTGTGTCTTCTGTGCCCAGCACATTCTTGGCAAACTAGAGTGCCTGTAGATTGGCTAAGGGCCGAGAGTGGATGGGATGCAGGGTGGAGGGAGAGAGATTGGCAAAGAATGCCTGTGTATGTGTGTGATCTCTAAGGCTGATATAATTGATAATTTGCGAAAAGGAAAAAAAGAATATAGCAATACGAATTAACCAATTCCATGAATCCTACTTTGGGATGGAACAGTTTAATCTGATGGCAGCCCATAACACCGTACAGGGAACACTCACAGCTGGAAAAGAGCTTCCCTCCAGATTACAAGAAGTTCCTGGAAGTAACTAAATGTGCTACAGCCTGGTCCCCTGCTGTGGGAGGGAGGGCAAATGAGGTGGTAAAAGCTCATGGCTGCCTTTGTGTCACTCATAGATCCAGTCCTGAGCACAGGTCTTGTAATCCACCAATTCCTCAGGATGAAACCACAAGCCAGTCTCCTTCTCTGCACTCTCCACGAAATCACTGCCATGAATGATGTTCCTGCCAACTTGAATGCAGAAGTCCCCACGGATGGTCCCAGGCTTGGAGTCAGCAGGGTTGGTCTCCCCAAGCATTACTCGGCCTGTCTTCACCACATTCAGCCCCTCCCAGACCATGGCAACCACTGGCCCTGAGTGCATATATTTCACCAGGCCAGCATAGAATGGACGGTCCTTCAGGTCAGTGTAGTGTTCCTTGAGAAGGTCTTCAGAAGCCTGCAAGAATTTCAGACCAACAAGGCGGAATCCCTTCTGCTCAAAGCGCTTGATGATCTCTCCCACAAGGCCCCACTGAACCCCATCAGGCTTGACAGCAATGAATGTGCGCTCAGTGTTGGCCATGGTCCCCTCCGGTCGCTTCAGCTTCAACCCGGCATATCTTTAAGCCTTAAACACTCCAATGAAACTATAAAACTCCTCTTAACATGGTCAAATATAGTGGCATCCTTCTGTATTCCGGCTCCATTATGGGAGATTTTTCTCTAGGGATTATTATCCTGGAAATTCCCTTAGTCTCTTTTTTATGTTGGACTTTGCTTTTCCTGAATTCTCTTCCTTCCTCTGTCTTGGTTTTGATGGAGTACATATAGATTTTTGAGAAAGGGTGTTACGAACATACGAATTTGAAGATTTTGCATGTCTGAAAATGCCTTTTTAAAATTTAATTTTTATTTTTTTCCTTTTCCTCCTCCCTCTGTCCTCCCCGCTCTACTGTTTTTTTCTTTTTTGTGTGTCCACTTGCTGTGTGATCTTCTGTATCTATTTCTCTTTTTGTCTTCTCTTCTCATCTTTCTCCTCTAGGATTCACTGGGATTCAATCCTGAGGACTTCTGATGTGGAGAGAGGTTCCTTGTCAATTGTGCCACCTCAGTTCTTGGTCTCTACTGTGCTTCACCTTGACGCTCCCCTTTGTCTCTCTTTTGTTGTATCATCATCTTTCTGTGTGACTCACTTGTCCAGGCACTGGCTCACCACAAGAACACTTGGTTTGCTGCACGGGCACTCAGCTTGCCATGTGGGCACTCATGTGGACACTCAACTCTCCACATAGGCACTTGGCCCACTGTGTGGGCACCCACATGGGCACTTGATTCGCCGTGTGGGCATGCTTTCTTTTCTTTTTCACCAGGAGGTCCCAGGGATCGAACCTGTGTCCTCCCATATGGTAGGCAGAGGCCTTAACACTTGAGCCACACCTGCTTCCCTGAAAATGCCTTTATTCTACCCTCACACTTGGTTGATAATTACTGGATAAAGAAGTCTTGGTTGCTGATCATTTTAAAAATTTACTTTTTTAAAAGGCAAATTTAATCACACACCATACAATCCATATGACATGCACAATCATGGATCTCAGTATAATCAGAAAATTGTGCATTTATAACCATAATGAATTTTAGAACATTTTCATTGCTCCAAAAAGAAAAACACCATAGTCGTTATGGTCCTCTATTATTTTTTAAACAAATCAATTTCATTGATATGTATTAATAAAGCATACAATTAATACAAAGTATACAATCAATGATATTTGGTATAATCACATAGTTGTGCATTCATCACTTCAATCATTATTAGAGTATTTTCATTATTTCAATAATGATAATAAACAAAAAAACAGACAAACAAGAAAATTCTTTACCTCTCAATCTCTCTATGCTTCCCCTGCTGTACATAGATGCTATTTCTGGCTATTCTTGCACAATTATTTATTTATTAAGAAATTTTATTGAGATATATTCACATACCATACAATTGATCCAAAGTGTATAATGAACGGCTTTTGAGTTAATTGCAATGTTGTACATTCATTGCCACAAAAAAATTTTAGAACAATTTCATTACTCAAAAAAAAACCAAACTCCGCACTTAGCATTCCTTTCCCAGCCCTGCATAACCACTACTTTCATCTTTACAAATTGATTTCTATTTACATCTTTATAAATGGAATCATACAATATATAGCTCTTCGTGACTAGTTTCTTTCACATGTTTTATGTTTTAATGTCTTATGGTATTAACATTTTTTAGTATTAACATAAATTTGTCCAACTTCAACAAAAGACAGTCTTAAATATGCAATTTTACCCATATTCATATTTTATATGTGGTTTTAGTATGCTAAACAGTTCCATGTTACATATTTTAACTTTCCTTTTAGTAATATATATGACCTTACACTTTAAGTCATTTTCATACCCACACAATAATATTGCTTGTTACAAACATTATGTTGGGCTTTCACTTTTTCTATTCATTTCCAAATATTAACACATATCCTTTTTGCCAGTTCTGCATAATTTAACCCTCAGCTTTCTATTCTCTAAACTCATTCTAATTTATGGCTCCCCTTATTCAAGTTAGTAACTCCATAAGATTACATAATATATTTAGTTCATAGGAGTACAGTATTTGTCCTTTTGTGTCTGGCTTGCTTAATGTCCTCCAAGTTCATCCATGTTGTCATATGCTTTATGACTTCATTTCCTCTTATAACTGCATAATATTCCTTTGTGTGAATACACCAGTTTGTTTATAATTCATTGTTTGTTTCACCTGTGTTGTTTCCAAATTTTGTTAATCATGAATAATGCCTTTATGAACATCAGTGTGCAGATGTCTGTTCATGTTACTGCTCTCAGTTCTTCTGGGCTGGATCATGTGGCAGATTTATATTGAACTTCTTTAGGAACTGCCAAACAAATCTTCCACAGTGGCTGTAACATTTTACTTTCCCACCAACAGTGAATAGGCATTCCTGTCTCTCCATATCCTCTTCAACACTTGTAGTTCTCTGTCTTCTTAATAGTTGCCAGTCTGATAGACATGAAATGATATCTCATAGTAGTTTTGATTTGTATTTCCCTAATCACTAGTGATGTTGAACATTTTTTCATGTGCTTTTTTGCCATCTGTATTTCTTCTTTGGACAAAGGTCTATTCAAGTCTTTTGCCCATTTTTTAATTGGATCATTTGTTGTTTTATCATTGAGTTGTAGGATCTCCATATATATATCATGGATATTAAGCCCTTACTGGATATATGATTACCAAATATTTTCTCCCATGGAGTTAGTTGCCTTTTCACCCTTTTGACAAAGTCCTGTGAGGTGCAAAAGTGTTTAATTTTGAGGAGGTCCCATTTGTCTTTTTTTTTGTTGTTGTTGTTGTCGTTGCATTGGTTTGGGTTTAAGGCCAGGAAACCATCACCTACCACAAGGTCTTTAAGATGTTTCCCTACCTTTTCTTGTAGTATTTTGATCCCATCTGGTTGTGTTATCATCTTTTTGGTGTGTTACTTTGTTGCACAGGTGTCTGTGCCTCACTACACAGGTCTGGGACAACTTTTTTCTTTTTTTTCTTTTTTTGCTGAGGTACCTAGGGTTGAACCTGGGTCCTCCATATGGTAAATGGGAACTCAATTGCTTCAGCCACAGCCACTTCCCCAAGTTTTATTTTCTTTACTTTTTAAAAAAGATATTATTTTCCCCACCCCCCTGCCATGTGGTTCTCTTGTCTGTCTGCTCATAGTTTGCTTGCCTTCTCCAGGAGATACTTAGAACTGAATCTGGTATCTCCAACATGAGAGGTGAGTGCCCAATGGCCTGAGTCACATCCACTTCCTCTTCTAGTAGTTTCATCATCCTGGATTTTATATTTAGGTTTTTGATCCATTTTGAGTTGATTCTTACATAGGCAGTGAGATTAAGGTCCTTTTTCATTCTTTTGGATATGAATATCTAGTTCTCCCAGCACCATTTGTTGAAGAGACTATTTTGTTCTGTCAACATGGTCTGGGTAGGTTTGTAAAAAACCAGTTGGCCATAGAGGTGAGGGTTTATTTCTGGACTCTCAATTCTATGCCACTAATTGGCGTGTCTATCTTTATGAAAATGCTTTGCTGTTTTGGCCACTGTAGCTTTGTAATATGTTTCAAGATCAGGCAGTGGAATTCCTCCCATGTCGCTTTCTTTCTTAGAATGCTTTTGGATATTGGGTGCACTTTACCTTCCAAATCAATTTGGCAATTGCCTTTTCTATTTTTGTAAAACAGGCTGTTGGAAATTTGATTGGTATTGAATTGAGTCTATACATCCATTTCAGTAAGACTGACATTTTCACAATACTTAGTCTTCCAATCCATGAACGCGGAATGTCTTTCCATTTGTTTAATTCTTCATTGATTTATTTTAGCATTTATTTGTAGTTTTCTGCATATTGGACCTGAGCTTTTTTGGTTAAATTGATTTCTACGTATTTGAGTCTTTTTGTTGCTATTGTAAATGGAATTTCCCCCCTGATTTCCTCCTCAGATTGTGTAATACTATTGTACAGAAACATTAGATTTTTGCTTGTTGATCTTATATCCTGCCACTTAGCTGGACTCATTTATTAGCTCAATTAGCTTTGTCACAGACATTTCTGAATTTTCTAAATATAGGATCATGTCATTCTCAAATAGTGGGAATTTTACTTTCTCTTTTCCTGTTTGAGTGCCTTTTCATTTTTTCTTGCCTAATTGCTCTAGCTAGGACTTCTAGGACAACATTGAATAACAATGTTGACAGTGGGCATTCTTGTCTTGTTCCTGATCTTAGAGGGAAAGCTTTCAACCTTTACCTGTTGAGTATGTTGTTGGGTGTGGGTTGTTTACACATGTCATTTATCATATTGAGAAATTTTCCTTCTTTTTATAAAAATTTTAAAAATTTAATTGCCTTTTTAAAATAAAGATATATAGACCACAAAAAATGTTTCATTAAAAAACACAAGAGGTTCCCATATACCCCACCCCCTTCCTCCCATGTCAACAACCTCTTTCATCATTGTGGCACATTCATTGCATTTGGTGAATACATTTTGGAGAAATGCTGCACTGCATGGATAATAGTTTACATTGTAGTTTACACTCTCTCCCAGTACATTCAGTGGATTATGGCAGAATACATAATGTTCAGTGTCTGTCCCTGCAATATCATTTGGGACAACTCCAAGTCCCAAAAATGCCCCCACATCACATCTCTTCTTCCCCCTCCCTGCCCTCAGCAGCTATCATGGCCAGTGTCTCCACATCAATGATACAAATTCTTCAATTGCTAGAGTCAAATAGTTCTATAGTAGAACACCAGTAAGTCCACTCTGATCCATATTTTATTCCTCCATTCTGTGGACCCTGGGATAGTGATGTCCTCTCCACCTCTAAATTGAGAGGAGGCTTAGATCCCACATGGTTGATAGATGCAATTCTCCTGCTTGCATTTGTAGGCACTCTTGGTTCCCTAGCGTGGTGGTTGACCACCTCCCTGTTAGCTGATCTGGGTAAGTCCAACCAACTGGAGAGTAGGAATTTGCAACTCTTCTGAGGCTCAGGACCCAGCTGGCACATGGGCAGTCCAGAGATTCAAGTCTCCTGAGTATACATCAACCCCAGCGCCAACCACAGGTTCAGTAAAAATGACAGAAGAGGCATATATAGAAAGGTCACATCTGATTCCAACACCATCACACTCAGGAACACAAATTATAAAAGAGGGCCCACTGACAAGGCACTGAACTCCAGAGCCATCTGCTATGACTGCAGAACCTGTGTCTCTGTAGCCATCAGGAGCACCAGTACCTGGGGTTGTATCTATTTTGGCTGTCTCTGGAATCCTGCCGAGACGTGCATAAGCACAACCCCTCTGTTGACCTCCTGACTCTTTTTTTGAAGACTCTTAGCCATATAAACTCATTTTTTCTTTACCATTATCCCCCTTTTGTTCAAGATCTTTTTCTATTGCATCACCGGTTGGTGATTGGTAGCAATCCCTTGGCGCCAGGGATGCTGATCCCCAGGAGTCTTGTCCCACCCTGGGGGGAAGGTAATGCATTTACATGCTGAGTTTGGCTTAGAGACTGTCCACATTTGAGCAACATGGAGGCTCTCAGGAGGTAACTCTTATGCACCCTGCAACTCTAGGTCTAGTTGAAATTTTAGGCACACAGGCTCATAAGCATAGTCATCAGTATTGAGGGCCCGTCATTGTACCATCCTTCTTCACTGATCTTTGCCCTTGCACTTGGGGGATTGTTGCTGTCCTATTGGGGAATGTGACAGAGCTCCCCTGGCAAGGAACTCAGTACTCCCTCAGTTGTCATTTGTAACTGTAACTACTATTATCTGAATATTTTTATATACCCTATATACATGCCCTGGAGAACTCCCTTTCAACCACGTGTCCCCCATCAATAACAAAGTATCTTATTTAAGAAAGAGTGCTGGATTTTGTCAAATACCTTTTCTGCATTGATTGAGATGATCATATGTTGTTTTTTCCCTTCAATTTGTTAGTGGTGTATTATATTGATTGATTTTTTATGCTGTACCATACTAGCATACCAGGAATAAATCCTACTTGGTTGTGATATATTAGATTTTTGAAATACTGTTGGATTCTATTTGCAAGTACTCTGTTGAGAATTTTTGCATGTATATTCATTAGACAGATTGGTTTGTAATTTTCTTTCCTTGTAGGGTCTTTATGAGGCTTTGATACTAGGGTGATGTTGGCTTCACAAAATGTGTTGGATAATTTTCCCTCCTTTTCAATTTTTAGAAGAGTTTAAACAGGTTTTTTGTTCATTCTTTTTGAAATGCTTGGTAGAAATCACATATGAAGCCATCTGGGCCTTGACTTTTCTTTGCTGGGAGATTTTTGATGATTGATTCAATCAATTTAAATGTGATTGGTTTGCTAAGTTCTTGTATTTCTTGTAGCATCAGTGTAGGTTGTTTCTGCATTTCTAGGATTTGTCATTTTCATCTAGGTTGTGTAGTGTGTTGACATACAATTTAACATAATATCCTCTTATGATCCTTTTTATTTTTGTGAGGTCAATTGTAACTTATCCCCTTTCATTTCTGTTTGTATTTATTTGCATCTTCTCTCTCTCTTTCTTTTTTTTGTCATCTAGCTATGGGTTTGCCAATTTTATTGATCTTCTCAAAGATCCAGTTTTTGGTTTATTGATTTTCTCTGATTTTTTTTTTGTTGTTGTTCTCAATTTCATTACCTCTGCTCTAATCTTTATTGTTTCTTTCATTCTGCTTGTTTTGGGAATGGCTTGCTGTTCTTTTCCCGGTTTCTTCAGTTGTTCAGTTAGATCTTTGATTTTAGCTCTTTCTTCTTTTTTAAATATAGGTGCTTAGGGCCATAAATTTCACTCTCAAGACTGCCTTTACTGTATCCCAGAAGTTTTGATAATTTCTTCTGGTTTATATTCATCTCAATATATTTACTGATTTTTTCTTACAATTTCTTCTTTGACCCACTGATTATTTAGGAGTTTGTTGTTTAGCCTTCACACATTTGCAACTTTACCTCTTGCCTGCTTGTTATAGATTTCCAGTTTCATTCCATTATGATCTGAGAAGGTGTTTTGTATAATTTCATTTTTTAAAATATTTATTGAGTGCTGCATGTTATCTAATATGTGGTATATCCTGGAGAAAGATCCATGGGCACTTCAGAATAATGTATAATCCTCTGAGTTTGGGTGCAAATTTCTGTATGTCTGTTAGATCTAGCTTATTTATCATATTGTTCAAGTTCTCTGTTTTTGTGTTGATCTGTCTAGTTGCTCTATCTAATGATGTGAGTGATAAGCTCACATCACCATTTCTATCTCTCTCTTCTGTTTTGCCAGGGTTTGTTTCATGTATTTTGGAGTGCCCTGGTTAGATGCATAGATATTTATGACTGTTATTTCTTCCTGGTGTTTTTTCTCTTTTATTAATATATAATGGCATTCTTTATCCCTTATAATTTTTTTGCATTTAAGGTGTGTTTTCTCTGATATCAGTATAGCTACCCCTGGTCTTTTGCGGTTACTTCTTACTTGGAGTATCTTTTTCCAACCTTTTGCTTTCAGCTGGTTTGTATCTCTGGGTCTAAGGTGAATATCTTGTAAGCAACATATGGAATAGAATTGTTGAATAGTATATTCTGCCACAGCTGGGTGGGTTTGACAGGCTTGTTCAAAATCACTTTACTATAAATTTGAGGGTTGGTTTCAGAACCATCATTTCATTTCTATTGGTCTATGTGTCTGTTTTTATGCCAATACCAAACATTTTTTATCACTCTACCTAGGAAATATGATTTAAAATCTGGAAATGAGAGTCCTCCAACTTCACTTTAACTTTTTAAGATATTTCTGAATATTTGGGACCCCTTACTCTTCCAAATAAAATTGATAATTGAGTTTTCCATTTGTTATCGGGATTGTTTTGACTCTATATATCAACTGGGTAGAACTAACATCTTATTGATATTTAGACTTCCAATCCATTACCATGGAATGTTCTTCAATTTTTGAGGTATTTTTAAAAGTTTCTTTTAGCAATGCATTGTTTTTTTTTGTCTTCATTTATTTTTTAATGTCACATTAAAAAAATATGAGGTCCCCATATACTCCCACACCCCTCACCCCACTCCTCCCCCCATAACAACAACCTCCTCTGTCATCATGAGACATTCATTGCATTTGGTGAATACATCTCTGAGCACCGCTGCACCTCATGGCCAATGGTTCATATCATAGCCCACACTCTCCCACAGTCCACCCAGTGGGCCATGGGAGGTCATACAATGTCCGGTAACTGTCCCTGCAGCACCACCCAGGACAACTCCAAGTCCCAAAAATGCCCCCACATCTCATCTCTTCCTCCCACACCCTACCCCCAGCAGCCACCATGGCCACTTTCTCCACACCAGTGCCACATTTTCTTCGATTAGTAATCACATTAGTTCATGAATAGAATATCAGTAAGTCCACTCTATTCCATACTCTATTCTTCCATCCTGTGGACCTTGGAATGTTTGTGTCCACTCCACATCTATATCAAGAGGGGGCTTAAATTCCACATGGATGCTGGAATTGCATTGTTTTCTGAATACAAGTCCTTTACATCCTTGGTTAAATTTATTCCTAAATATTAGGTTCTTTTAGGCACTATTGTAAATGGATTTTTTCCTGACTTCCTCCTCAGATTGCACATTACTAGTGTTTAGTAACAGTACTGATTTTTGCATATTGATCTTGTATCCTGACATGGTACTGAAATAGTTCATTAGCTCTAGCAGCTTTGTTGTAGATTTTTCCATACTTTCTACATAAAGGATCACATCACCTTTGAATAGTGAAAGTTTTACTTCTTCCTTTCCAATTTGGATGCTTTTTATTTCTTTTTCTTGCTTGATTGCTCTAGCTAGAACCTCTAGCACCATACTGAACAAGACGAGTGTCAGTTGGAGTCCTTGTCTTGTTCTTAATCTCAACGGGGAAGCTTCCATATATAGCCTTTATCATGTTGGGAAAGTTTCCTTTAATGCCTATCTTTTATAATATTTTTATCAAGAAAGGGTGATGCATTTTGTCAAATGCCTTTTCTGCATCAATTGATAGGATTATGTGATATTTCTTCTTCGATTTATTATTGTGTTGCATTACACTGATTGGTTTTCTAATTTTTTTTTAAAGATTTATTTATTTATTTAATTCCTCCCTCCCCCGGGGGTCTGTTCTCTGTGTCTATTTGCTTCGTCTTGTTTCTTTGTCCGCTTCTGTTTTCGTCAGCGGCACGTGTGGGTGGCGCCATTCCTGGGTAGGCTGCACTTTCTTTCGCGCTGGGCAGCTCTCCTTACGGGGTGCACTCCTTGCGCATGGGGCTCCCCTACGTGGGGGACACCCCTGTGTGGCAGGGCACTCCTTGCGCGCATCAGCACTGCGCATGGGCCTGTTCCACATGGGTCAAGGAGGCCCGGGGTTTGAACCGCAGACCTCCCATGTGGTAGACGGACGCCCTAACCACTGGGCCAAGTCCATTTCCCTGATTTTCTAATGTTAACCCACGCTTGTACGCCTGATATAAAACCCACTTGATCATTATGAATAATTATTTTAATATATTGTTGCATTAGACTAGAAGTATTTTGCTAAGAATTTTTACATCTGTATTCATTAGGGAAATAGGTCTGTAGTTTTCTTTTTTCATAATATCTTTATCTAGCTTTGGTATTATGGTGATATTGGCTTCATAGAATGAGTTTGGTAGTGTTCCTTCTTGTTCAATTTTTTGGAAGAGCTTGAGTATGATTGGTATTTTAAATTTTTTTTTTTAAAAAAGTTAGTAGATCACAAAGACTGTTACATTAACATAACCCACTCCCCAGACCCAACTCCCCACTCCCACCCACTCCCCACTCCTCACTTCCCATCCCCCACCTCCATCATTTTTGTAAATTGTATTTTTTGAAGAGATATCGATGTATATATTTTTTGAAGAGATATATATCTCAAAAATGTTACATTAAAAAACATGAGGTTCCCATATACCCCCCACCTCCTCATCCAACTCCTCCCACACCAACAACCTCCCCCATCACTGTGGCACACTCTTCGCACTCGGTAAACACCTTTTGGAGCACTGTTCCAACACATGGATAATAGTTTACCCTATAATAATGAACCAGAGAGTAGGAGTTGCAACTCTGCTGAGGATCAGGGCTCAACTGGCTCATGGGCAGACCAGAGATTCAAGTCCTCTGAGAATACACCATCCCTAGTGCCAACCACAGGCTCAGTAAAAGTAACAGAAGAAGCATGTGTAGAAAGGTAACATCTGAATCCAGCTCCATCACACTCAGGAGCACAAATTCCAAAGTAGGGCCCTTTGACATGGCACAGAACTGCAAATCCATCTGCCATGACCACATACACTGGGTCTCTGTGGCGTTCAGGAGAATCAGTACCTAGTGTTGCATCTACTTTGACTTTTTCTGGGGCCCTGCTGAGGCATGCGTAAGCATGACCCCTCTGATGACCTCCTGATTCTTTTTTGAAGACTCTTAGCCATATAAACTCATTTGTCTTTGCCATTTCCCCCTTTTATTCAAGGTCGAAAAGTGTGGGGAGCCACCCGCTGTGAGGTCTGTTTACAGCCTCTCACAACATGGAGGAGTTCACAAATCTGCCCTGTTATTTCCTTATTCTTCTCCTCCCTGCTTCTTTGTTCTCCCCCTCCCGCCACTACTCAGGTGACCACAGCAATACTCATGCGCAAGGCGCGAAACTCCACAGACCCGGTGCGAACTGTCGGCCAATCCCCTCCTTGGACGTCTGCCACCCACAAAACCAGCCTATCACCTATGTACACGTTCGCTTCTCTCTCTATATATTCCCACGTTCTACCCCCAATAAACGAGGCTTGATCAGAATCCTGTCTTGCCTCCATTCTTCTCTCGACTCCTGCCCCTCCCCCTGCTTCTTCCCACAGGCCCCTGAAGGTCTCCTCCGCCCAAGCTGAAGGCTCAGGTCTTCCGCCCAAGAATTCTCAGGTCTTCCTTATTTGCAAAAACCACTTGCGCAGGTTTTCCTGTGTATCGGCTTGCTTCTTCCCCCGGGTCCTGCCTACAACGGTGGGTGCCACTTGCCCAAGCCGGCGGGGGCGAGTCTAGGGGCCTGTGGGAAGAAGCAGGGGGAGGGGCAGGAGTCGAGAGAAGAATGGAGGCAAGACAGGATTCTGATCAAGCCTCGTTTATTGGGGGTAGAACATGGGAATATAGAGAGAGGGAAGGGAACGTGTACATAGGTGATAGGCTGATCTTGTGGGTGGCAGATGTCCAAGGAGGGGATTGGCCGACAGTTTGCACCGGGTCTGCGGAGTTTCGGCCTTGTGCATGCGTATTGCTGTGGTCACCTGAGTAGTGGCGGGAGGGGGAGAACAAAGAAGCAGGGAGGAGAAGAATAAGGAAATGACAGGGCAGATTTGTGAACTCCGCCATGTTGTGAGAGGCTGTAAACAGACCTCACAGTGGGTGGCTCCCCACAAAAAAGCAGATTTTAACACCTGATCCTATATGTAGGCTGAGATATTCTGCTTGTCTGAGCTGACCCTTTTATTCAAAGTCTCTTCCTAGTTGCATCACCAGCTAGTGATTTGTGGTAATCCCTTGGCACCAGGGAGGCTCATCCCCAGGAGTCATGTCACATGCTAGGGGGAAAGTAATGCATTTACAAACTGAGTTTGGCTTAGAGAGTGGCCATATTTGAGCATCATGGAGGCTCTTAGGAGGTAACTCTTAGGTACCCTGCAGCTCTAGGCCTAGTGCATATTTCAGGGAAACAGGCTCATAAGCATAGTTATCAGCACAGGGCTTATTATTAGACCATCCTTCCTTGTTGGTCTTTGCCATTCCACTTGGGGGATTAATGCTGTTCCACTGGGGAATTTGACAGAGGTCCCCTGGGTAGGAACTCAGCATTCCCTCGGTTGACATTTGTAACTGTAATTACAATGAAAATACCCAACATATATCAAAACATTTTTATGTCCCCTATATACATGCCCTGGGGAACTCCCTCCCACCCATGGGCCCCCCATCAATAACACCCCACACCAGTGTTCCTCCCCTGCCATAGTCGAACCTGTCTGTGGTCCAAAACATCTTCAACAAAGAAGCCTAATATATTGCCAAATTCAATTAATACAAAACTGAAATATAGTGATGGGTTTAAAGTTTAGAAATAGAATACATACTAATTTAGAAATACTAAAATAAAGTAAAAATAAATTGGTATATTAAAAAATGAAAAATATTATAAAGCTTTGTTTTTAAAGTTTTGCCTTTCATCACTGTAATAGGTGTTACCCTGTATGTACAGTGGCAAGGCACTTTCTTTCATTTCTTCCTCAGTGTCTACATGCTTTCTCTTTTTTTTCTCTAATTTTTAGTTTTGTCCTAAAAAAGTTTAGGTCACAGTAATTCACATATACAATATAGGGGACTCCCATATATTCAACATCAAACCTTTTTCCCCTTTCACTAGCAATGATCTTTTTTACATGTTCATGTTATATTTGCTGCAGCTGATGTATAGGTTTTGAAGCATAGCTATCAAACATGGTTCCATTTTGGTTAACATTATGGTTTATATTTTAGACTGTAGACATTTTTAAATTTTTATTTTCCTTATGTTTTATATTAGGATTTACATTTTAGCTTATAGACTTTTAAACACTTTTGTAGTAAGTTAACATGTCCTATATCCATTGTTACATCATCTTGTGGAGCACTTCCATTGTCCCCCAGTTGCCCTGCTTCCATATATTCTATACCTCTCTCCCCCTTCCCTCTGGCCCCACAGTGACAATCAATCTTCACTACTTGAAGGATCAGATTTACAGATACTTGCAACAATGCTAAAGGCTTGACATACTAGACTGCCTTAACCATTTGGAAGCCCCCAATTCTCTCAAGAAACACAATTCCCTCTGTTTGAGAACATCAGGTCTCCCCAGGATGTGGGTAAACGTTCACACTCAGAGTGTGGGTCTCCATCCAATGATATAATGCACAATGACAAAATGAGCACTAACACACACCCTAGAAGCCAGCCCCTGTACCAGATGTCCACCCTTAAGCACCTTAAACACGTAATCCTTCCTTATTATATTTTCTAGAGTTTTCTCTAAAGTTTCAACCATATACCTGACAGTCTCCCATATTCAACTATCCTCCCAATTCCTTGGGCCATCTGACCCATCCTCCCAGCCCTAGCCCCCCTCAAGCCCTCAAAGCCTCACCCAAAGTTATCCCAATGCCCCCATCTTATCCTTTCCCTGTACAAATACTTACCTCCAGTTTATCATAGACTTCACCCATGTCAGCGTCAGCTCACAACTTTCCGCTCCCCCCCCCAAATTCCTTTAAGCCTATATTCCAGTCTATAGCTCTCTAAGACTTCTCATTTGGCTTGTTTCATATCAGAGAGGTCATGTAGTATTTGTCCTTCGGTGCCTGGCTTGCTTCACTCAACATAAGGTCCTCAAGATTCATCTATGTTATCACGTGTGTTTGTACTGTATTCCTTCTTATAGTTGAGTAGTATTCCATTGTATGTACATACCACATTTTATTTATCCATTCATCTGTTGATGGGAATTTGGGGTGATTCCAAATTTGGCAATAGTGAATAATGCTGCTATGAACATTGGTGTACTTAAATCGATTTTTGTCCTTATTTTCCGTTCTTCTGGGTATATACCCAGCAGTGGAATTGCTGGGTCATAAGGCAAATCTATAGCTACCTTTCTGAGAAACTGCCAAACTGTCTTCTGGAATGGCTGGATCCTTCTGCCTTCCCACCAGCAGTGGATGAGTGTTCAGATTCCTCCATATCCTCTCCAGAATTTGTAGTCTTCTGTTCTTTTTTGATAACTGCCAGTCTTATGGGAATAATTTGGTATCTCATTGTGGTTTTGACTGGCATTTCCCTAAAAGCTAGTGATTTTGAACATTTTTTCTCATGTGCTTATTAGCCATTTGTATTTCTCCTTTGGAGAAGTGTCTGTTCAAATCTTTACCCCATTTAAAAAATAGGTTGTTTGCCTTTATATTTTCATGATATGGGAGTTCTTTATATATGAAGGATATAAGTCTCCTATCAGATACATAGTTACCAAACTTTTTTCCCATTGGGTAGGCTCTCTTTTCCCTTTCTCCACGAACTTCTTTGAAGTGCAAAAGGCTTTATTGTTCATCATTGGTGTACAGAAATGCTACCAATTTTGTGCATTGTTCTTATAACCTGCGACTTTACTGAACTCATTTATAAGTTCTAGAAGCTTTGTTGTACACTTCTCAGGGCTTTCTATGTATGGGATCATATCATCTGCAAATTGTGAAATTTAACTTCTTCCTTTCCTATTTGTATCCTTTTTATATCTGGTGCTTGCCTCAGTGCTCGAGCAAGTACTTCTAACACAATGTTAAATAGGAGGGGTGATAGTGGGCATCCTTGTCTTGTTCTTGATCTCAGAGGGAAAGATTTTAGGATTTCACCTTTGTAAATGGTGTTAGCTATGGATTTTTCATATATACCCTTTATCATATTCAGAATGTCTTCTTCTATTCCTATCTTTTGCAGTGTTTTTATCAAGAAAGGGTGCTGTGTTTTTCAAATGCTTTTTCTGCATCTATAGATATGATCATGTGATTTTTTCCCCTTCAATATGTTTATGTGGTGTATTACATTAATAGGTTTTCTTATGTTGAACCATCCTTGCATACCAGGAATGAAACCCACTTGGTCATGGTGTATAATTTGTTTAATGTGTTATTGAATATGATTAGCAAGTACTTTGTTGAGGATTTTTACATCTCAGTTATTAGAACGATTGGTCTGTAATTTTCCTTTCTTGTGGTGTCCTTATTTGTCTTTGCTATTAGGGTAATGTTGGCATCATAAAATGAGTTAGGCAATGTTCCTTCTATTTTGATTTTTTGGAAGAGTTTAAGTAAGATTGATGTTAGGTCTTTCTGGAATGTTTGGTACAATTCACCTGTGAAGCCATCTGGCCCAGGGCTCTTCTCAATTGCAAGGTTTTTAATGACTGATTCTAACTCTTTACTTGTGATTGGTTTGTTGAGATCATCAATTTCTTCTTTCTTCAATGTAGGCTGTCTATGTGTTTCTAGGAATTTGTTTATTTCTGCTAAATTGTCTTTCTTTCTGGAATATAGTTTCTCAAAGTATCCTCTTATGATAGACTTTATTTCAGTTGGGTCAGTGGTGATATCCTCTTTCTCATTCCTTATGTTGTGTATTTGCATCTTCTTTCTTTTTTACTTTGTTAGTCTAGCTAAGAACCAACTCTTTGTTTTGTTTACTTTTTTGAGTGCTTTCTTATTTTCTCTTTCATTCATTTCTTCTATGATCTTTGTTCTTTCTTTCGTTCTTCTTCCTTTGGGGTTAGTTTGTTGTTGTTTTTTAATTAATTCCTCCAATTGTGCTATTAATTCTTCAATTTTACCTCTCTATTCTTTTTTGATTTATGAATTTATGACTATGAATTTCCCCCTCAGTGCAGCTTTTGTTTTGATATGTTCTGTTATCATTTTCATTCATTTCAAGGTAGTTATTAATTTCTGTTTAGAGTTCTTCCTTGACCCACTGTTTTTCTAAAAGTGTGTTGTTTAACTTCCATATCTTGGTGCAAAATCTGGGTGTCTGGCCCCTGCAGATTTACAGCTTCATTCCACTGTGGTCAGATAAATTATTTTGTATTATTTTGATCTTTCTGAATTCATTGAGACTTTCTTTGTGGCCTAGAATGTGGTCTATCTTGGAGAATGATCCATATGCAGTTGAGAAGAATGTATATCCTGCTGTATTTGTGTGTAATGTTCTGTATATGTCTATTAGGTCCAGACCCTCTCATATATTATGCAAAGTCTTTGTTTCTTTATTGATTCTCTGTTGAGATGTTCTCTCCAATGGTAATAGTGGTGTGCTATAGTCCCCTCTGTAATTGTGGAAGCACCTATTCCTTCTCTTAGATTCTCCAGTGCCTCATGTATTTGGAGGTACTCTTGTTAGGCGCATAAATGTTTATGATTATTCTTTCTTCTTGAAAGTTTATCACTTTCACTAATATGTAGTGTCCATCTTTGTCTCTCACAATAGTTTTGCATTTAAAGTCTTTTTTGTCCAATATTAATACAGCTACTCCTGCCCTTATTTGGTTATTATTTGCCTGTAAGATTGTTTTCCAACCATTCACTTTCAATCTCCTTGAATCCCTGGGTCTAAGATGTGTTTCTTGTTCAACAGCATATAGATGAGTCATATTTCCTTATCCAATCTTTCAATCTGTGTTTCTTAACAGAAGAGTTTAATCCATTGACATTCAGCGTTATTGCTTTCATGGAATTACTTATATTAGCCATGTTTTCTTTGGATTTGTGTTTGTCATGTGTTGCTTTTTCTTCTCTTTTTGTCATTTTAGTTGTTCTTACACGCTCTTCCAACTCTGTCTCTCCTGTTTTTTTCTTTCCTCCTGCAGAACTCCCTTTAGTATTTCGTGAAGGGCAGGTTTCTTGTTGGCATACTCTCTTAGTTTCTGTTTATCTGTGAATATTTTGAACTCTCCATCATTTTTGAATGCTAGCTTTGCTGGATAGAGTATTCTTGGTGGGAAATTCTTTTCTTTTAGTACCTTGACTATGCCATACCACTGCCTTCTTGCCACCATGGTTTCAGATGAGAAATCAACACTTAATCTTATGGAGCCTCCCTTGTATGTCATGGTTCTCTTTTCTCTTGCTGCTTTTAGTATTTTCTCTTTGTCTTGCACATTGCATAATTTGAGAAGTATATGTCTTAGGGTAGGTCTGTTGGGATTTATGCTGTTTGGGTTGTGTTGTGCTTCTTGGCCATGTACATGAATCCCCCTCAATATGTTTGCAAAGTTTTCAGCCATTATTTCCCGCAGCACCACTTCTATCCCCTTTCCCTTCTCTTCTCCTTCTGGGATGACTATAATGTGTATGTTTGTGCATTTTGCATTGTCATTCATATCCGTAAGTCCCCACTGGATATTTTCTATCTTTTTTTCAATAAATTCTACTATCTGTTTGATTTCAGATGTACTGTATTCCACATTACTAATTCTCTCCTCTGCCTCTTCAAATATGCTGTTATTTGTTGAGAGTGTATATTTGATTTCTTGGATTGTGCTGTTGATCCCCACCATATGCATTATCTTTTTGCATATGATTAGAATTTCTTCTGTATGCTCTCCAAGTGTTTTCTTAATATGCTTAATATTTTCCTTCACTTCATTAAATTGGTCCATGATATGTGTTTTGAGACATTTAATTAGTTGCTTGATGTTCCACTACTCTTCCTGATTTTTAGTTTTTTCATTGGATTGGGCCATGTTTTCCTGATTATTGGTATGGTCTGTAGTTTTTTGTTGCTGTCTGGTCATCATTTTATCTTGTTGGGTTTATTCAGTTGTTTAGCTTCTTCATCTCTCAATTTAACTAGTTGTTTTTTTTGTGTGTGCATGTTAAGTCTTCTCAAAAACAAAAACAAAAACAAAAACAAAAAAAAACAACAAAAAAAGAAAAATGTCTTCTCTTTGTCACTTTGTTATTCTGTTTCCTTGTTGTTGGTTAAGTTCCCTTGAAGAAAAATATTAGGGTCAGAGAAAGCAAAAGTGGTAAGAAAAAATATATATAATAGTAGTATTAATAGTGAATGTTAGTAGAAGAACCATGTGAAACCTAGGAGAATGGATATTGAACTCATGTAAGCTGTGTAGAGTTACAAAAGTAAAAAAGTGGAGTGCCTATAATGAGATAGTAAACTGAATATAGGGAGGAATATAGTATGAATTAAAAGGCCAGTGTGGTCAGGAGAGAGGGAAAAAGAAAAGAAAGGACAATAAAGTAAAGAGTTAATGAAAGATGGAAAACAGAATAGAGGTATTAGAGATAAAAAGTCAGAAATATTGGGTTCTAAACAAAGAGAGGTGTAATGTAAGAGAAACAGTAAATGATGGAAGACAGAAAGATGTAAAGTAAAGGGGATAGCTTGGTAGCCAAAATGAATATAAATAGAAAAGAGGAAGTTGAGGCTGAGGAAGCACAGCAAATAAGAAATGTTGCCAGCAGCACCTAATAGAAAAAAAGAAAAAGAAGGAAAAAAAGGCAAAAAGAAAGGAAAAAGAAAGCAAGCAAGAAAAAGAGAAAGAAAAAAAGAAAAGAAAAGAAAAAGGATTGTGGGGGGATAAAGAGGAAGGAAAAGCAAGAAACAAGCCAAGAAAAAAGACCAGACAAGGCCTCAGGCAAGGAATCCTCTTTGCAATTGAATAAACTGCTTTCTCCCTTCCTCACTTACCTCTCTCCCAGGGCAGTATGAAGGTTGTGTGATGGGTCACACAGGAGTTTCAAATGGGTTCCTGGTGAATCAACTAACTTCAGAAAATAATGTCTCTTAATTTCTTGAGAGATAAGACCCACCCCTTGCCTGGAACCCTAAATATGCTATTTGAAACCTGCAAAGCATGTCCTACTGTCCCTCTCCCTTAGGTGTGTTCTAGAGGGGTTAGTTCATTTTCTGACTCCACCATTTCCCCGACTAAATTTCCTATCCCAGGGCATTTAGGTAAATTGGGCTCTCAGCAGAGTCGCCTCTCCTCTCTTCCTAGGCTCTCCCCAAGTGAGCTGATATGCTCCTCCAAACTCAATAAAAGGGCGGGACCAGAAAATTGAACCTGCACTCTTTGGGCACCTCTGCAACTTCCACCTAAACCCTCCCACTCTTGGGGTTAGTCCAGGACCAGAGGGCTAGGACAATTCTGCATTTCTGGGAGTGCTGTACTCGGGAAACAGTGGCCCTGAGAATGTGAACTTGGGGTACATAGGTCTGTGAAGTGTAGCTTGCGGGGGTTCAGGGAACACAGACTTGGGGTTCATGCCTTTGGGGAACATGGGGCTTGGGAATGCTGCCATACCACTGGCAGTTCTCAGGCAGAGCGCTAGGGGGAAGGAATTTACCTTCCCACGGTTTCCGAGTTCAGTGTTAGAAATCTGCAATTTTACCTTGAGGAGGCACTACTTTTGTTGCAGTCTTTCCAGATTAACATCTAGACACCTCCTGCTTTGTAGATTCCTGAAACAGCCTGCTCCAGCAGGATTCCATCATCAGTCAGCTGGTCCTTTACAGGAGAGATGATAATGGTAAGATTGGTATTACACTTGATCTTAGGCAAAAGGCCAAGAAGCGATGAGATTGGTATTAAGTCTTCTTTGAATGCTTGGTAAAACTCACCTGTGAAACTATCTGGTCCTGGGCTTTTCAATTTGGGGACTTATTTGATAACTGCTTCAATCTCTTCACTTGTGATTGTTTTTTATTTATTTATTTTTTATTTTTGAGGTCTTCTAGGATCAGAGTAGGTTGCTCATATGTTCCTAGGAATTTTTCCATTTCATCTACATTTTCTAGTTTGTTGGCATACAGTTGTTCATAGTATCTTCTTATGATCTCTTTTATTTCTGTGGGGTCAGTAGTAATGATCCATTTTCATTTTTTATTTCATTTTTTCCCATCTTCTTTCTTCTTTGTCAGTATAGCTAAACATGGGTAGATTTTTTTACTCTCTTCAATGAACTAACTTTTGGTTTTTTATTTCTCTGTTTTTTCTCAATTTCAATTATTTCTGCTCTAATTTTTATTATTTCATTCCTTCTACTTACTTTTTTTTTTTTAATTAATTTTTTTTATTGACTTTGTAATAATGTTACATTAAAAATATATATGTGAGGTCCCATTCATCCCCACCCCCCCCACCCCCCCTCTCCCCCCCCAACAACACTCGTTTCCATCATCATGACACATCCATTGGATTTGGTAAGTACATCTTTGGGCACCTCTGCACCTTATAGACAATGGTCCACATCATGGCCCCCACTCTCCTCCATTCCATCCAGTGGGCCCTATGAGGATTTACAATGTCCGGTGATTACCTCTGAGGCACCATCCAGGGCAGCTCCATGTCCCAAAGACGCCTCCATCTCTCATCTCCTCCTGCCCTTCCCCATACCCATCGTCCACCATGTCCACTTTTCCCAATTCCATGCCACCTCTTCTATGTGGACATTGGATTGGTTGTGTCCATTGCACCTCTATGTCAAGAGGAGGCTCAGATTCCACATGGATGCTGGATGCAGTCCTCCCATTTTCAGTTGTAATCACTCTAGGCTCGACGGTGTGGTGATTGTCCTTCTTCAACTCCATCTTAGCTGAGTGTGGTAAGTCCAATAAATCAGATTGTAGGTGCTGGAGTCTGTTGAGGCTCAGGACCTGGCTATCACATTGTCGGTCCAGAGATTCAAATCCCCTAAATATATCTTAAACCCCAACGTTAACTGCACCTCCGGCACATTAGCATGAAAGACTTATGAAGGGAGATCCCATCTGAGTCCAGATTCATCACACATACACACCATTTCCAAAGAGGGGCCATCTGCCCTGATAGTTAACCCCATCGGCCATGGCCATAACTCTCATGGGTCTCTTTAGCCTTCAAAGGAACCATTATCTGGGGGTTGTATCTGCTTTATCTGTCTCTCTGACTCTGCTCAGTTGTGCATGAGGGCAATCCTTCTGCCAGCCTCCAGACTCTTTTTTAGAAACTCGTAGCTATATAAACTCATTTCTCCTTTCCATTTCCCCCTTACTTTAGGTCAAACAGCATTTTAAAGTCATGGTATTTTATGTAGACATGGATATTCTGCTGATCCGCATTGAACCTTCCGTATAAGGTCCTTTTCCAGTTGCATCATCAGTTGGTATTTGATAGTGGTCCCTCGTTGCCAGGGAGGCTCATCCCCGGGTGTCATGTCCCACGCTGGAGGGAAGGCATTGCATTTACATGCTGAGTTTGGCTTCGAGACAGGCCACATTTGAGTAACATGAAGGCTGACAGGAGGAAATTCCCAGGCACAATGTTGCTCTAGGCCTTGTTCTTATTTTAGGTTTATCAGCTCACAAGCATAGTCATTAGCATCAGGGGCTCACCGTTGAACCCTCACTCCCTCCCGGTCCCCGCCGCTGTACCTGGGAGACTGTCGCTGCTCCCCTAGGGACCACGACTCCTTCTACTTACTTTGGCATAGCTTGCTGGTTCTTTTTCTAGTTGCTCTAGCTGTGTAGTTATGTCATTGATTTTAGCTCTTTTTTCCTTTTAATTGTAAACATTGAGGGCTATAAATTTACTCACAGCACTGCCTTCACTGCATCCCATAGGTTCTGAAATGTATGTTCTAGATTTTATCCATCTGGAATATTTACTGACTTCTCTCAAAATTTCTTCTTTGATCTGATTATTTGATTGTGTTGTTTAATCTCCATATATTTGTGAATTTTCCTTTTTTCTGTCTCTTGTTGATTTCCAATTTATTCTATTATGATCAGAGAAAGTGCTATGTATAATTTCAATCTTGTTGAATTTATGGAGATCTGCTCTTTGATCCAACATATGGTTTATCCTGGAGAATGTTCCTAAATAGTTGAGAAGAATGTATATCTTGCTGTTTTGGGCTGCAATGTCCTGTATAAGTCTACTAGCCTTAGTGCCTTCATCATATTATTCAATCTCTCTATTTCTTTGTTGATCTTCTGCCCAGATATTCTAGATATTACTGAGATTGGTGTATGGAGGTTTCCAGCTATTATTGTAGAGATACCCATTTTTCCCTTAAGGATTGCCTCATGTAATTTAGGGCATTCTGGTTAAGGTGCATACACATTTATGATCATTATTTCTTTTTTTAATTGTCCTTTAAAAAGATACATAGATCACAAAAATGTTACACTGAAAAACATATTAGGTTCCCATATACCCCACATCCCACCCCACCCCACTCCTCCCATGTCAACAACCTCTTTCATCATTGTGGTGCATTCATTGCATTTGGTGGATACATTTTGGAGCACAGCTACACTGCATGGATTTTAGTTTACATTGTAATTTACACTATCCCCCAGTCCATTGAGTGGGTTATGGCAGGGTATATAATGTCCAGCATCTGTCCCTGCAATATCATTTAGGACAACCCCAAATGCCCCCATATCACATCTCTTCTTCCCTCTCCCTGCCCTCAGCAACTACTGTGTCCACTGTCCCCACATCAATGATACAACTTCTTCCATTGCTAGACTCACAATAGTTCTATAGTAGAATACCAGTAAGTCCACTCTAATCCATATTTACTCCTCCATCTTGTGGATGCTGGAGGCTGGGATTGTGATGGCCACTCCATCTCTAAATCAAGACGTGCTTAGATCCCACATTGTTGATGGATGTGATTGTGCTCCTGCATGTGATGGCATTGGAGTCAGATGTGGCCTTTCTACACATGCCTCTTCTGTCACTTTCACTGAACCTATGGTTGGCACTGGGGTTGGTGTATACTCAGGGGACTTGAATCTCTGGACTGTCCATGTGCCAGCTGGGCTCTGAGCCTCAGCAGAGTTGCAACTCCTATTCTCCATTTCGTTGGACTTACCCTGATTGGTATTTCTTTCTGTTCAATTGTCCCTCCTATTACTGTATACTATCCTTAGTTGTCTCTAAAAATAGTTCTTTCCCCCTAAAAACAGTTTTGCTTTTGAAGTCTATTTCATATGATACTCCAGCTTTCTTTTTTGGTCACTGCATGCGTGAAATATCTTTTTCCAACCTTTCACTTTCAATCTATTGGCATACTTGGGCCTCAGATGATTCTCCTATATATACCACATAGACAGATCATATTTTCTTATCCATTCCACCAGACTGTAGCCTGTGTCTTTTGATTGGGGAGTTTAGCCATTTGACATTATTGATGAATTCCAAAAAGAGATATTGGATTATGTTTGTAACTGTCTATACCTGGGCATGATTAAATTATGATTAGGCCTTTGATTGGGCCACATCAGTAGGGTGTTGAGTCCCCTCCCCTCGGTGGGTGAGGACTCAGAGTTAAAAAACATGACAAAAGATAGAGTTGAAATTTTGATGCTGGAGTCTTGAGCTGGAGTCCCAGGAAGTAAGCACACAGAGGAGTTGGTTGTGAGGAAAGAGCAGCAAGCCCTGGGAAGAGAGGAAACCTGAGCCTGGAAAGAAGCAAGTCCTGAGAAGAGAGGAGCCCAGGGAACCTGAACCCTGGCAGATGTCAGCAGCCATCCTGCTTCAACTTGTGGCAAAAGACTTTGGTGAGGGAAGTAACTTATGCTTTATGGCCTAGAAAGTATAAGCTTCTGCCCCAAATAACTACCCTTTCTAAAAACCAACTGATTTATGGTATTTTGCATCAGCATCCCCTTGGATGACTAATACATGAATTGGTATCAAGAATAGGGTAGAGATTTTGCAATTACCAAAATGCTGGAAGGGTTTATAAATGGGTAAGGGGTATATTTTTGGAGGAATTGTGAAACACTTGATGGAAAATGCCTACATTGCATTGAGGAAACTGTTGATAGCAATATGGACTCTAAAGAGACTTTTTATGATGTCTTAGAAGTAAATTATGAAGCTATCATTGGAAACTAGAGGAAAAGTGATCCATGTTTTAAAGTTGCAGAGAACACAGCAAGATTGACTCCTGGTGTTTTATGGAAGGCAGAATTGGAAAATGGCAAGCCTGGGCATTTAGCTGAAGAAATTTCCAAAGTAAACTCAGGGAATGTGGCTTGGCTTCTCCTTGCAGCTTATAGCAAAATGTTAGATGAGAGAAATACACTGAGGACTGAACTGTTGGGCACAAAGAAACTGATTCCAGAAATCCCAGGCCTTTGGAAATCAAATCCCCAGAAGACAGTACCTCATTTGAGGGCATAACTAAACTTGAAACTTGTAAATTAGGATTGAATATGCAGTTATCTAGGAAAGACTTGTGGAAAGTCTTACTGTCTGATGGCTTAGACCCCTGCTTCCTGCATCCTAAACCAACAGAGTTTTTGAGAGAGTCATATGAACAAAATCCCTGTCAGCCTGGAATGAAAAATGACATGGAAAGTAGAGATTGAAGGGGAAATGATTTCAAGAGGAAAACCATGTAAACTGAGATCTGGAATTAAGATATCACCTTGGGCCAAGAGAGGAACCCCACGCATGTCTACAGAATGAGTGAGTTTGCCCTAGCATTTGAGAGGGTAGATGTTCCCTCCTGATATTTAGGGAGAGTTTTGTCACCCCAGAGTACAGAGAGGGTGGAACACATTCCTAAAGGATTGGGACAGTTAAGGCCAGCACCTCATAGGTCTGAGAGGAGTGTGCCTGCCTCTCCATGGATTAGGGAAGGTCACTTGGTCAACTAATTGCTTTGAGAGGGTTGAGCTTGTATGCCAAAGGCTAAGGGGAATGCTATCTTCACATCACTGTACTCGGGGGTTTAAGACTGTAACACAAACATTGGGTTACAAAGACTGGTCTGAACTCTGGCAAACATCAGCAGCCATCTTGCTATAACACATGGTAAAAAAAATTTGGTGAGAGAAGTAACTTATGCTTTATCACCCAGTAAATGGAAGCTTCTACCCCAAATAAATACCCTTTATAAAACAAACTGGTTTCTGGTATTTTGCATCAGCACCCCATTGTCTGAGTAATACAGGGAGTTTAATCAACATTATATATTCTGCCATAACCCACTGAATGGATTGAGGGAGAGTGTAAACTACAATGTAAGCTATAGCCCATGTGGTGTAGCCATGCTCGAAAATGTATTCATCAAATGCAATGAATGTGCCACACTGATGAAAGAGTTTGTTGATGTGGGAGGAGTGGGGTTGGGATGGGGAGTGGGGTATATGGGAATCTCTTATACTTTTTAATGTAACATTTTGTGTGGTCTGTGTATCTTTTAAAAATAGATGATAAAAAAATAAATCCGTGGGGAGGAGGAAACAATGTTATTACTGTAAAGGCAGTTTTTTTTAGTGTTTTATTTTATTTTATTTATTCATTTTTAAAAAAATATTAAGTTCAAAAAATATGAGGTCCCCATTCACCCCCACCTCCCCCACCCCACCACTCACCCCACAGTAACACTTTCCCCCATCATCATGACACATCCATTGCATCTGGTGAGTACATCTCTGGGCATCGCTGCACCCCATGGCCTATGGTCCACACCATAGCCCACACTCTCCCACGTTCCATCCAGTGGGCCATGGGAGGACATAGAATGTCCAGCAATTGTCCCCACAGCACCACTCAGGACAACTCCAAGTCCCAAAAATGCCTCCACATCTCATCTCTTCCTCCCATTCCCCGCACCCAGCAGCCACCATGGCCACTTTTTCCACACCAATGCCACATTTTTTTGATTATTAACCACAGTAGTTCATGAATAGAATATCATTAAGTCCACTCTAAGCCTTACTGTATTCCTCCTTCCTGTGGACCTTGGCTTGGTTGTGTCCGTTCCACATCTATGTCAAGAGGGGGCTTAGATTCCACATGGATACTGGATGCAATTCTCCTGCTTTCAGTTGTAAGCACTCTAGGCTCCATGGTGTGGTGGTTGACATTCTTCAACTCCATGTTAGCTGAGTGGGGTAAGTCCAATAAATCAGAGTGTAGGAGCTGAAGTCTGTTGAGGCTCAGGGACTGGCTATCATATTGTCAGTCCAGAGATTCAAATCCCCTAGATATATCTTAAACCCCAGCACCAAACACAATTCCAGTAAAGTAGCATGAAAGGCTTGTGAAAAGAGATCACATCTGAGTCCAGCTCCATCACGCAGAAACACCAGCTCCAAAGAAGGGCCAACCGACATGGCAGTGAACTCCATCTGCCATGACCATAGAACCTGTGGGTCTCTCTAGCCCTCAAAAGAACCAATACCTGGGGTTGTATCTACTTTATCTGTCTCTGGTACTCTGCTCAGGTGTGCATAAGGGCAATCCTTCTGACAACCTCCAGACTCTTTTTTAGAGACTCATAGCCATATAAACTCATTTGTCCTTTCCATTTCCCTCTTACTTTAGGTCAAACAGCATTTTTAACTCCTGCTATTATATGTGGACAGGGATATTCTGCTGGTCCACGTTGAACCTTTTATTCAAGGTCATTTTCTAGTTACGTCATCAGCTGGTACTTGGTAGTGATCCCTCAGTGCCAGGGAGGCTCATCCCCGGGTTTCATGTCCCACGCTGGGGGGAAGGCATTGCATTTACATGCAGAGTTTCGCTTTGAGACTGACCACATTTGAGTGACACGGAGGCTGTCAGGAGGGAACCCTTAGGCACAGTGCTGCTCTAGGCCTTGTTCTTATTTCAGGTGTATAGGCTCAGAAGCATAGTCATTAGTATCAGGGGGTCACTGTTGGAGCCTCATTCCTTCCTGGTCCTTGCTTTTGCACTTGGGGGACTGCCGCTGATCCCCTAGGGACCACGACAGAGCCCCCCCCCCCCCCCCGGAAAGGCAGTTTTTATTTCACCCATTTTGACCTTTGTATTTTATCTGTTATATTTTATTTTCATCACTCTGTTTACACTTTTAGTTACTTTTACTGATGTGTAATCTTCATTTCTATACTCTCTTACATGCCTCTCTATCCTGTCTTTTCTGCCCTTAGCACTCCCTTTAGTATTTCCTGTAAACCTCATCCCTTCATTACAAACTCTCTCCTGTGAATATTCTAAGTTCATTCTCATTTTTGAAAGACAGTCTTGCTGCACATAAGATTCTTGGTTTGCAGTTTTTCTCTTGCAGTGTCTTAAATGTATCATATCACTGCCTTTTTGCCTCCATGGTTTCTGATGAGAAACTGGTACTTATTCTTCATGGGTATTGCTTGTACATTATACATTGCTTTTCTCATGTAGCTTTCAGAATTCTCTTTGTCTTTGCTATTTGACATTCTAATTAATATGTGCCTTGGAGTTGGTCTATTCATATTTATTTGGATGAGAGTACATTGTCCTTCTTAGACATGGTTATCTATATCTTTTAATAGGGTTGGGAAATTTTCTGCCATTATTTTTTCAAATATTCTTCCTGCCCCTTTTCCCTTCTCTTCTCCTTCTGGGACACCCAAGACACATATGTTTGCTTGTATCTTGCCATCATTTAGTTCCCTGAGACTGTGGACAGTTTTTTTTTTTCCATTCTTTTCTTCATCTATTCATTTGTATGTTCACTTTTGGATGCCATGTCTTCAAGCTCACCACTTCTTCCTTCTGCCTCCTCAAATCTGCTGTTATATGCCTTCAGTTTATTTTTTATTTTATTTATTGCACCTTTCATTCCCATAAGCTCTGCTGTTTTTCTATGTATGCTTTAAACTTCTTTGTGCTCATCCAGTGTCTTCTTAATATCCTTGATCTCTTTAGCCATCTCATCAAATTTATTAAGGAGAATTGTTTGATCATCTATGATTAGTTGTCTCAACTCCTTTATGTCATCTGGAGGCTTATCTTGTTCTTTTGACTGGACCATATTTTCCTGTTTCTTGGTATGGATTGTAATTTTTTGTTGGTGTGGCATCTGGCTTACTAGATATATTTATTCTGGGTGTGGTTTCTCTCTTTAGCTTAGGGCTTTCTTGCCATTTCTCCCTTGATGGTTGTGTAGTAGAGGCCAAGAAAGTAGTTGGTACTGTAAGGTGTGGAGGCTAAGCTACCTCTGTTGCCCCAGAATCCAATGAAATTTCTCCCAACTTTCTCCTCTGGCAGGGATAGAGAAAGAGCCACAGCTGTGTATAATTATCCAAGTCGTGCAGGCCAAGACTATTTGTAGTTGTGTGGAGAGAATGATGAAAATTCACACCTCTTCTTCACCTGGCTGGGGCAGGGATGGAGCTGCAGGTGTGGGCAGCAATCTATGCTGTGTGGGTCCAAAATGACTGCAGTTGCCCAGGTAAATTGATGTAGCACAAGCCCCCCTTGTCCCCTGCCAGGGGTTGGGATGGACCCCCCGGAGTGCCCAAAAATCTAATCTGTGTGGGGTGAATGTGCCTGCCATTGTCCTAGAGGCTAAGGCTGTACTGTTCTTTCTGCCCTTTTAGAGGTGGGGATGGAACCACAGGTGTTCAACAGTTCAGGCCATGTAGACCGAATGTGCTTGCCATTGTCCAGAAAGGCTGAGGAAACATTAGTGCCCTCCTATCCTATGGGGAGGTGGAACTACAATCACCCAACTGTTCAGTCCCTGTATTCCAAAAGTGCTTGCTCTTGCCCAGAGGGATCAAGGAAACATCAGGTCACCTCCTATCCCATTAGGGAATGGGGGTGGATCTACAGGCACCCAACAGCTCAGTCCCTGTAGGCTGAAAGTGCCTGCTGTTGCCCTGAGCAGCCACGGAATCACCAGTCCCCTCCTATACTATTGGGAGTTGGAGGTGGATCCATAGGCACCCACCAATCCAGTCTGTGCACGTCAAAAGATATTCTATTCATGAACTATTGTGATTAGTAATAGAAGAAAATGTGGCATTGGTGTGGAGAAAGTGGCCATGGTGCCTGCTGGGGGTAGGGAGTGGGAGGAAGAGATGAGATGCGGGGGCATTTTTGGGACTTGGAGTTGTCCTGGGTGGTGCTGCAGGGACAGTTACCAGACATTGTATGTCCTCCCATGGCCCACTGGGTGGACTGTGGGAGAGTGTGGTCTATGATGTGGACCATTGACCATGAGGTGCAGCAGTGCTCAGAGATGTATTCACCAAATGCAATGAATGACTCATGATGATGGAGGAGGTTGTTGTTAGGGGGGAGATGTGGGGTGAGGGGGTTGGGGGTATATGGGGACCTCATATTTTTTTAATGTAACATTAAAAAATAAATAAAGACAAAAAAAGTGCCTATTATTGCCCATAAAGACTGAGGAAATACAGCTTCCCTCCTATCCTGCTTGGGGGTGGGAATAGAGCTACATGTGTCCAATTATTCAATCTGTATGGGCCAACAGCACCTGCAGTTACCCATAAAGACTGGGGAAACACAGTCCCCTCTTGTCCTCTTGGGTGTGGTAGCGAATCCACTGATCCTCAGCAGTTGAGTTCTATTTTTTTTTTTTTTTTAACAGTCGAGTTCTTGCCAGCCCAAAGTGCCTGCATTTGCTGACGAAACACTAGCTCCTTCCTATCCTATGGAGCTGGACGTTGGAGATGGAATCAAAGGCACTCAACCTCAACAAATCAGTCTATGTGGGCCAAAAATGCCTCCAGTTGCCCAGTGAGACCAACAAAACACTGGCCTCTCCTATCATATTATGGTGTGGGGATGGAGTTCCACATGTCTGACTATTTAGTTTGTGCTGACAAAAATCACCTGCAGTTGTCTGGAGAGGCTGGTGGAAGTCCTTCCAGTGTCTTCCCTGCCAGAGGTGAGGCTGGGGCCTAGGCGAAGGCTACAATCTGAATCTAGGTGGAAAGAAGCTGGTCAGTACCATCACTGTGATTTTCAATCAGACCTGCTTCCCTTCATGCTGGGAACAGGGTTAAAATAGTGGCAACTGGTCTCTTTCCAAGTTGGATAGGTTCAAACTTTATTTTTTATTTTTTTAAAGATTTATTTATTTATTTAATTCTCCCCCTCCCCCCAGTTGTCTGTTCTCTGTGTCTATTTGCTGCGTCTTGTTTCTTTGTCCGCTTCTGTTGTCGTCAGCGACACTGGGAAGTGTGTGTGGCGCCATTCCTGGGCAGGCTGCATTCTCTTTCACACTGGGCGACTCTCCCTACGGGGCGCACTTCTTGCGCGTGGGGCTCCGCTACGCAGGGGACACCCCCGCGTGGCCGTGGCGCGGCACTCCTTGCGTGCATCAGCACTACGCATGGGCCAGCTCCACATGGGTCAAGGAGGCCCGGGGCCTGAACCATGGACCTCCCATGTGGTAGACGGATGCCTCAACCACTGGGCCAAGTCCGTTTCCCCAGGTTCAAACTTTAGCTGTTCTTAGCGTTATACTTTAGCCAGTCAAATTTACTGATCAGTAACCAAAGTCAGTGGCTAACCATATCAACCTCCCCTGTTGGCGGGAAACAGAGTTCCAACTCCAGCCACCAAACAGGTCCTGAGGTGGCTTGTACCACCAGTGGAGAATGGGCACCGGCCTCCATGGCATAGCATGTTCTACTCATGAACTGCAAATGGGCAGTCTCCTCCTTCCATTCTTTCAAGGATGTTGCAGGAATATCTTCAGGCCTCCTGCCCACCCCCAAACAGGTGCATTAGATACCTCTATTTAGATCACTAACTGCCCTGTAAGAATAGCTGTCTCTTGGAACACCTTGCTCAGCCACCACCTTGCCATTCCTCTCCCCTCTAATGTGATTTTTATTTCTCCTGTCATGTCTCGCATTCCCATGAGCTCTGTTACTTTTTTATTCAGGCTTTCAAATTCTCTGTTGTGCTCACTCAGGGTCTTCTTTTTTTATTATCTTTTTAAATAAAGATACAAAGATCACACAAAATGTTACATTAAAAAATATAAGAAGTTCCTATATACCCCACTCCCCACACCCCCCAATCCTCCCACTTCAACAACTTTCATTAGTGTGGTACATTCATTGCATTGATGAATACATTTTGGAGCTACTACACAGCATTGATTATCATTTACATTGTAGGTTACACTCTCTCCCAGTCCATTCAGTGGGTTATGGCAGGGTGTATAGTGTTCAGCATCTGTCCCTGCAATATCATTTGGGGCAACTCCAAGTCCTGAAAATGCCCCAATACCACACCTCTTTTTCCCTCTCCCTGCCTTCAGCAACTCCCATGGCCGCCATCTCCATATCAATGATATAATTTCTTTCAATGCTAGAGTCACAAAATGGGCAAAGACCAGTGAAGAAGGAAGGTCCAACGATAGGTCCTTGATTCTGATGACTATTCTTATGAGTCTTTGTGCATGAAATTTCAGCTAGGCCTAGAGCAGCAGGGTGCCTAAGAGTTACCTCCTGAGAGCCTCCACGTTGCTCAAATGTGGCCACTCTCTAAGCCAAATGCAGCATGTAAATGCATTGCCTTCCCCTCAAAAAGGAGTCGAGAAGTCATCAGAGGGGTCGCACTTATGCACATCTCAGCAGGATCCCAAAGACAACCAAAGTAGATACAACCATAGGTAGTGGTGCTCCTGAGGGCTACAGAGACACCCAGGTCCTTCAGTCATAGCAGATGGCTCTGGACTTCAGTGCCTGTCAGAGAGCCCTCCTTTGTTATTTGTGCTCCTGAGTGTGATGTAGTGGGACTCAGATGTGACCTTTCTACACCTGTCTGTTCTGTCACTTTTACTGAATCTGTGGTTGCTGCTGGGGTTGGTGTATGCACAGGAGACTTGAATCTCTGGATTGTCCATGTGCCAGCTGGGCCCTGAGTCTCAGTAAAGTTGCAAAATGTACTCTCCAGTTCATTGGACTTACCCAGGTCAGCTAACAGGGAGGTGAAGATGGTCCACCACCATGGCAGGGAACCACAAGTTCTGTTGATTTTTATAAATCATATTTGTTTGGGGTAAAAGCTTACAGTTACAAGGCCCTAAAGAGTCCAGCTTAATGCGGTTTCTCACCAAAGTGTGTTGGCACGTGTTGAAGTAAGATGGCAGGCGATCTCTGCCTGATCTCTCAGGCCTTTACTGATCAGCTTCTTAGTTTTCTTCAGCTGTGAATTATCAGCTGAATAGCTCATCTCTCCCAGGGGCCACAGGGTCAAAGTTCTCTTCTCTTCTAAGTCTATAGAGTGCTATCTCTTTTCTCATGTATCTTCTTCTGTGTGCCTTCTTGAATGAGTATTCATTTACATAGCCCACCAAAGGGGCAGGGACTTAAACTGAGTTACACCCTACTGATGTGATTGAATCAAAGCCCTAATTGTAACATAATTTAATCAGAGACATCTCAGCTGAATCTAATACAATCAAAGGGGGTCACACACAGGCCAGTTTACAAACATAATCCTTTTTGGAATTCATAAATAATATCAAACTGCTACAAGTACTTTGCTCATTTTTTAATTGGGTGGTTTTGTCTTTACATTGTTGAGTTTTAAGAATCCTTTAGAACCTCTGGATACTAAACCTTTATCACAGATATGATTTGTGAATATTTTCTCACATTCTGGGATTGTCTTTTCACTTTATTTTTTACAAACATTATTTCAAATTCAAAAAATAAAATAGAAAAAAGGCAGCTTAACAAGTTATGGAATTATTACACTAAAAAAGTTCTGTCCAGGTACGTTTATCTCACTTAATCCTAAAAGCAAAGTCAATTGTTCCTCCAGTGTTCAGAAAGGTACATCAATGAATGCAGATTGGTTAAATTACATAATCAAGGCCTCTTTTTAATGAAAAAAATGAAGAAGAGAAAAAATGCATAATCATATTGACATCTCATAAAACTAAACCCTGTATTCTTTTTTGACCTTTAGCATTAATGTAATACCTTCTTTGTTTTTGCTATAAAATATTACATTATTGTTGCTAATTATAGTCTATAAGTTACATTAGTCATATTTTCCCCATGTATCACCATATTTTTAACATCATGCAGTACAACATTCCTGTATTTATATAATTAATCACAATCATCATCTACCACCAAATTCACTGTTAAATATTCCCTGTATTATCCTCCAGCTGTCCACCAACTAACATTAACATCTCTAGACTTCTCGTTTCAGCCCCAATCACATCCATAAATCTACAGTATTTGTTATACTAATTATAATGTGCTACCATCAACTCTATCCATTATCACATATTTACAAATGGCTTATTAAATATTCTACATACTTCCAGCTTTAGCTCCCCTTTCACAACCCACTATCCATCTCCTGCCAACATACACTCCATAGACCAACTCCATAAGCACTCATTGTATTTAGTTCTTACCATTGAGACTGTACAATATTCATCGTTTTGTGTCTGGCTTATTTCACTCAATATAATGTCCTCAGGGTTTGTCCAAGTTGTCATGTGCTTCTCCAATTAATTTCTTCTTACAGCTGAATAGTAGCCCATTATATGTATATGCCACATTGTATTTTTCCAGTCATTGATTGATGGGCATTTAGGTCATTTCCATCTTTGAGCAATAGTTAATAATGCCACTATGAACATATAATTTCTTCCATTTCTAGAGTCACAATAATTCTATAGTAGAGTACCAGTAAGTCCACTCTAATCAATATTTTATCCCTCCATTCTGAGGACCCTGGGATGGTGATACCCACTCCACCTCTAAATTGAGAGAAGACTTAGATCCCACATGGCTGATGGATGGGATTCTCCTGCTTGCAGCTGTAGACTCTCTCGGTTCTTTGGTGTGGTGGTTGACCATCCTTACTTCCTTGTTGGCTAGCCTGGGTAAGTCCAACTAACTGGAGAGTTGTGAATTTACAAAACAATCATGCACATGTGTAGAATTCCCATACAACAAACCACACCTTTGTGGAACATTTGTTACAGATTATGAGATAATATCATTAGACTATTACCACTAACCACGGTCCATATTGTACACTTGGCATGGTTTTTCCATACCTCCCATTATCAATAGACTACATCCTTGGAATTGATGCAAGAATATTACAGTATTGCTGGTAACCACAGTCCATAAGTCACACGAATTGTATTTTTCCCATGCATCACCACATTCTCACCATCCTGCAATAGTGACATACATCTGCTCTAGTTCTCAGAAGGACATTCTTGCATTTGTACCATCAACCACAATTCTCATCCACCACGGTGCTATGTCATTCAGTTCCTAGATTTTTCTCTATCTTTCTTTCAATTGACATTTTCATCTCTAGACCACCCAAAAGTCACAATCCCACTTATAAACCAGATGCTACTCACTATAATGTTTTTTTTTCACTTTATGGCAGATTGCCTTTATTTTTTATTTTTGTCTTTATTTTTTTAATGTTACATTAAAAAAATATGAGGTCCCCATATATCCCCCGGCCCCCTCCCCCCACTCTTCCGCCCTTAACAACAACCTCCTCTATCATCATGAGACATTCATTGCACTTGGTGAATACATCTCTGAGCACCGCAGCACCTCATGGTCAATGGTCCACACCATAGCCCACACTCTCCCACAGTCCACCCAGTGGGCCATGGGAGGTCATACAATGTCTGGTAACTGTCCCTGCAGCACCACCCAGGACAACTCCAACCCCCAAAATTTGCCATCAACTCTATCCCTTTCTGCATTTTTACAATCAAGATAATTAAAACATCTACATACACTGAGTATCAGAGTCCTTCTCAGCCCTCCTCTTATCTCCTAATAACCTATACTGTAGGTTTTAACTCCATGTGTTTATTCTCTGTATTTAGTTCATATTAGTGAGACCATGCAATATTTGTCCTTTTGTGTCTGGCTTAGTTCACTTAACATAATGTCTTCAAGATATATCCATGTTGCTATGGTGTGGACCATTGACTATGAGGTGCAGCGATGCTCAGAGATGTATTCACCAAATACAATGAATGTCTCATGATGATGGAGGAGGTTGTTGTTATGGGCAGCGGAGTGGGATAAAGGAGGTGGGGGGTATATGCGGACCTCATATTTTTTTAATGTAACATTAAAAAAATAAATAAAGACAAAAAAATACAAAAAATGATACATCCATGTTATATGTGTCCCAATATAATTTCTTCTTACTGCAGCATAATATTCCATTGTATGTATATACCACATTTTTTTTATACATTCATTTTGTAAATGGACATTTGGGTTGTTTCCATCATTTGTCTTTTGCCCATTTTAAAATTTGATAATGTTGTTTTGTCCTTAAGTTGTGGGGTCTCTTTATATAACAGGGAAATCAAACCCTTGTCACATATGTGGTTTCTGAGGATTTTTTTCACCATTAAGTTGGCTGCCTTTTCACCTTCTTAACAAAATCATTTAAAATACAAAAATGTTTAATTTTGAGGCAGTCCCACTTATCTTTTTTTTTTTCTTTCATTGCTTGTGTTTTGGGTGGTAAGTCAAAGAAACCAACACCTACCACAAGATCTTGAAGATGATTCCCTACATTTTCTTCTAGGAGTTTCATGGTTGTTGATTATTTAGGTCCTTGCTCCATTTTGAGTTAATTTTTGTGTAAGGTGTGAGATAGAGCTCCTCGTTCTCTCTTTTGGATATGGATTTCTGTTTCTCCTACCACCGTTTGCTGAGGAGACTGTTCTGGCCCAGCTGGGTGGACTTGACAACCTTATAAAATATCACTTGACCATAGATGTGAGGGTCAATTTACTTAAGAGTTCTTGGTTTGGTTCCCTTGGTCAATCTGTCTTTATGCCAGTACTGCACAGTTTTGTTTTTACCACTGTAGCTAAGTAATTAGCTTAATTTTTTAATTTTTTAAAAAAGATATTTAGATTACACAAAACGTTATACACAAAATAGAAGGGATTCTCATATGCCCCACTCCCCACACCTCCCACACTTTCCCACATTAACAACTTCTTTCATTAGTGTGGTACATTCATTGCAATAGATGAACAGATTTGGAGCATTGCCACCAAGCATGGATTATAATTTACATTGTAGTTTACACTCTATCCCTCTCAATTCTGTAGGTTATGGCAGGATATATAATGGACTGTACCTGTCATTGTAATGTCATTTAGGACAAATTCAGGTCCCAAAAATGTCCCCATATTACACCTCTTTCTCCCTCTCCCTACCTTCAGCACCTCCAGTGGCCGCTGTTGCCACATCGGTGGTATAATTTCTTCCATTGCTAGAATCACAATAAATCTATAGTAGAATACCAGTAGGTCCACTCTAGTTCATATTTTATTCCCCAATCTTGAGGATTCTGTGATGGTAATGCCCACTCCTCTGCTAATTGAGAGGGGGCCTCAATCCCATATGGCTGATGGATGGGGCTCTCTTGCTTGCAGTTGTAGACTCTTTTGGTTCCTTGGTGGTTGTCCATCTTCTCCTCCTTGTTAGTTGTCCTGGATGAGCCCAATGAACAGGAGAGTAGGTGTTGAAAGAATTCTTCAACTTCATTCTTTCTTTTTAAGATGTTTCTGACTACTCGGGGCCCCTTACCCTTCCAAATAAATTTGACAATTGGCTTTTCCATTTCTTTAAAAAAGGTTCTTCTGATTTTTATCAGAATTGCATTGAATCTTTAAGTTAATTTGGGTACAATTGACATTTTAACAATATTTAATTTTCTAAACCATGAACCTTGAATGTCCTTCCATTCATTTAGTTCTTTGATTTCTTTTAACAATGTATTGTAGTTTTCTGAGTACAGGTCCTTTACATCCTTGATTAAGTTTATTCCTAAATATTTCATATTTTTAATTACTATTGTAAATGGAATTTTTTAGAAACATTTCCAATTTTTACCCATAAAAGTATTAATAAAACCTGCAAAATAGATTTACACAGTGGCATATCAATAACAAAACAAGATGGAAATGTAACTTTTCAGATACATCTTGAAATGTTCCAAAGGATTGCAACACTGGAATAAAATGTACATTTAAACTGTGGTTGCATGACAGGATATCCTCACTCCTGTATTTTCTCAATAAATTTTTCTTTATATTTGCCTTTTTCCTTTCGAACTTGTTGAGATTTGGCTTTGCATTCAAGAATTTTTCCCCCAATCTTTATTCAGTTTTACCCTGGTGATAACCACCTTGCTCCAGTGAATGCCCACATAGATGGTTGTGCCATTAGCCTCCTCATGTTGCACCCTCTCAATGTAGATGACATATTTCCTTCTGTACATCTGGACTGCTGTGCTCATTTGCTGACCTTTGTAGTGTCTTCAAACCACTGGGACCTCATTGTCCTTGCAGATAGACATGGAGTGGACGTAGTATTTCTGGCAAAGCTCCTTGGAGAGTGGGGGCGACGTGACATTCTTTCTCACGTGTGAAGGGGTATTGAAGTGACATTTGCAATTCTTGCTGTGGCCCGAAGTCACAAAGTGGTTGAACTTCAAAGTGACTGTCTTCTTGGTGCCAGGGGAGCTCTGTAAATAGAATTCTTTCCCTGACTTTGTCCTCAGATTGCTTATTACTAGTGTATAAAAACAGTACTGATTTTTGCATATTAATCTTGTATCTTGGCACTCTGGTGAACTCATTTATTCATTCTAGTAGCTTTGTTGTAGATTTTTCAGGGCTTTCTAGATATAGGATCATCTCATCTGTGCATAGTAAGTTTTACTTCTTCCTTACCAATTTGTATACATTTTATTTTTTTTCTTGCTTGATTGCTCTAGCTAGAACCTCTAGCACTTTATCAGGTGACAATGGTGACTGGGCATCCTTGTCTTGTTCCTGATCTCAATGGGAAAGCCTTTCAGTCTTTCACCATCGAGTACAATGTTAACTGTAGATTTTTCATATATGGTCTTTATCATGTTGAGAAAGTTTCTTTCAATTCTTTTGGACATTTTTAAAAAAATTTATAGAAAACTTTTACTAATACAAATGTAATTTAAGGTTACTTTTTCACTTTAAGTCATGTTAATGATTGGAGTATTTCTTATCAAGAAAGAATCCTGGATTCTGTCAAATGCCTTTTTGTATCAGTTGAGGTGATCATGTGATTTTCCTTCTTTGATTTATTAATGTGGTATATTATACTGATTGATTTTCTTGTGTTGAACCACCCTTGCATGCCTGGATTAAAACCCACCTGATCCTGATGAATACTTATTTTAATGTTTTTGGATTCAATTAGTGAGTATTTTGCTGAGGATTTTTGCATTTATATTTATTAGGGAATTGGGTCTGTAATTTTCTTTTTTCATAGTATCTCTATCTGGCTTTGGTATTAGGGTGATGTTGGCTTCATAGAAGGACTTTGGTAGCATTCCCTCCTTTTCAATACTTCGGAAGAGATTGTGTAAGATTGGTATTAAATCTTTGAATGAATGGTAGAATACAAATTGTGAAGCCCTCTGGTCCAGGGTTTTTCATTTTGGGAAGGTTTTGATGACTGTTTCAATCTCTTTACTTGTGATTCGTTTGTTTAGGTCTTTTATTTCTTCTAGGGTCAGTGTAGGTTTTTCATATATTCCTAGGAATTTGCTTATTTTGCTAATGTTGTCTAGCTTGTTGTCATACCATTGTTCATAGTATTGTCTTATAATCTCTTTTATTTCTGTGGGGTCAGTAATAATGTCCCCATTTATTTTGTTGAAGAGATTATTCTATTGCAGTTGAGTCGACTTTGCACCCTTGCAAAATATCAACTGGCCATAGATGTGAGAGCTTGTTTCTGAACTCTCAATTCCATTCCATTGTTCAATATACTAACCTTATGCCATTTGTATTCTTTTTTGACCACTGTAGCTAAGTAATATGTTTAGAGTCAGAAAGTGTGTCTTCCAACTTCATTCTTCTTTTTAAAGATGTTTTGGGCTATTTAGGGCACCTTATCCTCCCAAATAAATTTGATATTTGTCTTTACCATTTCTGCAAAATAGGCTGTTGGAATTTTGGTTGAGATTGAGTTGAATCTGTAAATCATTTTGGGTAGAATTGATATCTTGATAGTCTGTAGATCCATGAACAAGGGATGTCTTTCCATTTATTTAGATCTTTGATTTCTTTAACAATGTTTTGTAGTTTTCTATGTATAGGTTATTTACATATTTGGTTAAATTTATTTCTAGATATTTGATTCTTTTAGTTGCTATTGTAAATGGAACTTTTCCTTGATTTCTTCCTCAGATTGCTCATTACTAGTGTATAGAAACACTACGGATCTTTTCTTTTCTTTCTTTCTTTTTTTTTTTTACAAATCTTTAATTTTAAAAGTCAACATAAATATGTAATCAAACATTTTACATAATGCATACATTCTTAATATCTGCAGGTGAGATAAATAACAGAAGGCAAAAGCACAGAATACATGTTAAAAAAAACTATCATCTTAAAAAATAATTGTCCCTGCTCATGTGTAGAATTTCCATTCAACTTTTGCTATACACTTGTTGTTTGTATATTTTCATGTATGAGTAATATTATTCAATAAAATTTAAAAATAATTGTCCCTTAGTACAAAACATTTAGAAATGATAGAGTAGATGGATTTTTCAAACTGACTAAAATTTATACTTTAAATCACAGGGGTTAAAGTAAAAAGATGCATTCCAAAATTAAGGCCCCCAGCAGTAGAGAAACAAACAAACAATTAAAAACACTCACCTTTTAAAACTAGTTCTATCCTGGCTCTGTTCTATATTTCATAATGACACAACATTCAAATGCTACCTCTCAGATGCCATTCTTAAGAAAAACAAAATTCTTTTCCTATAAGAAACTGTGTTTTACTTGCAGATGAATTGGCTGATACCCTAGCCAAATATACATTTCGTATGAGAAATTTCAGCTTTCTTCAGCCAATAATTACCATCTAGCTCAGTGTCCCAGCATAAAAAAATTACTTCTGATGTGAACCAATGTATATGAGGTGCAGAGGTGCCCAAAGATGTACTTACCAAATCCAATGGATGTGTCATGATGATGGGAACGAGTGTTGTTGGGGGGGGGGGGAGAGGGGGGGTGGGGCGGTGGGGTTGAATGGGACCTCACATACATATTTTTAATGTAATATTATTACAAAGTCAATAAAAAATAAAAAAATAAAAAATAAAAAAAAAATTACTTCTAGTTTACATCAAAGATACATATTTGTAGCTCTCCTGACGCCATATATACATGCCAAACACTAAAAATTAGTATTTCAAAAGAAAGGTCCATTCAATAAATAACAGCTTCTATCTAAATATATGTATATGTTTTCACAGTTATATCTTTAAAGTTTACATTTGTTTTCTTCAAAAAATATTTCTCCTATAGTCTAGGAATAATATTTAAAAACTTAACTGATCAAACTGCAGTGCAAGAATGTATCAAATTAAATAAATCTTCTAAACTTTAATAAACAGATACTCAAAGTCAGTATAGACTGAGGTTTTAGTAAAGTGTACTCTGTCTGTGCCTATGAGTAGGTAAGACAGAGTCTTCTAAATATGATCGGAGAGAAACCCCCAAAATTTTTGAGATTTGGAAGGAACTGGCAGCTTCTGGATTTCTTGGGTGGGTGTCACTCTCTGGATTGCTATGCAACATAAATATTGAAGGCTAGGATCTTGTCTTAGAGTGACCCACAAATATACACTTCCATCATATGTCTCAGCAGCTAAAACACTACCATTAGTAGAAAAGTCACAGCAAAGATCATTGCTCGAAGGTGCAACTTGTACTAGACAAACCTCATCAATTCTCCAGAACCTCACCATTTTATCATCAGAAAGGCTTTCAATATGCAGTCCATCATGACTAAATGGTACAGACCATACCCACTAGTCATTTGGCACTCCAGTAAATATTGGAGTAGGTGGTGGAAACAGGTGCTCAGATTCCATCAGAATATCTCCAGTATGTGGATCCCAGATATATATTTGAGTATCATAAGATACAGTAGCCAATAATGCTCCATCAAGAGAAAAGTCACATACATCATGGTGATGTCCTTTTAATTTTTGTATCATGGCATATTTTTCTATATTCCAAAGGGAAATTTCTTTTCTGGCTCCAACTGAACACAGCATAGAAGAGTCAGGAGATAATGCACAGCTGTACACACAAATATGATGCCCCCTTAATACTTTCATCATATTTCCATCATCTTTTAAGTCTCACACTCTAAGAGTTTTTTCTCTTGAAGAAGACACTAGGATCAAGCTCTCATCTGGAACAAAAGTTAAAACTCTGACCACTTCAGTATGAGGTACCAGGTTAAGGTGGAGTTTTCCTGTATATACGTCCCATAGGTTGATATGCCTATTGTTTAACATGTGGCAAGGAGTAATTGATCTTTTCCAAATTTGAATCAATGCCATTCTATATTTACACAGAAACTCTTTTGCTGAAGCTGAAGATTGAAAATCAAGACTTGAGATTATATCTACACAGCCAATAATATCTTCACAAAGTTTATTTTTTTTACTATCATTATTATTTTGTCTTGAAAATCTTAAACTGCTTGAATTGGTGACATTCTTTGTGCCATGCAAGAGAAAATTTTAAGGCTCTGAGACCTTGGAAAAAGCATTACTTTATGAAGTATGAAAAGTCTTTCCACTGTTTCTGGGTCCTGAATGGAATATTATCTGACTGTGCCCGACTCTGGCTTCTGGGTACCAGTTAGATAGTATTCATAAATCACTGATATTGTGTAGATCACCCTTACTTTCCAGCACAGGGAATATCTGTTTTGCATGTCTCAAGAAAAATGGAAATAAATCTCCACATGAGTTGCACTGAGGCAAATAATATTCAAAACAATGTAAATGTCCACATCCAGGGAATGAGACTGTATAATATAATTTCTAAATCTTACGAAAACTTGATGGAAGAGATGAGCATCCAGTCTATAACCAGTACCCAGTTTCAGAATTATTTTTCTCTTATAAAACTTGTCTGAGATCTTCTGTACTTCATTCTTGTCTAGAAGATGTCTCCATCTACATTGTCTCCATGCTGGGACCTTGAGGTTTCACTGTCAGTGGAAAGAACAAGGGTGTGTTTGGGGCTTTGGAGTCATCAGTGGCAGAGGAAGAGGTAGTGGCAAGGGAAAGAATGTCCCCTGTAATCAAGGGAAAGCACCTAATGTGGGCATGAAAGGCAGAGCAGATGGCTGCCAGGTGACCAGTCTGGTACCCTGCCAGGAGCCGAGCCCACCACAGGGCACACTGATGGTGTACAATGCTTTATTTTGGTTAAAACTGCTTTATTGAATTGACATATAATAAATTTCATACAGCATGTACCCATTTTTAAATTTTAGTATTATCTTTTTTTAAAAAGATACATGAATCACACAAAATGTTACATTAAAAAATCTAAAAGTTTCCCATATAGCCCACACCCCACACTCCCCACTCCTCCCACATTGACAATTTCTTTCATTAGTGTGGTACATTCATTGCATTTGATGAGTACATTTTGCAGCATTGCCACATTGCAAGGATAATAGTTTACATTATAGTTTACACTCTATCCTAGTCCTTTCAGTGGGTTATGGAAGCTCTCAGGAGCACCACTACCTGGGATTGTATGTATTTTGACTGTCCCTGCAATATTATTGAGGATATCTCCAAGTCTCGAAGATCCCCAGTATCACACCTTTTTTTCCCTCTCCCTGCCTTCAGTAACTCCCATGGCCACTGATTTCACAAAATGATATAATTTCTTCCATTGCTAGAGTCACAAAAAGGGCAATGGATAAGGAAATATGACCCATCTATATGCTGTATACAAGAAACCCACCTTAGACCCAGTGATTCATGGAGGTTGAAAGAGAATGACTGGAAAACAATTTTACAAGCAAGCAATAAACAAAAAAAGGCTGGAGTAGCTATACTAATATTGGACAAGCTAGACTTTAAATGCAAAACTGTTGTGAGACACAGAGATGGACACTACATATTTGTAAAAGGAGTAATCTTTCAAGAAGAAAGAACAATCACAAATGTATAAGCACCTAACCAGGGTGCCTAGAACTATGTGAGTCAAGCACTGGAAAAACTAAATGAAGGAATAGATGCCTTGACAATTATAGTGGGGAATTAACACACCTTTATCACTATTAGACAGAACATCTCAACAGAGAATCAATAAAGAAACAAAGACTTTGAATAACATATCAGAGCATCTGGACCTAATAGACATATACAGAACATTACACCCAAATACAGCAAGACATACCTTCTTTCCCAGCTCACATGTCTTATTCTCCAAGATAGACCACATGCTAGGCCACAGAGAAAGTCTCAGTGAATTCAGAAAAGTTGAAATTATACTAAATAATTTCTCTGACCACAATGGAATGAAGCTGGAAATCTGCAAGGGCCAGAGAACAAGATTAAACACAAAGATAAGGAAGCTAAGCAACACACTCATAACAAACAGTGAGACAAGGAGGAAATCTCAAAACAAATCAGTAACTACCTTGAATCAAATGAAAACGACAACAAAACATGTCAAAACTTATGGGATGCAGCAAAAGTTGTACCAAGAGAGAAATTCATAGCTATAAATTCATACATCAAAAAAAAAGAAGAGGGAAGCAGACTTGGCCCAATGGATAGGGCATCTGCCTACCACACAGGAAGTCTGCGGTTCAAACCTGGGCCTCCTTGACCCATGTGGAGCTGACCCATGTGCAGTGCTGATGCATGCTAGGAGTGCCGTGCCATGAAGGGGTGTCCCCTGCATAGGGGAGCCCCACGCGCAGGAATGCACCCTGTAAGGAGAGCCGCCCAGCATGAAAGAAAGTACAGCCTACCCAAGAATGGCACGCACACATGGAGAGCTGACACAACACGATGACACAACAAAAAGAAACACAGATTCCTGGTGCTGCTGATAAGGATAGAAGTGGTTACAGAAGAACAAACAGGGATGGACACAGAGAGCAGACAACTGGTGGGGGAAGGGGAGAGAAATAAATAAAAATAAATAAATCTTTTTTAAAAAAAGAAAGAGCTAAAATTGAGAACCTAACTGCACACTTGTAAGAATTAGTGAAAAACAACAAACTAATCCCAAAGGTAGAATAAAGGAAGAAATAACAAAGATAAGAGCAGAACTAAATGAAATAGAAAATAAGAAAGCACTGGAAAAAATAAAACAAAGAGCTGGTTCTTTGAGATGAATAAAATTGACAAATCCTTAGCTAGAGAAACAAAGAAAAAAAGAGAGAATATGCAAAAACACAAAATAAGAAATGAGAAAGGGAATTTCACCACTTGCCCCACAGAAATAAAGAGTGCCATAAGAGGGTATTTTGGAAAACTATATGCCAACAAGAAGGACAATTTAGAGGAAATGGACAAATTCCTAGAAACACATATGCAGCATACACTGAAGAAAGAAGAAATTGATGATTTCAACAAACCAATCACAAGTGAAGAGATAGAATTGGTCATTGAAAACTTCCCAAATAAGAAGAGCCCTGGGCCAAAGGGTTTCACAGATGAATTCTACCAAACATTCCGAAAAGAACTAACAACAATCTTGCTTAAACTCTCTGAAAATATCAAAATAGAAAGAACATTGTCTAATTCATTCTATGATTCCAACATTACCCTATTACCAAAGCAAAAGAAAGAAACCACAAGAAAGGGAAGTTACAGACCAATCTCTCTAATGAACCTAGACGTGAAAATCCTCAACAAAATACTTGCTAATTGTATTCAACAACACGTTAAAGAAATTATACACCATGACCAAGTGGGTTTTATCGCTGGTGTGCAGGGCTAGTTCAATATAAGAAAATCAATCCATATAATACACCACACAAACAGATCAAAGGAAAAAAATCACATAATCATATCTATAGATGCAGAAAAAAGCATTTGAAAAATACAGCACCCTTTCCTGATAAAAACACTGCAAAAGATAGGAATAGAGGGAAACTTTCTGAACACGATAAAGGGAATATATGAAAAACCCATAGCTAACATCATTTACAATAGTGAAATTCTAAAATCTTTCCCTCTAAGATCATGAACAAGACAAGGTTGCCCACTATCACCCCTCCTATTTAACATGTGTTAGAAGTATTTCCTCAAGCACTAAGGGAAGAAACAGATATAAAAGGCATCCAAATCGGAAAGGAAGAAGTCAAAATTTCAGTATTTGCAGTTAACATGATTCTATACACAGAAAGCTCTGAGAAATCTACAACAAAGCTTCTAGAACTCATAAATGAGCTTGGTAAAGTCACAGGTTATAAGATCAATGCAAAAAAATCAGTAGCATTTCTGTACACAAATAAGGAGCAACCTGAAGAGGAAATTAAGAAAAAAAAACATTTACAATAGTAAATAAGTAAAATGAAATACATAGGAATAAATATAACTAAAGATGTAAAAGACTTATATGCAGAAAACTACACAAAACTGTTTAAGGAAATCAAAGAAGACTTAAATAAATGGAAGAATATTCACCATTCATGGATAGGAAAACTAAATATCATTAAGATGTCTATTCTACCCAAACTGACCTACAGATATAATGCATTCCCAAAAATTCAAAACAGCATTTTTTAATGAACTGGAAATACTATAAAAATAATTTGGAGGGGAAAGAGGCCCCAAATAGGCAAAGACATATTGAAAAAGTAAAATGAAATCAAAGGAATCATACTACCTGATTTTAAATCATACTACAAAGCTATAGTGATCAAAATGGCCTTGTATTGGTGCAAGGCTAGACATACTGACCAATGCAAAAAAATAGAGAGTTCTGATATAGATCATCGCATTTACGCTCACCTGATATTCAACAAGTCTACCAAGCCCACACAACTGGGAAAGAGTGGCCTCTTCAACAAATGGTGCTTGGAGAATTGGATATCCATATGCAAAAGAAGGAGAGAGGATTACCATCTCATACCTTATACAAAAATCAACTCAAGATGGATCAAAGACCTAAATATAAGAGTGAAGACCATAAAGACCTTGGAAGAAAATGTAGGGAAGCATCTACAGGACATTGTAACAGGAAATGGCTTCATGGACTTCACATCCAAAGAATGAGCAGTGAAAGAAAAAAATAGATATGTGGGACCTCCTCAAAAGTAAAACCTTTTGCACCTCAAAGGAGTTTATTAAGAAAGTGAAAAGGCAGCCTACCCAATGGGAGAAAATATTTGGTAACCATATATCTGATAGGAGTCTAATATTCAGCATACATAAAAAAATCCTATACCTTGAAAGTAAAAAGACAAACAATCATTTAAAAAATGGTCAAGAGATTTGAACAGATGCTTCTCCAAAGAAGAAATACAAATGGCTAACAAGCACATGAAATATGCTCAACATCACTAGCTATTAGGGAAATGCAATTCAAAACTACAATGAGATACAATCTTACACCCATTAGACTGGCAGTTATTAAAAAAACAGAGGACTACAAGTGTTGGAAAGGATATGGAGGGAAGGAAACCCTCATCCACTGCTGGTGGGAATGTAGAAGGATCCAGTCATTGTGGAGGACAGTTTGGTGATTCCTCAAAAAACTAGGTATGGATTTGCCATATGACCCAGCTATTCCACTGCTGTGTGTGTACCTAGAAGAACTGAAAACAAGGACATGAACAGATATATGCATGCCAATGTTCATAGCAGCATTATTCACTATTGCCAAAAGTTGGAATCAACCCACATGCCCAGCAACAGATGAATGGATAAACAAAATGTCGTATATGCATACAATGGAATACTACTCAGCCATAAGTAGGAATAGGTACTAACACATCGGATAACATGGATGAACCTTGAGGACCTTATATTGAGTGAAGCATGTCAGGTATTGAAGGACATATACTACATGACCACTCTTTTATGAATTAAGCAAATCAAGCTGTCTGAGAGAGTTAGAGACTGGAAGATAGGCTTACAGGAAACAGGGGAAATGAGGAAGATTATGAGCCAACACCCACATGGGTGAAATCTATGATAAAGTGGAGATAAGTAGTTGTGCAGTATAGGGATAAGATGGGGGCATAAGGATAATATTAGGTTGGGCTTTGTAGGCTTGAGGGGGGCTAGGGTTGGGAGGATGGGTCTGATGGTCCAAGGAATTGGGGGGAGATTTGGGGGAGAGCAAGTGAACACGGGAGATTGTTGGGTATGTAGTTGAAACTCTAATGTTGAGAAAACTCTTTAGAAAATGTAAGAAGGAAGGGTTGCTTGCTTAAGGTGTTTGACATGGGGCATCTGGCACAGTGTCCATATGGGACAGGCTTCTAGGGAGTGTGTGAGCAATCATCATGTCATAGTGTGTTATATCAGTAGGGGGAGACCCATACAGTGAGTGGGAAGGTGTTTTGCCCCCATCCTGGGGAGGCCTGATCTTCTCAAACAGAGGGGAGGGTTTCTCTAGAGAGCATGGGTGGCTCCTAAGTCTTCAGAATTGCTGCAAGTATCTATGAATCTTGTCCTTCTGCTTGGTTGTCACTGTGGGCCCTGAGGGGTGGGGGAGAGAGGAATAGAATACTTGGAAGAGTGTGTAACTGGGGAACAATGGAAGTGCTCTGCATGATCCTGCAATGATGGGTACAGGCCATGTTAAATATCATCAAAATTTATAAAGGTGTATAATCTAAAACATAAACCATAATTTAAACCATAATTTAATAAAAAATTTATAAGAATGTACGGTCTGAACTGTAAACCATAATATATACATAATGGAACCATGGTTAGTAGTTGTATTTCAATATTTGTACATCAGTTGTAATAAATGCAACATCCACATGTAAAAAGATCATTGCTGGGGAAGTGGGAAAAGGGATTGATATCGGGTATATGGGAGTTCCCTATAATGTCTATGTGACTTGACTTTGACCTAAAGTTTTTTTGGAGACATAGAAAAAAAAAGGTTGCAGACACTGAGGAAGAAATGCAAGAGATTGTCTTGCCCCTGTACATACAGGGCAACACCTATTACAGTGATGAAAGTAAAACGTTAAAAAAAAATTTATATTTCTCATTTTTTTAATACCCCGATTTATTTTTTACTTTATTTTATTTTTCTAAATTACTATGTATTCTATTTCTAATCTTAAAACCTATCATTACTATTGAATTTTCCTATTAATTGAATTTGGCAATATATTAGGCTTCATTTTTGATGAACTTTTGGATCACAGAGGGGTTCAACTATGGCAGGGGAAGAGCACTGATGTGGGGTGTCATTGATGGGGGATGCATGGGTGGAAGGGAGTTCTCCAGGGCATGCATATAGGGTATATATTTATGTTCGGATATTCGTTGGGTATTGACATAAGGGGTAGAGTTTCACACGACAATTGATGGAGTGCTGATTCCCATTCCCAGAAACTCTGTCACACTCCCCAATGGAGCAGAAACAAGTTCCCAAGTACAAGGGCAAAGAGCAATAAAGAAGGATGGTGCAATGATGGGCCCTCAATAATGATAACTATGCTTATGATCTTGTGTGCTTGAAATTTGAACTTGGGCTAGAGGTTTGGGTGCCTAAGTGTTACCTCCTGAGAACCTCCATGTTGCTCAAATTTGGCCACTCTCTAAGCCAAACTCAGCATGTAAATGCATTACCTTCTCCCCAGCATGGGACATGAATCCCAGGGATGAGTCTTCCTGGTGCCCTGAGATTACTACCAAGCACCAAATGGTGATGCAACTAGACATAGACCTTGAACAAAAGGTGGAAATGGTAAAGACAAATTAGTTTATAGGGCTAAGAGGCTTCAAAATGAGTCAGGAGGTCGTCAGAGGGTTTGTGCTTATACATATCTCAGTAGAATTCCAGACAGTGTCAAAGTAGATACAACCCCAGGTAGTGGTGCTCCTGAGGGCTACAGAGACTCCTAGGTCCTGCAGTCATGGCAGAAGGCTCTGGAGTTCACTGCTTTGCCAGTGGGCCACACTTTGAAATTTGTACTTCTGAGTGTGATGGAGTTGGGCTCAGATATGACCTCTCTGCCCATGCCTCTTCTGTCCCTTTTAATGAACCTGTGGTTGGTTCTGGGTTCAATGTATGCTCAGGAGACTTCAGCTCTGGATTGTCCATGTGCCACCTGGACCCTGAGTCTCAGCAGAGTTGCAACACCTATTATCCGGTTTGTTGGACTTACCCAGGTCAGTTAACAGGGAGGTGAAGATGGTCAACTACCACACCAGGGAACCAAGAGTGTCTACAGCTGCCAGAAGGAGAATTCTTTCCATCTGCCATGTGGGATCCAAACCCCCTCTCGATTTAGAGGTCAAGTGGACATCGTCATCCCAACGTTCTCAGGATGGAGGATTAAAATATGGATTGAGTGGACTTACTGGTATTCTACTATGGAATTATTGTGACTGTAGCAATGGAAGAAATTATATCATCGATGTGGAGACAGGGGCCATGGGAGTTGCTGAACGCAGGGAGAGGGGAAAAGAGGAATGATATTGGAGCTGTCCTGAATGATATTGCAGGGACAGATGCAGGACAGTATATATCCTGCTATAACCCACTTAGTGGATTGGTAGAGAGTGTAAACTACAATATAAACTAAAATCCATGCTGTGTAGCAATGGTTCAAAATGTACTCATCAAATGCAATGAATGTACCACACTAATGAAAGAAGTTGGACAATGTGGGAGGAGTGGGGTTGTGAAGATTGAGGTATATAGGAACCTCTTTTATTTTTTAATGTAACATTTTGTGTGTTCTATGTATCTTTAAAAAAAGATAAAATATAGATATCTGCTTTTTCTAGAAATGAACCATATCTGGACATCTCTGGCATAAATTCCATTTCCAAAGCTTAAAGTAAAGCAGCCAGATTTCAGCAGATGGGTACCCACACTGACTACTAACTTTATTTTTGCAGACTGTCTTTTAACATTAAATACAGAACACTTGTACCACTTTAAATTGGGTTCATGTGGAAGTATCAAAGAGACCATATCTCTGCCATAGTTGCCCTGAAACAGTTAAATTGGCTTTTAAAGTCACTCAGATATAACAAGGATTTAAAACATACTTCATGGAATGTTCTTCAGATATCATAGCAGTTCATACATGTGATAGAATAATCTTACAGTTTTCCCTCTCTTTCACATTTACTTTTCACAATAAAGCAAGTACATGATTTTTGTTTCGTTTTATTTTTAAAGATTTATTTATTTTCTGCCCATCCCCCATCTTTGTTTTGTGCTTGATGTCTGCTCTCTGTGTCCACTCACTGTGTGCTGTGTCTGCTCATCTTCCCTTTAGGAGACACCGTGAACCGAACCTGGAACCTTCCATGTGGGAGAGAGATGTTCATTCACTTGAGCCATCTCAGTTCCCTGTTTTTGTTTTGTCTTTCATTGTCTTTCCTCTCTGTGTCTCTTTGTTATGTCATCTTGTTGGGTTAGCTCTCCATGCCAGTTCATTGCACCAGCTTGCTGTCTTTCTTATCTTTTCCAGGAGGCACTGCGAAACCAACCCAGGACCTCTCATCTGGTAGGCAGGAGGTCAATCCCTTTAGCCACAACTTTTTCCATTTTTTTTTCTTCTCAGAGTTCTGAGGTTGCTGACTGTGCCACAACACAGTTGTGTACCACAGGTTGAAATTTGACCTTAAATATTATAATCCAGGTGTATCTAGATGGGCAGAATGGGCCGGCCCCTGCCAGCATGTGGGCGCTTCATCATTTAAGTCTATTCTTTGGCAGCTGACACCATGCCTTCAGGAGGTAACTTTTAGGCAGTATATATTACTAGGCTAACCATCAATATCAAGGACCTGGTGTGTTCGTCTGTCCTCCTTCGCTAGGCACTGCCTATGTACTCTAGAGACTTTTGCAACTCTATTAGAGAATGTAGCAGGACTCCCCAGAATGGGAATTAAATATTCCATTAGTTATTATGTGGGCCTTCACGCACCAAAACAACACTGCATGACCATGTGAACACATTCATATTCCATGGAGGCACGCCCCGGGTGCACCCCTCCCCACACATCTCCCCACCATGGATACCCCATATCAGTGATCCTCCCCTGCCAAAGTTGCAACCTGTCTGCAACCAAAACCTTCTCCAAAACAAAGCCAAAATAAAAATAAAATAGACAGTTAAAAATGGAAAGTTTTGTCTGCATTGTGCCTTTCATCATCATAGGATTTGTTATCTTTAAGGTACATTGACAATCTCGTCTGTATATTCCCTCAGTGTCTTATTTTTTTCTCACTTTTTTTTTACAAGAAGCTTTAAGTTACAGAAAAGGCACATAGAAAATAAAGGGGATTCCTATAAACCCACTACCCTCCACTTTTACCACTTTCCCTTATTAATAACATTTTACATATGGATGGTAGATTTGTTACAATTCATGTACAAATACTGTAGGGTCACAATTGTGACAGGAGAGGATCTCTGGCATGGGGTGTCAGTGATGGACAGATTTGAGGGGAAGGGTACACCTGGGGTATATCTCTAAGGCATATGTATATGTTCAAGTGTTCATGGGATGTTGTTTTGGTAGGTGAAGACCCATACAATAACCAAAAGAATATTGAATTCACTTCCTGGGGAGTCCTACTATGTTCTCTAATAGAACAGCAAGTATCCCCAGAGTACATGGGTAGTGCCAAATGAAGGAAGACAGACCATTACGCCAGGCTCTTGATATTGATGATTGTACTTATGAAACTTTTCATATGAAATTGAAACTTAACCTAGTATTATGTATGTATGTATATATAATACTAACAATGCATCTGGAAAATGGGGAAATATTAAATACATATGAGTGTTTATGGCTAAGAGATTTCAAAGTGAGTTGGGAGGTCATTCCAGGGGTTATCCTTATGCATATCTCAGCAGGATCTCATTGACTGCCACAGTAAACAGTGCTTCAAACAGCAGGCCTCCTGTGGGCTCTAGGGATATATATACACTGTAAGCAGGGCAGACAATCTCAGGAATTCAGCACTCTTGTCAGTGAGCTTCACCTTGGAATTTATGCTCCCCAGTGAAAGAGAGTAAAACTCATTTATAGTTTTCTTCTACACGGCTCTTCTGCTCCTTGTATTTGAACCTATAATTTGCACAGTATTTGTTAAATATATGTCCCAGATACTTAAATATTTGGTTTTTTCATGTGCCAGTTGAGCCCTGAATCTCAATAGAGTTGCAACACCGACTCTCCAGTACACTGGACTCCCCTGGGACAACTGACAAGGAGATGCTGATGGAGAACGCTCATCCCAAGGAACAGAGCGTCTGCAACTGCAAGCAAGATAGCTCCGTCTGCCTGCCCCATGGGATCTAAGCCCCCTCTCAGTTAGAAGCAGAGAAGGCATCACCATGACCAAATCCTCAAGACTGGGGAATACAGCTATGGACTAAGGTAGGATTATTATTATTCTAGCAATGAAAGAACTTTTAACATTGATTTAAAGGCAGTGGCCACCAGAGTTTCTGAGGGGAGGGAGAGGTAAGAATAAGTGTAACATGGGGTCATTTGTGGGACATAGGAATTGTCCTGCATGGCATTGCAATGTTGGATACAGGTCATTATACATTTTCTCATAACCTATAAAAATGTTAGGGGCAGTGGGTAAATGTAATGTAAACTATAGTCCATGGTTAGTAGCAATGCTTCAATATGTATTCATCAACTGAAAGAAATGCACCATATTAATGAAAGATGTTAGAGTGGGAAATTGTGGGAGGGAGATGGGGTAGTGAATATAGGAATCCCCTATATGTTTTATGTGACATCTTTATAATCTTAAAGCTTCTTTAAAAATAAAAAAATTAAAAGTGAAATCTTCCTTCTTCCTTTCAAATTTGGATACCTTTTATTTCCTTTTCTTGCTTAGGTGGTCGAGCAAGTACTTCTAACATAATGTTAAATAATAGTGGTGACAATTGTTTTGTTCCAGATCTTAGAGGGAAAGCCTTTAGCATTTCACTATTGAGTTTGATGTTAATTGTGGGTTTTTCTATACCTTTTAGAATGTTGAGGACATTTCCTTCTATTCCTATCTTTTGAAGTGTTTTATGAAAAAAAGCATGCTGTGTTTATCAAATGCTTTTTCTGCATCAATAGAGATGATCTTGTGAAATTTTTTCAATCTTTTATAAAACCCTGAACATTTAAAAAATTTATTTCTCTCCCCTTCCCCGCCACCCCCCCCCCCCGCCCCCAGTTGTCTGCTCTCTGTGTCCTTTAGCTGCGTGTTCTTAAGTGTACGCCTGTATTCTTGTCAGGGGTACCCAGAATCCGTGTCTCTTTTTTTGCGTCATCTTGCAGCGTCAGCTCTCCATCTGTGTGGCACCACTCTTGGGCAGGCTGCACTTTTTCGTGCTGGGTGGCTCTCCTTATGGGGCGCGTTCCTTGCATGTGAGGCTCCCCTACACGGGGGACACCCTTGCGTGTCAGGCACTCATTGCCCACATCAGCACTGTGCATGGGTCAGCTCATCACACGGGGCATGAGGCCCTGGGTTTGAAACTTGGACCTCCCATGGGGTAGCTAGATGCCCTATCTGTTGGGCCAAATCTGCTTCCCTCAATCTTTTGATGTAGTGTATTACACAGATTAATTTTCTTATGTTTAAACATCCTTGTATACCAGGGATAAAACTCACTTGATCATGGTGTATAAATCCTTTGATGTGTTGTTGAATATGATTAGCAAGTATTTTTTGAGGATTTTAGCATCCAAGTTCATTAGAGAGACTGGGCTTTATTTTCTTTTCTTGTTGTGTCTGTATGTGACTTTGGTATTAGTGTGATGTTATCATTATAGAATGGGTTAGGCGATGTTTCCTCCACTTCTATTTTTTGGAAGAATTTAAGCAGGTTTGGCGTTAGGTCTTTCTGGAATGTTTGGTAGAATTCACTTGTAAAGCCATCTGATCCTTGACTTTCCTTATTTCGGAAGTTTTTGATGACTAATTCAATCTTGTTACTTGTGATTGGTCTGTTGAGTTCATCAATGTCTTTTTTCCTCAGTGTAGGTTGTTTGTGCATTTCTAGAAATTCATCCATTTCATTTAAGTTATCCATCTTGTTGGCATACAATTTTTAAAAGTATCCTCTTTTTGATACTCTTTATTTCTGTGGGATCACTGGAGATTTCCCCTCTCTCATTTTTAATTTTATTCATTTGCATCTTTTCTCTGGTTTTGTTGGTCTAGCTAAGGGTTTGTCAATATTATCAGACCAGCATTTGATTTTTAAAGTTTTTCTAGTGACTTTTTATTCACAATTTCATTTCGTTCTGCTCTAAGCTTTGTTATTTCCTTCTTTCTGCTTGCTTTGGGATTAGTTCATTCTTTAGTCCCTCCAGGCATGTAGGTAGGCCTTTGATTTTACTTATTTCTTCTTTTTAAATATAAGCATTTATGGGCTATAAATTTCCTTCTCAGCACTGCTTTTCTTCTTCCATAGGTTTTATTTATTTATTTTTTCTGTTTTGCTTTTAGTCTTTATTAATTTTTTTAATATTACATTAAAAAATATGAGGTCCCCATATACCCCCCATCCCCCTCACCCCACTCCTCTCCCCATAACAACAATCTCCTCCACCAACATGAGACATTCATTGCATTTGGTGAATATTGTGTTCTAATTTTCATTTGTTTCAAGGTAGTTATTAAATTCTTTTGCAATTTCTTCCTTGACCCCAAAGATTGTTTTTAACAGTGTATTGTTTAAATTCCATATATTTGGCCTGTTCTGTTTCTCTCCTGCTTATTAATTTCCAGCTTCATTCCATTGTAGTCATAGAAATTGCTTTGTATAATTTAAATGTTTCTAAATTACTAAGACTTGTTCTGTGACCTAGCAGGTGGTCTCTGCTGGTGAATGATCTATGTGTGTGTAAGAACAATGTATATCCTGCTGTATTTGGATGTAATGTTCTGTATATGCTTACCAGATTTAGACCGTTTAACATATTTTCCATGGTCTCTGTTTCTTTATCAACTCTCTGTCGAGATGTTCTAATGGTGATAATGGTGTATTAAAACCCCCATTATACGGGAAACAGACTTGGCCAGTGGTTAGGGTGTCCGTCTACCACATGGGAGGTCTGCGGTTCAAACCTTGGGCCTCCTTGACCCGTGTGAAGCTGGCCCATGTGCAGTGCTGATGCACGCAAGGAGTGCCCTGCCATGCAGGGGTGTCCCCCGTGTAGGGGAGCCCCACGCGCAAGGAGCACGCACCGTAAGGAGAGCCGCCCAGTGCAAAAGAAAGTGCAGTCTGCCTAAGAATGGCGCCACCCACACGGAGAGCTTACACAACAAGATGACTCAACAAAAAGAGACACAGATTCCTGTGCTGCTGACAACAACAGAAGCGAACAAAGAAACAAGACGCATCAAATAGACACAGAGAACAGACAACCAGGATGGGGGGGGAGGGGAGAGAAATAAATAAATAAATAAACCTTTAAAAAAACCATTATAATTGTAGAGGCATCTATTTCTACCCTTGGTTTTTCCAATGTTTGCCTCATGTAATTTGGGTTAGGTACATAAATGTTTATGACTATTCTTTCTTCTCGATAAATTACCACTTTTTAAGATATATAGTGTCTTTCTTTGTCTCTTACAATAGTTTTGCTTTTAAATTCTATTTTGTCTGATACTGGCATAGCTACTCCCATTCTTTTGTTTGTTTGTTTGTTTATTGTTGCATGTAAAATTGTTTTCCAATTATTTGCTTGGAACTACTTTATGTCCCTGGGTCGTAAGGTGAGCTTCTTGTAAACAGCATATAGATGGATCATATTTCCTTATCCATTCTGCCAATCTGTGTCTTTTGTTTGGAGAGTTTAGTCTGTTAACATTCTACACTATTACTGTCAAGGCAGTAATTATATTAGCCATTTTTCTTTAATTTATGAATGTCATATTTTGTTTTTATTTCACTTTTAATTTTTTTAGTTATTCTTCCTAATAATCTTCCTTTCTATGCTCTCCTCCAACCCTCTCTCTCCTGTTTTTTCCTTTCAACTTGCAGAACTCCTTTTGGTATTTATTGAAGGGCAGGTTTCTTGTTGCCAAACTCTCTTAATTTCTGTTTATCTGTGAGTATTTTGAACTGTCCCTCATTTTTAAATGCTAACTTTGCTGGATACAGAATTCTTGGCTGGTGCTTTTTTCTTTTAGCACCTTAACTATGTCATACCACTCCCTTCTTGCCTTCATGGTTTCAGATGAGAAATCAGCACTTAATTTTATTGAATTTCCCTTGTATGTGGTGGACCTCTTTTTTCTTGATGCATTCAGTAAACTTTCTTTGTCTTGCATATTTGACAATATGATAAGCATATGTCTTGGGTTGGCCTGTAGGATCTATACTGTTTTAGAGTGTGCCTTACTTATGGGATATGTACATCCATTTTCCTCAGAAGAGTTGGGACATTTTGGTCAATATTTCCTCCAACATTCTTTCTACCCCCTTTCCCTTCTGTTCTCCTTCTGGCCTATAATGTGTATGTTTGTGCATTTCAAATTGTCATTCAATTCTCTGAGTCCTTGCTGTGTGATTTCAGTTGTACTATATTTGACATCACTAATTTTTTCCTCTGTTTATATCTGTTGTTATCTGCTTCCAGCATATTTTTTATTTCTTGCGTTGTGCCATTCATCACTATCAGATTTATCTTTGTATGTGTGTTCATGATTTCTTTGTACATTTTCCAGTGTCTTCTTTTTTTAATATAATAAACTTTTCAGATTTAGGTTATAGAAAAAGATTTTAGATTATAGAAAAGTTACATCAAAAGTATGACAGATTCCCATGTACCCCCTCCTTCACCCACACATCCCCTATTTTTTTTAAAAGTAGCAGTACAATTTTTTATGTACTCTCATTTAATATTTATCTCATTTAATAAGCCTCTCATTTAAAAATGCACATTTAAAAAATTATACACTTGTGGTAGGTACTGACCTACCTACAGTAATAATCTAAAAAATAAAACCATCACTGTGACATTTATTAGTACTTCACATATCTAACAAATACAGGAGGCTACTAGTATTGTTATAACTTCTTTAAAGCCAAAAACTTAAGCACAAATCAGAATTAAGAGAAACTTCAGAATGTTCACATTTGCATGCATTATTGGCTGAACTTTCAAATATTCCACATATAACAAAATCACACCTTTGAATCAAAATGAATATTAAATCATTCAAGCCTTGTGACAAACTTACTCTACAGAATCAAGGAAAACAGTGAATAGCAACAGCAGTATATTTCTAGGAGAGAAAGTAAGCACTTATTTCCTTTATATAAAACAAAAGTCAATGAGTCAACATTTTAATAACACTGATGAAGTTATTTATTATTCAAGAATTTGCTTTTCAAGTTGTGTCTTTAAAATGTATCCATCTATGTATTTGGACTAAATTAAATTTATACATAAAAAACTTTTTGTTCAGAATTTTGATCTTAAGTGTAAACCATAACTTATCAAAGCATAGTCCAAAAACTATACAATAATGCTACCATTTGGATTTATATGCTTCATCTGAAAAATTTATCTTACAAACAGATGTTTTGACCTGTTTCTCCAGAATAGATATCCCTATGTCTAAAACTTTAAATGATAAAAAAGACAGATTCAAATAATTCATGTTATGCATTTTTCTTCAGTGGGATTTGATAAAAACAGAACCATTTGGTGTTGGAGCACCATATTGCTTCTCAGTTACAATCTCTACAGTCCCAGAAGCAGACACAATAACCATTGTTTTATTTGTTGGAGCTGTCTCCTGTTTCTCAGCAATAGCTACACAAACAGCAACAATCTCATCACTTTCAAAGTCATAGTCAGGAATTGACTTTGGTGAGAGATCTGTTCCTTATGCTGATAATTTACTCTTTTTAATCCTCTGTGACACTTTCTGCTGCTCCTGGAATGTTCCTGCCCAAGGAAGGTCTTCTTTCCTTATTTTGGGGTTCATTGCATAGATGTGAAGGGCTATGTGAAAACTTCAAATTGCTTCATTCATTTTGTCCTTTGGCTCTCTGTTGTCATGTTGTTCTTTTGTCTGTCTTCTTATCCTGTATTTTACCCTTCCTAATAATCTTCCTTTCTAAACTCTTCTCCAAATCTCTTGCCCTTGTTTTTTCCTTTCAGGACGTAGCATCCCCTTTAGTACATCTTGCAAATCTGGTCTTGTGGTAAAATAGTCTATCAGTTTTTGTTTGTGAAGACTTTGAACTCACTCTCATTTTTTAAAAAACTTTATTTCAACTTCCAAAAATAAAATAACAGACAAAAGGCAGCTTAACAAATTATGGGACCATTACTCTAAAGAATTCTGCCCAGGCACATTTAAATTATTTAATCCTAAAAACAAACTCAATTGTTTCCTTAGTGTTCAGAAAGATACATAAATGAGCACAGTTGGGTTCAAAGACATGACCAAGGTCTCTTTTGAAGAAAATGAAGAAAAAAATGCTCAATTATATTCGTGTCATATCTTGAGTTAAACCCCATATTATTTTTTTATCTTTAGCATTTATATAGTACATTCTTTGCCTTTCCTACAAAAATATTACAATATTATTGATAACTATAGTCTATATGTTACATTCATTGTATTTTCCCTATTTATCACCATGTCCTTAACATATTGTAGCAGAACACTCATTTTATTTTTATTTTTATTTTTTTATTGACTTTGTAATAATATTACATAAAAAAATATATATATATGAGGTCCCATTCAACCCCACCACCCCCACCCCACCCCTCCCCCCCCAGCAACACTCATTCCCATCATCATGACAAATCCATTGCATTTGGTAAGTATATCTTTGGGCACCTCTGCACCTCATGGTCAATGGTCCACATCATGGCCCATACTCTCCCCCATTCCATCCAGTGGGCCCTGTGAGGATTTACAAGGTCCGGTGATTGCCCCTGAAGCACCATCCAGGGCAGCTCCATGTCCCAAAGACACCTCCACCTCTCATCTCTTCCTGCCTTTCCCCATACCCATCAGCCACCATGTCAACTTTTCCCAATCCAATGCCACCTTTTCTATGTGGACATAGAACACTCATTTTAAAAGTTTTTTAAATTTATTTTTTAAAGATACTTAGATCATACAAAATGTTATATTAAAAAATATGAGGATCCCATACACCTCACTCCCTACACCCCCAACCCCTCCCACATAACCAAACTCTTTCATCAGTGCGTCATCTTCATTGCATTTGATGAATACATTTTGGAGCACTGCTACACAGCATGGATTATAGTTTCCATTATAGTTTACACTCTCTCCCAGTTCATTCAGTGGGTTATGGCAGGATATATAATGTCCTGCATCTGTCCCTGCAATATCATTGAGGACAACATCAAGCCCTGTGCCCCATATCACACCTCTTCTTCCAGCTCCCTGCCCTCAGTAACTCATGTGGTCCCTGTCTCCACATAAATGATAGAGTTTCTTCCATTGCTAGAGTCACAATAATTCTACAGCAGAATACCAATAAGTCCACGCTGATCCATATCTTATTCCTCCATCCTGAGGACCCTGGGAGGGCAATGTCCAAGCCTCTATCTGAAGAGGGGGTTTAATCCCACATAGCCATTGGACAGAATTCTCCTGCTTGCAGTTGTAGACTCTCTTTGTTCCCTGGTGTGGTGGTTGACCATCCCCACGTCCATGTTAGCTGACTTGGGTAAGTCCAATGAACCAGAGAGTAGGTGTTGCAACTATGGTGAGGTTCAGGGTCCAGCTGTCCCACAGGCAGTTCAGAGATTCAAGTCTCCTAAGCATACACCAGCCCCAGCACCAACCACAGTTTCAGTAAAAGTGACAGAAGAAGCATGTGTAAAGAGTTCATTTCTGAGTCCCATGCCACCACACTCAGGAGCACAAACTCCAAAGTAGTGCCACTAGCAAGTCACTGAACTCCAGAGCCATCTTTCATGACTGTAGGACCTGGGTGTCTCCATAGCCCTCAAGAGCACCACTACTTGGAGCTATACCTACTTTGGCTGTCTCTGAGATCCTGTTTAGATATGCATAAAAGTGACCCCTCTGATGACTTCCTGACTCACTTTGAAGTCTCTTGACCATATAAACTCATTTATATTTACCATTTCCCCCTTTTATTCAATGTCTTTTCTAGGTGCATCACTATCTGGTTCTTGATAGTAATCCTTCAGCACCAGGGAGGCTCATCCCTGCGAGTCATGTCCAATGTTGGAGGGAAGGTAATGCATTTACATGCTGAGTTTGGCTTAGAAAGTGGCCACATATGAGCAACATGGATATTCTTAGGAGGTAACTCTTAGGTACCTTGAAGCTCTAGGCCTAGTTCAAATGTCAAGCACACAAGTTCATAAGCATATTCATCAGTATCAAGGTCCCATCATTGGGCCATCCTTCTTCACTGGTCTTTGCCCTTGCTCTTGGGGATTGTTGCTATTCCTTTGGGAGTGCTGCAGAGTTCCCTAGAATGGAAACTCAGCACTCACTCAGTTGTCATGTGAAACTCCACCCACTATGTAAATACCCAACAAATATCCAAACATATTTACATACCCTATGTGCATGGTCTGGAGAACTCCCTCCCACCCATATATCCCCCATCAATGATACCCCCAGTATTAGTCAGCCAAAGGGAATGCAAAATACCAGAAATTCATTGGTTTTTATAAGGGGTATTTATTTGGGGTAGGAGCTTACAGATACCAGGACATAAAGCATAAGTTACCTTCCCAACCAAAGCCTATTTTCACGTGTTATAGAAAGATGGCTGCTGACATCTGTGAGGGTTCAGGTTTCTGGGGTTCCTCCCTTCCTGGGGCTTGCTTTTCTTTCCTCTGTGTGCTTACTCCCTGGAGCTCCAGCTTAAGGCTTCAACATCAAACCCCAACATCAAAACTCTAACATCAAAAACACTCAGCTCCGTCCTTTGCCATGACTTTCATCCCTGAGTTCCCACCCACCAAAGGGTGAGGAACCAATGCCGTACTAGCACAAGAGGTTTACATATTTACTTTTTTAACACACTCTTTATTATGTTAATAGATCACAAAGAGTGTTACATTAAAAAAAATGAGGTTCCCATATAACTCACTCCCCACCCCCACCCACATCATTTTTGTAAATTGTATTATTTTAAATATACATACATCACAAAAAATGTTACATGAAAAAAGCATAAGAGGCTCCCATATATGTCCCACCTCCTACCCCACTCCTACCACACCAACAACCTCCCGCATCACTGTGGCACACTAATTGCAATCAGTGAACCCATTTTGGAGCACTGCTGCACCATAAGGATAATAGTTTACCCTGTCGTTCACACTCTCCCCCATTGCATTCAGTGGGTTATGGCAGGATATATAATGTCCTGCATCTGACCCTGCAATATCATGTAGGACAACTCCAAGTCCCACAAATGCCCCACATCACATCTCTTCATCCCTCTCTCTGCCCTCAGCAACTACTGTGGCCATTTTCTCTACATCAATGCTACAATTTCTATTACTAATCACAATAGTTTTATAGTAGAATATCAGTAAATCCACTCCAATCCATATTTTATTCCTCCATCCTGTGGACCCTGGGATGTTGATGTCCACTCCACCACTATATTGAGAGGGGCTAAGATTCCACATGGATAACAAATGCAATTCTTCTGCTTGTAGTTGTAGGCACTCTTGGTTCTCTGGTATGGTGGTTCACCATCTTCACCTCCATGTTAGCTGACCTGGGTAAGTCCAATGAACCTGAGAGAAGGAGTTGAAACTCTGCTGAGGCTCATGCCCCAACTGGCATAGGGGCAATCCAGACATTCTAGTCCCTTGGGTATACATAATCCCTAGCACCAACCACAGGTTCGGTAAAAGTGACAGAAGAGGCATGCGTAGAAAGATCACATCGAAGTCCATGCCCATCACTCTCAAGAGCACAAATTCCAAAGTAGGTCCCATTAATATGGCACAAAACTCCAAATCCTTCTACCATGACCATACCATGTGGGTCTCCATAGCCTTCAGGAGAACAAGCAGGTAGGGTTGTATCTACTTTGGCTGTTTCTAGGGTCCTGCTGAAGCATGCCTAAGAGTGATCCCTCTGATGACCTCCCAACTCTTTTTTGAAGACTCTTAGCCATATCAACACAGCTGTCTTTGCCATTTTTCCCTTTTATTCAAGGTCAAAAAGCAGTTTTCTAATTTTAATTTTTTAATTTAATTTAATTTTAATTTTTTTTGTCTTCATTTTTTTTAATGTTACATTCAAAAAATATGAGATTCCCATATACCCCCCACCTCCTTCACCCCATAACAACAACCTCTTCCATCGTCATGAGACATTCATTGCATTTGGTGAATACATCTCTGAGCACCGCTGCACCTCATGGTCAATGGTCCACATCATAGCCCACACTCTCCCACAGTCCACCCAGTGGGCCATGGAGGACATACAATGTCTGGTAACTGTCCCTGCAGCACCACCCAGGACAACTCCAACCCCCAAAAATGCCCCCGCATCTCATCCCTTCCTCCCACTCCCTACCCCCAGCAGCCACCATGGCCACTTTCTCCACACCAATGCCACATTTTCTTCAATTACTAATCACAATAGTTCATGAATAGAAAATCAGTAAGTCCACTCTAATCCATACTCTATTCATCCATCCTGTGGACCTTAGAATGGTTGTGTCCACTCCACATCTATATCAAGAGGGGGCTTAGATTCCACATGGATGCTGGATGCAATTCTCTTACTTTCAGTTGTAGGCACTCTTGGCTCCCTGGTGTGGTGGAAAAAAGCAGTTTTAACACATGATCTTACATGTAGGCTGAGATATTTTGCTGGTCTGAGATGACCCTTTTATTCAAGGTTTCTTTCTTGTTGCATCATCAGTTAGGGATTGGTAGTAATTCCTCGGCACCAGAAGGGCTCATCCCCAGGAGTCGTGTCTCAAGCAGAGAGGAAGGTAATGCATTTACATGCTGAGTTTGGCTTAGAGGGTGGCTGCATTTGAGCAACATGCAGGTTCTCAGGAGGTAACTCTTAGGCACCCTGCAGCTCTAAGCCTAGTACATATTCCAGGCTCATAGGCTCATAAGCATAGTAAACAGCATCAAGAATTCATCATTGGCAACACTCCAATGATGAATTCTTGATGCTGTTGACTATGTTGAATGGGACCTCACATATATATTTTTAATGTAATATTATTACAAAGTCAATAAAAAAAAAAAAGAATTCATCATTGGACCATCCTTCCTTGGTCTTTGCCAATGCACTTGGGGGATTATTGCTGTTCCATTGAGGAATGTGACAGAGCTCCCCTGAATATGAACGCAGCACTCTCTCAGTTGTTGTCTAACTGTAACTACTATGAAAATACCCAACATATATCAGAACATTTTATGTTCCCTATATACCTGCCCTGGAGAAATCCCTTACAACCCTGTGCCCCCCACCAATAACATCATACACCAGTGTTCCTTCCCTGCCAAAAATGAACCTCTCTGTGGTTCAGAGCTTCTTCAACAATGAAGCCTAATACACTGCCAAATTCAATTAATAGGAAATTGAAATATAGTGATGGGTTTAAAGATTAGAAATATACATACTAATTTAGAAATACTAAAATAAAGTAAAAATAAATTGGCATGTTAAAAATGAAAAATATTATAAAGCTTTGTTTTTAATGTTTTGCTGTTCCTCACTGTAGTAGGTGTTGCCCTGTATGTATAGTGGCAAGGCACTTTCTTTCATTTCTTTCTCAGTGTATGCATTCTCTCTTTTTTTTCTCTAATTTTAAGTTTTTTCTTCAAAAAAGTGTTAGATCACAGTAGTTCACATATACAATATAGGGGACTTCCATATATCCAACATCAAACCCTTTTCCCCCTTCCCCTGCAATGATCTTTTTACCTGTTCATGTTACATTTGCTGCAGCTGATGTACAGATTTTGAAACGTAGCTTTTCAAACGTAGCATTTCAAAATGGTTCCATTTTGGTTTACATTATGGTTTATATTTTAGACTGTATAAATTTCTAAATTTTTAGTTTCCTTATGTTTTACATTATGGTTTACATTTTAGCTTATAAAGGTTTATGCATTTTTGGTGTAAGTTAACATGTTCTATATCCATCGTTACATGATCCTGTGGAACACTTCCATTTTCCCCAGTTATCTTGGTTCTATCTATCCTATACCTCTCTCCCCCTTCCCTTTGGTCCCACAATGACAATCAATCTTCACTACTTGAGGGACCAGATTTACAGATACTTACAATGCTGAGAGATTGACATACTAGACTGCCCTAACTCATTGGGAGCCACCAATTTTCTCTATTTGAGAACATCAGGCCTCCCCATTATATGGATACACTTTCACGCTCATTATATGGTCTCCTCACAATGAGTTAACACACTCTGACAAAATGAGCACTCACACACTCCCTAGAAGCCTGCCCCTGTGCCAGATGCCCCCCATTAAGCACCTTAAACACATAATCCTTCCTTATTATATTTTCTAAAGAATTTTCTCAACATTATAGTTTCAACCATATACATAACAGTCTCCTAAATTCAACTGTTGCACCAATCCCTCTCCCCAATTCCTTGGGCCATCTGACCCATCCTCCCAATCCCAGCCCCCCTCAAGCCCGCAAAGCCCCATCCAAATTTATCCCTATGCCCCCATCTTATCCTTTCCCTGTACCAATACCCCAGCTTATCATAGATATCACCCATGTAGGCATCGGCTTGCAACCGTCACAATTACATACTCAAGTAAATCTATGAATCCAATATAACCCAATATGCCCAGAGGAAATGTCAGTTTATAAACATAATCCAATATTTCCTTTTGAAATTCAATAATTTCAAACTGCTACAATCCACCTTCTGAATTCCAAAAAGATATTACAATATATTTTTATAAACACCCTTAAATGAGTAGCAATGCAAGTACTAAATCATATCACAGTCAATTTAAAGAAATACATTTTGTCTTTAAGCAAAGTTTCACCTGGATGTAGACCTCTGATATTAGAAAACAATTTACCTGCTTCTGATACACAAATGGGCAGAAAAAGGATAAACATTTTCATTACAATAAGGAGAAATTGGGAGGGACACATGAGTCACAGGTCCTCTGCAGTTCAATAAACCTGCAGGGCATCCTTCATTCAATTTCAACATTTAAAAGTCATTCTTAAGAAGATGGTTTCTTCTCCTTGGGCCCATATCGGGACCCACCTTTCCACCAGCTTGCCCAACAGCCATTTTCTTGGGTCATCAAGCATCTGGGTGTTGACCAAGCTCCAGACCTCTCCCGCCAAGATTGTTGGGGTGATTGCCACACCTTACCCAATCTTTGGGCTAGAGTCTTAACCCCCTTAGTACAGTGATGTGAAGACAACATTCTCCCTAAACTTTGGCATATAGGTTTAACCCTCTCAGAGCAATGAGTTGATCCCCTGGCCTTCCCTTTGGGGGACAAATCCACCCTCGCAGACCTGTGGTTTGCTGACATTAAATACCCTCATCCTCGGGGAATGTGCTCCACCCTTTCTGTACCCTGGGGCAGCAAACTTTCCCAGAACATCGGACAGGAATATCCATCCTCTTCAACTGCTGGAGCAAACTCACCCTCTCTGTACATGTAGGTGGTGGGGTTCCTCTCTTGGCCCAAGGTGATGTCCTAATTCCAGATCTCAGCTTCCATGGTTTTACTCTTAAAGCTGTTTCGCCTTCAATCTCTCCTTTTTATGTCCTTTTTATTCCAGGTTGACAGTGGTTTTGTTCATATAGCTCTCTGAAAATTCTTGTTGGTTTAGCATGCAGGAAGCAGGGGTCCAAGTCATCAGACAGTAAGATTTTCCACAAGTCTTTCCTAGATAACTGCATCTTCAATCTCTATTTGCCAGTGCCAAGTTTAGTTAAGACATCCAATGGGGCACTTTAATCTGGGTTCTTGATTTACAGAAGTTTGGAATTTCCAGAATCTGTTTTTGTTTTCTTTGTTCCTGACAGTTCAGTCCTCAGCGTATCTCTCTTCTCTAGCATTTTGCTATAAGGTGTAAGCAGAAGCCAAGCCAAATTCTCTGGGTTTACTTTGGAAATTTCTTCAGCTAAATGTCCAGGCTCACCATATTCAAATTCTACCTTCCATAAAACACCAGGAGTTAATCTTGCTAAGTTCTCTGCAACTTTAAAACATGGATTGCCTTTCCTCCAGATTCCAATAATAGTTTCATCATTTACTTCTAAGGCATCATAAAGTCTCTTTAGCATCCATATTGTTTAAAAAAGTCTCTTCAATCCAATCTAGGCCTTTTCCACCAAGCATCTCACAATTCCTTCAAAAAATACACTTTACCCATTTATAAAACCATCCCAGTATTTCATTAATTGCAAAAGCACTTCCCTACTCGTCAGTACCAAATTCTGTATTAGTCAGCCAAAGGTGTGCTGATGCAAAATACCAGAAATTGATTGGTTTTTATAAAGGGTATTTATTTGGGGTAGAAGCTTATGGATACTAGGACATAAAGTGTAATTTACTTCTCTCACCAAAGTATTTTCATGAGTTGGAGCCAGATGGCTGCTGACATCTGTGACGTTTCAGGCTTCCTGGGTCCCTCCCTTCCTGGGGCTTCCTCTGTGTGCTTACTTCCTGGAGCTCCAGCTTAAGGCTTCAACATCAAACTCCAACATCAAAACTCCAACATCAAAACCCTCAACTCTGTCCTTTGCTATGCCTTTTATCTCTGAGTCCCCACTCACCAAAGGGCACAAGATGTTTACATAATAACTTAATCAAGTAAACCTATGAATCTAATATAATCTAATATGCCCAGAGGAAAAGATCATTTTACAAACATAATCCAATATTTCTGTTTGGAATTCATCAATAAAGCAAACTGCCACACTCCCTTTATCCCAGTGAGCACTTCCCATCAGTGCTCCTTCCCTGCCATAGTTGAATCCCTCTATGGTCCAAATCTTCTTCAAAAATGAAGTCTAATATATTGCCAAATTCAATTAATATCACCCTCATTTTTGAAGGACAGCTTGACTGGATACAGAATTCTTGACTGGTGATTTTTTCTCTTTCAGTATCTTAAATGCATCATAACACTTTCTTCTCTCCTTCATGGTTTGATGAGAGGTCAGCACTTAATCTTATCAAGTTTCCCTTGTATGTGATTTTTTGTTTTTCTCTTGCTGCATTCAGAATCCTCTCTTTATCTCTGATATTTGTCATTCTTAGTAGTAAGTATCTTGGGGTAGTTCTATTCAGGTTTATTCTGTTTGGAGTGCGTTGTCCTTTTTGGATATTAATATTTATGTCCTTTATAAGTGTTGGGAAGTTTTCAGTCATTATTTCCTCAAATATTCTTTATGCCTCTTTTGATTTCTCTTCTCCTGGGACACCAATAATATGAATGTTTTTGCGTTTCACGTTTTCATTCAATTCTCTGAGTTGCCATTCCATTTTTTCCATTCTCTTCTCTTTTTCTGTCTTCTCCAATTCAGATGTTCTGTCTTTGAAATTACTAATTCTGTCTTCAAACAATTCAAATCTGCTCTTATGTGCCGCTAATATATTTTTAATCTCGTCCATCACGTCTTTCATTCTTCACATCAGGTCTGTTACTTTTCTTTGCATGGTTTCAAATTGTTCTTTATGCTCTCTCAGTGTTGTCTTCTTTTTTCTTTTTAAAGACTTATTTTATTTATTTTTCTCCCTACCTTGTTGTTTGTGCTGTCTGCTCTCTGTGTCCATTCACTGTGTACTCTCTGTGTCTGCTTGTCTTCTCTTTAGGAGGCACTGGGAACCAAACCTGGGACCTCCCATGTGAAAGAGTGGTGCTCAATAGCTTGAGCCACCTCCACCCCATTCTTTGTTGTCAGCCTCATTATGTCTTTTTCTCTTTGTGTTTCCTTGTTGCATCTTCTTGTTGTGTCAGCTTACCATGGCAGCCCATTGTGCCAGCTCATTGCCTTGCTCATCTTCTCCAGGAGGCACCGGGAACAAAACCCAGGACCTCCCATATGTTAGGCAGGAGCTCAATCACTTGAGCCACATCTGCTTCCCCCAATGTCTTCTTATTATAATTTATTTCTTTAGTCATATTTTCTTTAACTTCTTTGAAGTGATTTAGGAGAGTTGGGTGATTATCACTGATTAATTGTATTAAATACCATTTCTCTTCAGGACAATTGGTTTGTTCTTTGATTGGACCATCTCTTCTTGTTTCCTAGTATGGCTTGTAATTTTTTGCTGATTTCTAGGTATTTGAATATGTTGATGTATTTACTCTGATGGCTAAGTTTTCTCTCCTGCCTATTGTTTTTTTTCCCCCACAGCTCTTTTTTGATATTTGGTTCAACTTATTCTCAGTCTTTAAAATTGCACAGCTTAAGTTTTCAAAATCAGACCAGGGAATCACTAGTGGGGCACAGATTTTCTTCCAGGGGTTGGATAAAGAGCAGTGTCTTCTTAATATCCTTTCTTTATTCCTTCAATTCATTAAGTTGATTCATGATATTTGTTTGGAATCCTTTATTAGTTGTGCCATGTTCTGCATCTCTTCCTGTTTTTTAGTTTGTTCATTTGTCTGTGTCATATCTTCCTGTTTCTTAGTATGGCTTGCAATATTTTGCTGATGTCTAGGCATCTGTTTATCTTGATGGGCTTTTTCCATTGGTTACCTTCTTTTTCTTCTCTTTCTACTCTATTCTAAGTATCAAAGGAGAGCCTTAAAGGAGGAAGTCTCCTTTCCTTCTCTGCAAATCTTGATCTGTTCTGCATTTTTTTAGGAGGTAATGGTGATTGAACTTGGGTCCTTGTACATGGGAAACAGGCTCTCAACCACTGAGCTATACCAGCTGGTCTCTTCTGTTTTTATTTTGCCTCTACGATGTGTTTTTTTTTTACTGTACATATTCTTTTTATTTTGTTATACTTTTTAATTTTTAAAAGATACTTAGATTATATGTGTCACATAAAAAAATAGGGCATTCTCATATGCCCAGTTATAGAGCTTTTTGTTTTTTTACACTCCTTTCATTGCCTATAGCTTCTTTTGCCTAAGGGCAAACTTTGGGAAGAAGGTCTCCATGTAGAGGACTTTCCCAAGTCAGTATTTGCCAGCCAAAATAGGGACAGTTATCCATGAACAGGATGTAGACCAGCGCCAAATTGTCCACGGGAGAGGATCAGAAAGTACCAAAAGCTTCTTTTCTGGCTTCCCAAAGCTGTGCTTTCCTGGCCTGTCCATCAGATGCCATCCTGCTTCACACTGTTCCCTGTCACCCTGAGGAGGTGCTGTGTCTTTAAATATCCACTGCCTTTGCCCCTATCTCGGGCAGGGTTGCAACAATGGCTGTCACTGGCTTAGTCCAGGGTGGATTGAATTAGTATCTTAGAATCCATCCCTGCTCTTGGGGAAGAGGATTTTTATGTTCCTTTCTGCCAAAAGTAGTTAGCTAGGTAGTGGACCCCAAGCTGGCCTGCTCTGGGAGTGGAGCATGGTCACTGGCAGTCATTGTACAGAAAGAGCTACTCACTGATTTTTACTGTAGTTTGTCTCTTCTTCCCACTCTTTGGATGCTGCAGTGTTCCCCTGGCCTCCAGTGCCAGATGTTTCAGATAGTTCCTGCTGTTTAACAGCTGCTATAGTGGAAGGACTGAGTCCTGGAGCTCCTTACTCCACTATCTTCCACAGAAATCTCTCAAGAGTTGGTCAAATTTAATAACCAAATTGCCGAGCTAGATTTAATTGATGCATAACAAACAAGAAATATACCGTTTTTTCTTTTTATGAAGGTCCAAGTAACATTTATTCACTTGAATCACATATTAGATCACAAAGAACATCTCTGTAAAATCCCATAAGTAGAAATTATTGTAGTCTGAGTTGTCTGGGAAGCAGCACACTGGAGCAGCTGGCAGTTTGTATATTGCCAGAGGAATATAAAATGGTATTACCACTTTGGAAATCAATTTGGCAGTTTCATATAATGTTTTATGTACTTACTCCACTACTCAACAATTCTACTCCTCATCATGTATAGGACAGAAAGGAAAACATAAGCTTATTGTAGCAGTTTAATATTGTTTATGAATTCCAAAAATAAATATTGGAATATGTTTTTATACTGGCCTGTTCTTCTGGGTATCTTAGATTGTATTAACTTCACAGGTTTCCCATTTACTTGATTAAATTATGATTAGGGCTTTGAGTGGACCATGTCAGTAGGAGAGCAGAGGAGGGGGTAAGAGAGTTTTGAGCTGGAGCTCCAGGAAGTAAAAAGAAACAGAAGAACATGGAGAAGTAGTGATGCCTCCATAGACATGGCAGAGGTCCTGGGAACAGAGAGAACCTGATCGTTTGGAGCCGACCTTGAGGAAAGAGCAGAACAGCTGAACCCAGAGAGAAATGAGCCCTAGGAAAGAGACAAGCCATATACTAACCTATAGCTGGGAAAGGGAGGAGCTGGGAACAGGGAGCTTTAGGAGGAAGAGAAAGGCTTAACCCTTGCAGAGGCCAGGCCCTGAGAGAGAGATGAGACTTATCCCAATCTACAGGTGGTATTGGAAAAAGCTGGGACCATGGAGCTTCAAGAGGAAGAAGGAGACTGAACCCTTGCAGACATCAGGAGCCATCTTGCTCCAACATGTGGCCAATGACTTTGGGTGAGAAAGTGCCTCTTATGGCACCTTGAGTTGGACTCTCTATGGCCTGGTAACTGTAAGTTTCTACCCCAAATAAATACCCTTTATAAAACCCAGGAGACTTCTGGTACTTTGCATCAGCACCCTTTGGCTAATATACCTACTCAAAAGTCTGCACATGAATGGTCACAGCAGCTTCATTCATAATAGTCCAAAAGCGGAAACAACCAAAATGTCCATCAATACATGAGTCAATAAATAAATGCCACACCAGGAAGTTCTCCAGGGCATATACCCAAGGTACATAAAAATGTTTGGATGTTTTTATAGTGGATACAATTAAAAACAACAACTGAGGGAGTGCTGAGTTCCTAGCCAGGGGAGCTCTATCACAGTCCCTAAAGGAACAGCAACAATCCCCCAAGTGCAACGGCAAAGACCAAAAAAGAAGGAAGGTCCAACAATGAGCCCTTGATACTAATGACTATGCTTGTGAGCCTGTGCACCTGAAATAAGAACGAGGCCTAGAGCTGCAGGGTGCCTAAGAGTTCCCTCCTGAGAGCCTCCATGTTGCTCAAATGTGGCCAGTTTCAAAGCCAAACTCAGCATGTAAACGTGTTGCCTTCCCCCCAGTGTGGGACATGACTCCCGGGGATGAGCCTCCCTGGTGCCAAGGGATTACTACCAAGTACCAGCTGATGATGTAACTAGAAAATGACCCTGAATAAAAGGGACAACTTGGACAAGCAGAATATCTCAGTCTACATATAATACCAGGAGTTAAAAATTCTTTTTGACCTGAAGAAAAGGGGGAAATGGAAAGGACAAATGAGTTTATATGGCTATGAGTCTCCAAAAAGAGCTGGGAGGTATCAGAGGGGTCACCCTTATGCACACCTGAGCAGAGTCCCAGAGACAGATAAAGTAGATACAACCCCAGGTATTGGTTCTTCTGAGGGCTACAGAGACCCACATGTTCTATGGTCATGGCAGATGGAATTCAGTGCCATGTCAGTTGGCCCTATTTTGGAGTTTGTGTTTCTGTGTGATGGAGCTGGACTCAGATGTGGTCTTTTCCACAAGCCTCTCCTGTTACTTTTACCAGATCTGTAGTTGGTGCTGAGGTTTAGTGTATACCCAGGGTACCTGTATCTCTGGACTGATCATGTGATAGCCAGACCCTGAGCCTCAACAGACTTGCAGCTCCTACCCTCAGGTTTATTGGACTTACCCCACTCAGCTAACAAGGAGGTGAAGAAGGTCAACCACCACACCAGGGAGCCAAGAGTGCCTACAACTGAAAGCAGAATTGCATCCAGCATCCATGGGAAATCTAAGCCCCCCCTTGATATAGATGTGGAGTGGACACAACCATTCCAAGGTCCACAGGATAGATGAATAGAGTATGGATTAGAGTGACTTACCGATATTCTATTCATGAACTATTGTGATTAGTAATCGAAGAAAATGTGGCATTGGTGTGGGGAAAGTGGCCATGGTGGCTGCTGGGGTTGGGGAGTGGGAGGACAAGATGTGATGTGGGGGCATTTTCGGGGGTTGGAGTTTGTTCCTGGGTGGTGCTGCAGGGACAGTTACTGGACATTGTATCTCCACCCATGGCCCACTGAGTGGACTTTGGGAGAGTGTAGGTATGGTGTGGACCATTGACCATGAGGTGCAGCAGTGCTCAGAAACGTATTCACCAAGTGCAATGAACGTCTCATGATACCAGAAGAAGTTGTTGTTATGGGGGGAGGAGTAGGGTGAGGGAGGTGAGGAGTATATGAGTACCTCATATTTTTTTTAATGTAACGTTAAAAGAATAAAGACAAAAAAAATTAGAGAGTATTTAGAAATAGATAACCATAAGAACAATATATAGCAAGATTTATGGGATGTGGACAAATGGATAGAAGACAATTTAGATCCTTAACTTCTTTTATATGAAAATGGAAATGTTGAAAATAAATGCAGTATTTTAACAAAGGATATTAGAAAAAACAATAATAAAATAAACTCAAATAAGTGGAACTAAAAGAATTTTATAAAGTAGATATTGGCTTAGGTTCCACAAAGTTGTGTTAATCCCATGATATATTCCCTTTCCCTCTGACTACAGTGAAAAATTATGGACCACGTGCATAAAAAGAACTACCTTAGGACTCTGAAGAGTAGAAAAAGGCAGATGGTTTATGGATGTGGGTCAAAACTTGATGATATGATACATAAGATGAAACGTGTTTCCTTTATTTTTTTTTATTTTTATTTTTTATTAACTTTTTTATTTTTAAATAATTTCAAGCTTACAAAGCAGTTGCAAAAATAATACAAACCCCAAACAGAGAACTCCAACAGAACTCCCGCCCCCCAGATAGCCAGATGCACAAATTTTAACATTTGCCGCCTTTGCCTTATCTATTAACTATCCTTTATCTCTACTATTTTTGAACATTTGAGAGCAGTTTGCACACATCATAATCCTTGAAGTCAAATACTTCCATGTACATTTCTTAAAAACAAGGACATTCACTTATGTAATCACCTTAAGTATGGTTATCAAGTTCAAGAAATTTAAATTTGGCATAAAGCTTACAGTCTGTATTTCAATTTTTCCTTATGTCACCAAAACATGCTTTTAAGTCTTTTCTCCTCCAATCTTAGATCCCATCCACTAATACGTATTGCATTTATTTATTTATTTATGCTGAATCCTGCTAGCTTTTTTTGTCTTTATTTTTTTTTTAATATTACATTCAAAAAATATGAAGTCCTCATAAACCCCCCCCACTCCCCTCACCCCACTCCTCCCCCCCATAAAAACAACCTCCTCCATCATCATGAGACATTCATTGAATTTGGTGAATACATCTCTGAGCACCGCTGCACCTCATGGTCAGTGGTCCACATCATAGCCCATACTCTCCCACAGTCCACCCAATGGGTCATGAGAAGACATACAATGTCCAGTAACAGTCCCTGCAGCACCACCCAGGACAACTCCAAGTCCCAAAAACGCCCCCACATCTCATCTCTTCCTCCCACTCCCTACTGCCAGCCACCATGGCCACTTTCTCCACACCAATGCCACACTTCCTTTGATTACTAATCACAATAGTTCATGAACAGAATATTAGTAAGTCCATTCTAATCCATACTCTATTCATCCATCCTGTGGACCTTGGAATGGTTGTGACCTCTCCACATCAAGAGCGGGCTTAGATTCCACATGGATGATGGATGCAATTCTCCTGCTTTCAGTTTTAGGCACTCTTGGCTCCCTGGTGTGGTGGCTGACCTTCTTCACCTCCATGTTAGCTGAGTGGGGTAAGTCCAATAAACCAGAGTATAGGAGTCACAGGTCTGTTGAGGCTCAGGGCCTGGCTATCACATGGTCAGTCCAGAGATTCAGGTACCCTGGGTATACATTAAACCACAGCACCAACTACAGTTCTGTTAAAAGTAACAGGAGAAGCTTGCGAACAAAGATCACATCTGAGTCCAGCTCTATCACACAGAAACACAAACTCCAAAGTAGGGCCAACTGAGATGGCACTGAACTCCATCTGCCATGACCATAGAACCCGTGGGTCTCTGTAGCCCTCAGAAGAACCAGTACCTGGGGTTGTATCTACTTTATCTTTCTCTGGGACTCTGCTCAGGTGTGCATAAGGGCAACCCCTCTGATAACCTCCCAGTTCTTTTTGGAGACTCATAGCCATATAAACTCATTTGTCCTTTCCATTTTCCCCTTTTCTTCAGGTCAAAAAGCATTTTTTAAAAAGATTTATTTATTTATTTAATTCCCCCCCTCCCCGGGTTGTCTGTTCTCTGTGTCTATTTGCTGCGTCTTGTTTCTTTGTCTGCTTCTGTTGTCCTCAGCAGCACAGGAAGTGTGGGCGGTGCCATTCCTGGGCAGGCTGCACTTTCTTTTGCGCTGGGCGGCTCTCCTTACAGGGCGCACTCCTTGTGCGTGGGGCTCCCCTACGCGGGGGACACCCCTGCATGGCAGGGCACTCCTTGCGCGCATCAACACTGCGCATGGGCCACCTCCACACGTGTCAAGGAGGCCCGGGGTTTGAACCGCGGACCTCCCATGTGGTAGACGGATGCCCTAACCACTGGGCCAAGTCCGTTTTCCTCAAAAAGCATTTTTAACTCCTGGTATTATATGTAGACTGAGATATTCTGCTGGTCCGAGTTGACCCTTTTATTCAAGGTCATTTTCTAGCTACATCATCAGCTGGTACTTGGTAGTAATCCTTGGCACTAGGGAGGCTCATCCCTGGGAGTCATGTCCTACGCTGGGGGGAAGGCAGCGCATTTCCATGCTGAGTTTGGCTTTGAGACTGGCCACATTTGAGCAACACGGAGGCTCTCAGGAGGTAGCTCTTAGGCACCCTGAAGCTCTAGGCCTTGTTCTTATTTCAGGTGCACAGGCTCACAAGCATAGTCATTAGTATCAAGGGCTCATTGTTGGACCTTCCTTCTTTTTTGGTCTTTGCCATTGCACTTGGGGGATTGTTGCTGTTCCTTTAGGGACTGTGATAGAGCTCCCCTGGCTAGGAACTCAGCACTCCCTCAGTTGTTTTTAATTGTATCCACTATGAAAATATCCAAACATTTTTATGTACCCTGGATACATGCTCTGTAGAACTCCCTGCCAACCGTGTGTTCCCTGTCAATAACATCCCACACCAGTATTCCTTCCCTGCCATTGTTGAACCTCTCCGTGATCCAAAACTTCTTCAAAAGTGAAGCCCAATATATTGTCACAATCCAAGAATAGTAAAATGGAATTTAGTGATGAGTTTTCCTTTTTTTAAATATAATTTTTTATTGAAGTATATCATTCATACATGAACATACATAAATAATAAGTGCATATTAAAAGTTGTGAATTTACAAAATAAACCTGCATAACATCGTACAGGGGTCCCATACATCACCCCTCCACTGACATCTTGCGTTGTTATGAAACATTTGTTACACACTATGAAAGAATATCACCTTTCATTGTTGAGTTGTATGATTTCTTTATATAAAATGGATATCAAACGCTTATTGGATATGTGGTTTCCAAATATTTTCTCCCATTGAGTGGGTTGCCTTTTCACCTTCTTGATGAAGTCCTTTGAATCACAAAATGCTTATGTTTGAGGAGGTCCCATTTATCCTTGTTTTCTTTTGTTGCTCGTGCTTTTAGTGTAAAGTTTGGGAATGTACCACCTAGCACCAGACCTTAAAGATGTGTTCCTACATTTTCTTCTAGGAGCTTTATGGGTCTTGCTCTTATATTTAGATCTTTGATCCATTTTGAGTTAATTTTTTAAAAAAGTCTGAGATAAGGATTCTCTTTCTTTTGTCTATGGCTCTCCAGTTCTCCCAGCACCAATTGTTGAATAGGCTATTCTTCCCCACCTGGGTGGTTTTGACAGGCTTGCTAAAAGTCACTTGACCATAGAAGTGGGGGTTTGTTTCCAAACCATTAATTCAGTTCCATTGGTCTATGTGTCTATCTTTATGCCCACATGTAGCAGTTTGATACAGTTATGAATTCTGAAAATGGATATTGGATTATGTTTGTAAACTGGTCTATACCTGGGCATGATTAAATTTTGATTGGGGCTTTAATTGGGCCATGTCAGTAGGGTGTTGAGTCCCCACCCCTTGGTGGGGCAAAGTTAAAAGACATAGCAAAGACAGGGTTGGAACTTTTTGCTGTTGGAGTTTTGCTGTTGGAGTTTTGATGCTGGAGTCTTGACCTGGAGCCCCAGGAAAGAAGCACACAGAGGAGCTTGGTTATGAGGTAAGAGAAGCAAGCCTTGGGAAAAGAGGAACCCAGTAAGCCTGAACCCTCATAGATGTTGGCCTCCATCTTGCTCCAACATGTGGCAAAAGCCAACAGATTTCTGGTATTTTACATCAACACCCCTTTGCCTGACTAATACACCATACCATACTGCTTTTTTGCCATTGTAGCCTGGTAATATAATTTCAATAATGAAACTGAGGGTCCTCCAACTTTGTTTTTCTTTTTTTTTAAAAGATTTATTTATTTATTTAATCCCCCCCCCCCCCCCCCCCCCGCCGTGTTGTCTGTTCTCTGTGTGTATTTGCTGCGTCTTGTTTCTTTGTCCGCTTCTGTTGTCGTCAGCGCACGGGAAGTGTGGGCGGTGCCATTCCTGGGCAGGCTGCACTTTCTTTCGCGCTGGGCGGCTCTCCTTATGGGCGCACTCCTTGTGCGTGGGGCTCCCCTACGCGGGGAACACCCCTGTGTGGGGCCGCACTCCTTGCGCGCATCAGCACTGCACGTGGGCCAGCTCCACAAGGGTCAAGGAGGCCCGGGGTTTGAACCGCGGACCTCCCATGTGGTAGACGGACGCCCTAACCACTGGGCCAAGTCCGTTTCCCTGTTTTTCATTTTAAAGCTGTTTCTGGCTGTTCAGGACCCCTTATCTTTCCAAATAAATTTGAAAATTGTGTTTTCCATTTGTTTACAAAATGCTAGTGGAGTTTTTATTGAGATTGCATTGAATCTGTATATCAATTTAGGTAAAATTGGCATCTTAATGATATTTTGTTTTCCAATCCATGAGCATGGAATGTTCTTCCAAGTGTTTAGGTCTTTTTTATTTCTTTTCACAATGTATTGCAATTTTCCAAATACAAGTGCTTTACATCCTTGGTTAAGTTTATTCCTAAATATTTGATTCTTTTAGTTGCTATTGTAAATGGAAATTGTTTTTCTGAGTTCCTCCTCAGATCGCACATTATGATTGCATAGAAAAACCACTGATTTTTGTTTATTAATCTTGTATCCTGACACACTACTGAAATCATTTATTCTGTCTAGCAGCTTTGTTGTAGATTTTTAGGTACTTTCTTGGTACAGGATCATATCGTCTGCGAATAGTGAAAGTTTTACTTCTTTCTTGATTTGGATGCATTTTCTTTACTTTTCTTTCCTGTTTGCTCTAGCTAGAATCTCCAGCACTATAATGAACAACAGTCATGACAGTGGACATCCTTGTATTGTTTCTGGTCTCAAAAGGAAAGCTTTCAGTCTTTCACCATTGAGTACAATGTTAGCTGTGGGTTTTTCATATATGGCCTTTACCCTGTTGAGAAAGTTTCCTTCAATTCCTATCTTTTGTAGTATTTTTATCAAGAAAGGATGCTGTGGGAAGCAGACTTGGCCTAATGGATAGGGTGTCTGTCTACCACATGGGAAGCCCATGATTCAAACCCCGGGCCTCCTTGACCCATGTGGAGCTGACCCACGTGCAGTGCTGATGCGCACAAGGAGTGCCGTGCCATGCGGGGGTGTCCCCTGTGTAGGGGAGTTCCACGTGCAAAGAGTGCACCCTCTAAGGAGAACTGCCCAGTGCAAAGAAAGTTCAGTCTGCCTAGGAGTGGTGGCCACACACATGGAGAGCTGACGCAGCAGGATGACGCAACAAGAATAGACACAGATTCCTGGTGCCGCTGACAACAATACAACAATAGAAGCAGACACAGAAGAACACACAGCGAATGGACCCAGAGAACAGACTACTGGGCCAAGGGGGCGGGGAAGGGGAGAGAAATAAATAAATAAAATAAATCTTAAAAACAGGAAAGGATGATGTATTTTGTCAAATGCCTTTTCTAAATCAATTGATAAAATCATGTGATTTTTCTTCTTTTATTTATTAATGTGTATATTACTCTGATTGATTTTCTTGTGTTGATCCACCCTTGCATGCCTGGTATAAAACCTACTTGATCATGATGGATAATTCTTTTATTGTGTTGTGGGCTTCAATTAGCAAGTATTTTTTTAGGATTTTTGCATCCATATTTATTAGAGAAATGGGTTTGTAATTTTCTTTTTTCATAATATATTTATCTGGCTTTGGTATTAGAGTAATTTTGGCTTCATAGAATGAAGCCATAGTGTTCCTTCTTGTTCAACTTTTTGGAAGAGCTTGAGCAAGGTTGGTATTAAATCTTCTTTGACTGCTCGATAGAACTCATCTGTGAAACCATTTTATTCTGGGCTTTTCATTTTGGACAGTTGTTTGATGACTGTTTCAATCTCTCTATTTGTGATTGGTTTGTTGAGGTCTTTGATTTCTTCTAGGTTAAGTGTAGGTTGTTTGTACAGTCCTAGGAATTTTTCCATTTTGTCTTCATTGTCTAGTTTTTTGGTATAAAGTTGTTCCTAGTATCTTCTTATCATCTCTTTTATTTTTGTGGAATCAATAGTAATGCCCCTCCTCTCTGATTTTCCTTTTCAAAAAAAATTTCTCACCTGGTATTGCCTCAAGGGTAGGCCCAAGTCACAGCATGGGCCTCTAAAGCTCTAATAGAAATCCCATCTTTCTGGACAGTGGAACCATAAAAAATTGCTCTAGTGAGGGGAAGAGTATTGGAAAAGTTCTGGAAAGGAAAGAGAGGAGAAGTGTGTAATTTGGGTGTAAATCTTTCCAAATAAGACTCATTCCTGAATAGCACATTAATGGGATAGGTACAAATTAGCAGAGTAAAGTCTTTGAAAACTGACTTGATATTTAAACTATGGCCCAAGTCTCAGACTAATGCCAGGGTCATATGTGAAGGTCAGACTCAAAGTAGAATAGGAACACTTTAAAAACTGAATTGAGATTGGAACTACCACCCATGGAAAGTGAGACAGAATTTCCGGTCTGAACCTAAACAAATTTATTTTACCTTAAAACAAAATAAAACAAAGGAAACAAACAACAAAAAAGTTCTTGAAAGGATTAAAACAGGTCCCAGAGGGCTAAACAACATAACATTCAGGATATTTTCATACAATCAAAATTTATTTGATGGAGAAAAAACAATGAACATGTGATTAATTCTCAAGGAACAAGAAAATCAACAGCTGCCAATGCTATTTTGATCCAGATGTTGGAATAATCTGCTTTAAAGCAGTAACTGTGTTCCATGAGGTAAAGGCAAACACACTTGAAATGTATGGAAAGATAGAAGTTCTCAGCAGAGAAATAGAAACTCTAAAGAAGATCCAAATGGAGATTTTATAATTGAAAATTGCACTATCTGAAATAATGCAATGTATGGACTCAATAGTAGAATTGAGATGACAAGGGAAAGAAACAGTGAACTCAATATAGATCAATAGAAATGATCCAATATGATGAACAACAAAAAAAAATTGAAAAAAATGAACAGAGCCTCAGCAACATGTGACACAATATCAAAAGGCCTAACATTCATGTTTTTGGAAACCCAGTAGAAAAAAATATATACTGAAGAAGAGAAATATATTGGGGCAGAAAAATATTTGTAGAATTATTTTCAATATTCCCCAAATTTGGTGAAAACAAAAAATTTACAGATTCAAGAAGCTCAGTGAACCCAAAGCAGGACAAACTCAAAGAAAACCATGTGTAGACATATCATATCAAACTGCTGGAAACCAACAATAAAGAAAAAATTCTTGAAAATTCTTAAGAAAAAAGACCTCAAGGAAAAAATTGCACTGGACAATGTGAAACAGGCAAGAATAACTATTCAAGGACTGCAAAATATTGTAAGGGAGAGAGAGTAGAACTCAATTCCATAAAAACAAAGGGGAGCAACGTTTTAAGGGGTGGGAGTGCATTGAAGAAAAAGCACTGGAAGATAATAAGGAGGGTTTATCACTGGAGTGGGTGAGGGATTTACTGAAGTTGCAATTAAGACCACTTAGTTTGGAATTTTTCCTTTAGGGTAATTAGGCTACCTGAAGTCTGCAAGGGATGGAAGAGAGGAAAAGTGAGATAAGGAACTCCTTAGTTAGGAGATTCTCAGGTGCCTGGGTAGCTGGGGTGAGAAGGAGAGGGGAGGAGAGGGTGAGATTGATATTTAGAATACTCAAGGTTTTAAGTTGTCTTTTTTCTTTTCCCATCCCTCACAGTCTGAGTTGTTTCCCCCAGCAGTCCCACAGCTGAAAGATTAGTATAAGGGTAGTCAGGGTGGGGAAGTGAGTGGGTAGGAGCACAAGGAGCAAGGCCAGCATCTTGTTCAAGAGAAAGAAAAAGTCTTGGTCACTATAGAAGAACAACACTTTGTATGTCTGTGGACTTCTCATCACAAACCAGGAAAGAGAGAAATCAGTGGAAAAACAGCCTTAAAGTGTTGAAAGGAAAGAGTCACAAAGTTCTAAATCCAGCAAAAATAGCATTCAGAAATGAATTAAAAACATTCTTAGATGAAGGAAAACCAAGAGAATTTGTTGCCAGCAGAAATGCTTTGCAAGAAATGTGAAAGAAACCTCTATAAGCTGAAGGAAAATTATACCAGAGGCAAACTTAGAACTCAAGAATAAAGAGGAAGCAATAGAAATGGAAAATAGCTGGGAAAATCTATGATACTTGTCTTCCTCTTTTGTTCTTTAAAATAAGCATTGTATTTGTTTCCTTTTGCTGCTATAACAAATTACCACAAACTCAGTGACTTAAAACAACACAAATTTATTATCCCACAGTTATGTTGGTCAGAAGTCTAAAATGGGTTGGGCTGTATTTACTTTGGAGACTTTAGGAGAGAATCTATTTCCTTGCCTTTTTCAGCTTCCTTGGCTCATCTTCCCACAACACTCCAACTTCTGTTTTCATTGTCACACCTTCTCTGACTCTTCTGTCTCTCTCTCTGCCTTATAAGGACTCTTGTGATCACAGTGGCCCACAAGGATAATCCAAGATAATCTCCCCATCTCAAAACCCTTAACTTAATAACATATGCAAAGTCCCTTTTGCCAATAAGTTAACATATTCACAGGCTCCAAGAAATAGACATCTTTTTAGGGAGGTATTTTTCTTTCTCCCACAATAATCATCAAGGATCAGATAATTCTTATATAATTTAAAGACTTTAGAGCATAGGGAAAGGTCAAAATCTACCCAATTACTTCTTTTATAAATTTAATTTTTAATTATCTTTTTAAAAAGTTAATAGATTACACCAAATGTTACATTAAAAACATATGAAGTTTCCATATACTCCACTCCCCAGCCCCACCCCCATCAGTTTTTTTATTATATTTTTTGAAGATTTATAGATCACAAAAAATGTTACATTAAAAAATATATGAGGTTCCAGTATATCCCCCCACCCACTCCTCCCACATCAACAACCTCTTTCATCATTGAGGCACATTAATTACATTTGGTGAATACATTTTGGAACACTGCTGCACCACATGGATAATAGTTTACCTTGTAGTTTACACTCTCCCCCAGTACATTCAGTGGGTTATGGCAGGATATATAATGTCCAGCATCTGTCCTTGCAATATCATTTAGGATAACTCCAAGTCCCGAAAGTGCCCCCACATCACCTCTATTCTTCCCTCTCCCTACTCTCAGCTACTACCATGGCCACTTTCTCCACATCAATACTACAATTTCTTCCATTACTAGTCACAATAATTTTATAGTAGAATATCAGTAAGTCCACTCTAATCCATATTTTATTCCTCCATCCTGCAGACCTTGGGGTGGTGATGTCCATTCCACTTCTATATCTAGAGGGGGCTTAGATACCACATGGATGATGGATACAATTCTCCTGCTTGCAGTTGTAGGCACTCTCGGGTCCCTGGTGTGGTTGTTGGCCATCTTCACCTCCATGTTAGTGACCTGGGTAAGTCCAATGAACTGGAGAGTAGGAGTTGCAACTCTGCTGAGGCTCAGGACCCAGTTGGCACATGGACAGTCCAGAGATTCAAGTCTCCTCAGTATACACCAACCCTAGTGCCAACCACAGGTTCAGTAAAAGTGACAGAAGATGCATGTGTATAAAGGTCACATCTGAGTCCAATTTCATCACACTCAGGAACACAAATTACAAAGTAAGGCTCACTGATATGACACTGAACTCCAGAGCCTTCTGCCATGGCTATAGAACAAGTGGGTCTCCATAGCCTTCAGGAGAAGCAATACCTGCAGTTGTATCTACTTTACCCAATTACTTCTATAGGTTTAAATAAGGTTTACACCAAAAGCAAAGAATAGAACTAAAAAAAAGTAAATCAGAGGCCAAACGTATAAATATACATGCAAAAATCCAAAATAAAATATTAGTAAATTTAACTTAGCAAATTACATGAATGAAAGGATTAGACAACATTTAACCATGTATTTTTATGTGTAATATATTACAAATATGGTATTAGAAGAGTTAACAAAAAACTCTGAAAACTCAGTAATCATGGCAGAAATTGAGAATGTTATGAAATGGTTTTACAGGAAAATTTTTCAAAAATTCTATTCAATTTTTCCAGCATGTGGTGAAAGAAGACTTCCAAATTACTTTTAAGAATCTACATAATATTGATGCTTGAACCTAATAAAGATAGCCCAAAGTAAAGTGACCATTCTAACTTATGAGTATTGATGCAAATATTCTAAAGCATTAGCAAATAGTATTTAGTAGCACATGGAAAATAATCCACTATGACAAAATTGAGTTCCTTTCAAGGATAATTCAATATAATGAAATCCATTAACATATCCAGTATTAATAATTCAAAGAAGAAAGACCACATGACAGATCACATGGTGGGTCACAAAACAAGTCTCAATAAATTTAAAAAGATTGTCATAGTACAAAGCATTTTGACCAAAATAGAATGAAGTTGGAAATTAGTAACAGGAAGATAAGTGAAAAATTCAGAAATAGATCTTCAAAACAACCAATAAAAATCTGAATTATGAAAGAAAAAAAACAAAAAAAGCTCACAAATATATGGAGTTAAACAATATGCTGTTAAATAATCAGTGGTTCAAATAATATATTGCAAGATAAATCAATAAATGTCTCAAAATGAATGTGAATGAGAATATAACATATCAAAACTTAAGGGATACAGCAAAGGCAGTCCTGAAAGAGAAATTTATAGCCATAAATACCTACATTAAAAAAGAAGAGCTAAAATCAATGACGTAACTGCACACCTGGAGGAACTAGAAAAGGAAGAGCAAACTAATTCCAAGGTAAGTAGGAAGAAAGAAATAACAAAGATTAGAAGATAAAGAAATGAAATCTAGAATCAAAAACAATAGAGAGGAGAGCATTTGTTAAGAGCTTGCTTCCTATATGGAAGGTCCCAGGATCGGTCCCTGGTGCCTCCTAGAAACAAAGATAAACAAGCATATCAATGAGAAAAAATAACTCAGGGGAGCTGATGTGGCTCAGCGGTTGAGCAACAGCTTCTCACATACAAGGTCCTGGGTTCATTATTGATCCCCAGTATCTCAAAAAATGACAACAACAAAACCCCAAAACAAAACAACAGAGAGAAGGGGCAAGGTGGCAACAGAGTAAGGAGCTTCAAGAGTTAGCTCGTCCTACAGGACTGTTAGCAATCACTCAGAGCTATTTAAACATCTATTTGGGGGTCCCAGGAGACCACAAGAATATTCTGCAATATCCTTTAAAGTATGGAAGGAGGAAACTGCCCATCTACAGAAGAGACTCTTGAGTAGAGCACTCCATACCATGGAGGCTGGTGCCCGTGGCACAAGTGGCTTTGGGAGTCACTGACTTCAGCTACTGATTAGTAAAATTGGCTGACAAAAGTAAAACACTAAGAACAGTTAAGTTTGAACCTGTACAAGTCAGAAAGAGGCTGGTAGTCTCCATTTTTAACTCTGTCCCCAGTACAACGCGAAGCGGGGCTGATTAATAATAACAGTGCTTGTAGGGACTGGCTTATTTCCCCCCAGATCAGATTGTAGCTCTAGCCTAAACCTAGCCCCACTTCTGGCAGGCAGTAAGCTGGGGGGACTTGCACCCACCTCTCTGGGAAATTGCAGGCTATGCTGCAGAGGCCAGAGCTCATCTTCCACTGGTGGTGCAAGCCACCTCAGGAGCTATTCCATGGCTGGAGCTGGAAATTCTGTTTCCCATAAGCAGGGGAGAAAAATTCAGTTGGCCGCTAACTTCAGCTACTAATTAGAAAACTTGGCTGGCTAAAGTATAATCTTAACAGCTAAAGTCTAAACCTGTCCAAGTCGGAAAGGGGCTGGATGCCACCTAACTCTACTGCCAGCATGGGGGGAAATGGGGTTACTGAAAATCTCAGTGAAGTTAGGGACTGGCTTCTTTCCACCAAGACTGGACTGCAACCCTAGACTAGGCTCCAGTCCCAATTCCAGAAGGGAAGAAGCTGGAGAGATCTGCACCAGGGTCTCCGGGCAACTGCAGGTGCTTTCAGCCTGCACAAACTGAATTGTCTGGCACCTGGGACTCCATCCCTACACCCCAATAGGATAGGAGAGGAGCTGATTTTCCTCAAACTTTCCTGGCAACTGCAGGCATTTTAAGCCCAAACAAGCTGGTTTGTTGAGCTCCTTTGATTTCATTTCCACCTCTGACCTCCACCCCCCGCATAGAATAGGAGGGGGCTGGTGCTTCTTCAGCTTCTCTGGGTAACTGCAGGTTCTTTTGACCTCAACAGACCTCAACCTGTAGCTCCATTCCCTGCCCCATATTGAATAGGAGGGGAGCTGTATTTTTTCTCAGTCTTTCCAGGCAATGACAGGCACTTTCAGCCAGCACAGAATGGACTGCTGGGTGTCCGTGGATCCACCCCCACCACCCAATAGGATAGGAGAGGGCTTGTGTTTCCTCAGCCTCTCTGGGCAACAGCAGAAACTTTCAATATTAGACTGTTGGACACCTGTGGATCCACCCCCACCTTCTAATAGGATAAGTGGGGTCTAGTGTCTCCACAGACTCTACAGGCAACAGTGGGTACTTTCCACCTACAGGGACTGAATTGTTGGGTGCCTGTGGATCCACCCCTATTAGGACAGGAGAGAACTGATGTTTCCTCAGACTCTCTGGGCAACAGCAGGCCCTTTTGACCTACACAGACTGGACTGCTGTGTGCCTGTGGATCCACACCCAACCCCCAATAGGATAGGAGGAGGCTGGTAATTCTTCAGCCTCTCTGGGCAACAGCAGACACTTTCAGCCTACAGGGACTGAAATGTTGGGTGTTGGTGATTCTGTTCCCACCCCCTAAAGTGCAGGAGAAACAGTACTCCTTCAGGCTCTCAGGGCAACTGCGGGAATAATTGGCCTACATGGATGAGATTGTTAGACAATCCAGAAAGTCCATCCTCTCCCCCTGCAGAGAAGGGAGGCGCTTGTGCTACATCAGTCTACCTGGGCAACTGCAGTCGTTTTGGACCAGCCTGGCATAGATAGCTGTCCACACCTGCAGCTCCATCTGTACCCCAGGAAGGAGAGAAAGGGACATGAAGCTTCATCAGCCTCTCTAGGCAACTACAGTCTAGGCCAACATGACTTGGATTATTACACATGGCTGTGGTTCTGTCCCTATTCCTGGAAAAGGAAAAAGGTAGGAGAAACTTCATTGGTCCCTGGGGCAATGTGCGCAGCTTGATCCTCCACAACTTACAGCACCTACCACATCCTCTGTTCCTACTACACAACAAGAAAAGGAGAAAAGGCAATAAAGCCCTAAACTAAAGAGAGAAACTACGCCCAGAATAAATGCATCTAGTAAGCTAGATGCCAAGTTACCAACAAAAAATTACAATCCACACCAAGAAACAGGAAGGTATGGCCCAGTCAAAGGAACAAGATAAGTCTCCAGATGACATGAAGGAGTTGGGACAACTAATCATACATGTTCAAACAATTATCCTAAATAAATTCAATGAGATAGCTAAAGAGATTAAGAATATTAAGAAGATATTGGATGAGCACAAAGAAGAATTTGAAAGCACACATAGAAAAAGAGCAGATCTTATGGGAATGAAAGGCATAATAAATGAAATTAAAAATACACTGGAACCATATAATAGCAGATTTGAGGAAGCAGAAGAAAGGATTTATGAGCTTGAAGAAATGACCTCTGAAAGTGAGCATACAAAAGATCAGAGGAAGAAAAAAATAGGAAAAATTGAACAAACTCTTAGGGAACTAAAAGATAGCAAGAGATATCAAATATACATGCCATGGGTGTCCCAGAAGGAGAAGAGAAAGAAAAAGGAGCAAAAGGAATATTTGAAGAAATAACAGTAGAAGGACATAGATATCTGTGTCCAGAAAGCACAACATACTCCCATAAAAATAAATCTGAATAGACCACTTCAAGGTACATACTCATAGAATGTTAAGTGCCAAAGACAAAGAAAATTCTGAAAGCAGCAAGAGAAAACAATGCATAACATATAAGAGATATCCAATAAGATTAAGGACTGGTTTTTCCTCAGAAACCATGGAGGCAAGAAGACAGTGGTATGATGTATTTAAGATTCTTCAAGAGAAAACCTTCCAGCCAAGAATCTTATATCTGGCAAGATTGTCTTTCAAAAATGAGGGCAAGTTTAGAACATTCATGGATAAACAGAAACTGAGAGTTTATAACCAAGAAACCAGCTTTCAGGAAATACTAATGGATGTGCTACAGTCTGGAAAGAAAAGATAGGAGAGAGAAGCTTGGATGGGAGTCTAGAAATGAAGACTATATAAGTAAAGTAACTGAAAGTCTCAAAAGAGTGGTGAAAATAAAATATGACAGTTAAAACCCAAAAGTCAAAATGGGTGAAATAAGAACTGCCTTTACAGTAATAACATTGAATGTTAATGGAGTAAACTCCCCAATCAAAAGACACAGACTGGCAGAATGGGCAAAAAAAAACATGACCCACCTATATGTCATCTGCATGAAACTCACCTTAGACCCAAGAACACCAGGAGATTGAAAGTGAAAGGCTAGAAAAAGATATTCTACACATGCGGTAATTTTAAAAAAGACTTTAAAAGAAACTAGTAATGTGCAATCTGAGGAGGAAGTCAGGAAAAAAAATTCCATTTACAGTAGTGCCTAAAAGAATCAAATATTTAGGAATAAACTTAACCAAGAATGTAAAGCACTTGTATTAAGAAAATTACAAAGCATTGTTAAAATAAATTTTTAAAAGACCTGTATAATTGGAGGAACATTCCATGCTCAAGGACTGGAAGACTAAATATCATTAAGAAGTCAATTTTACCCAAATTGATATATAGATTCAATGCTATCTCAATAAAAATCCCACCAGCATTTTTAAATAAATGGAATACATGATTATCAAATTTGTTTAGAAGGGAAAGGTGTCTTGAACAACCAGAAACATGGTAAAAATTAAAAATGAGGTTGGAGGCCTCAAACTTCCAGACTTTAAATCATATTACCTAGTTACAGTGATTAAAACCGTATTGTATTGGCATAAAGAAATGAAATGATGTTTCAGAAGTAGACCCTTACATCTACCGTCAAGTGATTTTTGACAAGTCTAACAAACCCACAAAGTTCAGGCAGGGCAACCCATTTGACAGGTGGTGCGGGGGGAACTGGATATCCATAGCCAAAGGAAGGAAGGAGGACCCCTATCGCACATCTTTTACAAAGATTAACTCAAAATGGATCAAAAACCTAAATATAAAAGCAAGAACTGTAGACTTCTAGCGGAAAATATAGTAAAACATTGCCAAGACATCATGGTAGGTGGTGGATTCTTAAAGGAGATAATAGGAGGACTGAGATGAACTACTGGTGTTTACTGTATGCTGATGTTTTAATTACTTTACTTTCAAAATGTGGAAATGGCTAGAGTTTATTGTAACACATTACAGTGAGTAATAGCTAGTTTATACATGGGAATGTGGCTGAAAGGGTAGTCTGGAGATGTAACTGTCAATTGAAAGAACACTAGAGAATAATCTAGGGACTGAATAACAGTAAACCCAGAGGTGGGTGAGAATTTTTGTTCATATAGATACATGAGTGTCCTTTGTGAGCTAGAGCTAATGTGCATCACTGTTGCAGGGTGGTGGGAATGTGGAGAAGCATGGGTAAAATACAACTTGAGTAACCTATGGACTGTGATTTAGAGCAATACTGTAATATTCATGTATCTACCCAAGATGTACTGTGTTGATAATGGGGGAATATGGAAAAAGTGTGCCAAATATATGGTATGGGCCATGGTTCTTGGTAATAGTCTGATGATAGTATGTCATAATCTGTAACAAATGTTCTATCACAATATGGTGTATTGGTGAAGGAGTGCTATATGAGAATTCTACATACATGTATGATTGTTTTGTAAGTTCACATCTTCTGTAGTAAAAATATATTTAAAAATAATAATAGGGTAGGTTGGGGGAAAAATAAACCAAATCTAAGATATGGATTTCAGTTAGTGGTAAGATTTTGATGATATTTTTTCATAATTTGCAACAAATGTTTCACAATGATGCAAGATGTTGATGGTGGAGTGATTCATGCAACCCCTGTATGATGTTATGCATGTTTGTTTTGTAAGTTCACAACTTTTACCAAATACTTTTCCCTTATGTATGTTCATGTATGAATGATATACTTCAATACAATTTAAAAGGAAATTTTTTAAAAATGAGGGAGAGTTTAAAATATTCACAGATAAACAGAAACTGAGAGAATGTGTCAACAATATACCTACACTACTAGAAATACTAAAAGGAGTTCTGCAGGGAGAAAGGAAAAGATAGGAAAGAAAGGTTTGGAGGAGAGTGTAGAAATGAAGATTTATAAGTACGGGTAACTAAAAGGGTAAAAAGTGAGATAAAAATAAGATAGGACTTATAAAAAGCAAAAGATAAAATGATTGAAGTAAGTCCTACCTATTCAGTATTATTAAGTGTTAATGGATTAAACTCCCTAATCAAAAGGCACAGATTGTCAGAATGGATAAAAAGATGCCAATTTTCCCTCCATTAATATATAAATGAAATATAATCCCACTTGAAATAAAAATGGGATTTTTTTAAGGGGAACTTTGTCAAAATAAAACATTTTATCTCTAAATAAACATGTGAATAGTCAGGTAAATTCTGAAAAAGCCAAGTAATTTGGGAGGCCTTACCCTACCAGATATTAAAACATATTATGAAGATATTTGTTTTAGTTTTCTAGGCTGCTCAAAGTCAATGGGCTGACTTTAAGCAATGGGAATTAATTAATTTACAGTTTGAGACCATGAGAACTTCCAAATCAAAACATCACCAAAATGATACTTTCTTACTGAAGGCCAGCTGCCAGTGAGTCTTTGCTCCTCTGACACATGGCAAGACACATGGCAGTGTCTGCTGTTCTTTCTCTTCTCTTCTATATTTTATTGATTTCAGCTTCTTGCTTCCCTGGGTTTCTCTGTATTCATTCCTTTTATAAAGGACCCCCGGAAGAGGATTAAGACCCTGAATGAGGTGGGTCACACCTTAACTGAAATAGCCTCATCAAAAAGCTTTATTAAAATGGGTTTATACCTCCAGGAATGGATTCCATTTAAGAACATGTGTTTCTGGGATACATACAGCTTCAAATTACCACAGTAGTTTAATTAAAACAGCTTGGTACTTAAGAAGAAATAAAAGAAAAAAGATTAATAGAATATACTAGAGTCAAGAAGTCAATCCAAATATGTATGATATTTAGCTATGATAAAGATGGCTAAACATGAGTTAATGAATGATTTTTTTGAACAAAAAATTAGGACAAAAAAATCTGTAAAAAATTAGAAGAAAAGACAGGCCTTCCTAAGCAGGACATAAAATGCCCAAATTATAATGAAAAAGATGGTTAAATTTTGAACTATAAAGATTAAAAATTTTATATATAGCAGAAGTCCAAAAAACTGAGAAAATATTTATAACACTTATGATAGTCAAAGGGTTCATTTCCTAAAAGTGGCAGAAAATTCTTATTTATTATTAAGAAAAAGAAAAACAACCCAGTAGAAAAAGGGGAAAGGATATAATCTGGAATTTCATAGAAAGAGAAACACAAATGGTACTTAATCTGATTATAATAGAAAAAAATAACATTTTTGGAGTACAACATAGAATATATTTCATAATTTAAGACATGAATGTTGGCAGGATGAATACAATTTAAAATAAACATTTACTTTGACCCAGTGATTTAATTCTAGGAACGTATCCTAAGGAAATAATGCCACAGCTGCCAAACATATATGTGTATAAGGGTCTCCACTGCAGCATTTTTATAATAGACAAAGGTTAGGAAGAGCCTAAATATCAGTCAGTAATAGACTGGTTAAATTTTTGGTAAATCCACACTACAGAATATTATGCATCCAATAAAAGATGTACACGATCAGTGAAAAAATTGTTTGCAGAATAGTGCACATAGTATGATCCCAAATTATTTTAAAAAGATATATATGTACAACACTCAAGATACATCTACATATACATTTTTTTGTTGATTTATATGAAGTAACAACAAAACCTGAAAGAATCAATTCAAAATTTAGTAGTGATTTTCACAGGGTTTATCTTGGGATAGGGTAGTTAGGTTGTCACAGTGGTTATCAGAAGGGTGGAGAACATGAAACATTTTTATTTTCTGCTTCCCTCCTTACCTAGTTAACACCTGCTTTCCTTCATTTCACATCAAATGTCACCCCTACGCCCACAAGGAAGCCTTGCCTAACTCTAGTCTGTGACACTTCTTTTACTACACCAACAGTGTTCTTTTCCTTCACATTGGTTTTCTTGGTTTGTGTGTATGTGTGTTTACTTTATTAAGGTCTTGTTTCCTCTATGCGAGTAGGGTCAATGTCTGCTTTTGCTCACCAATATATTTCAAGGAAGTATAGCACTTATGACAGCTCTCCCTACAATGCAATATTATGATATGGACAGCTGAATCTTTCTGTCTTTTATACAAGGTTATTAAAGTGTAGCTTTTAGACATCCCCGCCTACCCAATCAAAGATACACAGAAAATTACACCAGAAACAACCAGCTAATATTACACTAAATGGTGATTTAAGGGCATTTCCATTTACCTCAAGACCAAGATGAAGAGGCTCTCAATTATCATTATCATTCAACATAGTTCTGGAGATTCTGGTTAATGCAGTATAAGCAAAAATGAATGCATAAGAGATATAAATATTGGAAAAGAAATGAAAAGTAATCACTTGTAGATTATTATGTATGCATGCATAGAAAAACAAAGATATCAACTGAAAAATATTAAAAATAATAAAAAATGTCACTTAGGAGAAATATATCATAATTTGTTATTTTTCTGTAAACAGACAAAAACTTGATAGAAGATGTAATCAGAAAAGGAATGTCATTCACAAAAACAACAAAACAATAAAATACCTTGAAATAAACTTCACAGCAATGAGTACATCTACCTGAAGAAAGTTTAAAAATTTATTGAGGATCATACAATGAGTCCTTGATAGAAAGATTCAGTTTTTAAAAATTTCAATTTTTCTCAAATTAAAGTGCAGCTTTATTGCAAGTATGACACAAAATGTCAACAGTTTTCCTTTGCATATTTTTGTTCAACTTGGAACTTGACACACATACATATGTATATTTTTTATTTGCATGAAGAAAGGTGGTAATTGTTAAAAGTGGTTGGTGTTGGAATAGGCAGTGCAGGGTACTTTCACATTTCACTTTATACATTTCTCTATTTGCACAGTTTTAAAAATAAGGAGAATACATTACTTCCATAAAGGAGGAATAGGAGAGTGAAACTAGATATTCCTATTGGTTATATATATATACTTTTTTCTGATGAGTGAGTCCTTTTGTTTCCCCTTTCCACTTCAATCTTTCTCCACTCAAATGAAAATGGTATTATTTTCTTTTCTCAATATAAAAGTATTGATTATTAAGAAACAATGAACAGAAATGTTTGAGAAGTAGGACATTCACTCCCACTCCCTATTTCCTTTTCTGAGTTCCTACACCTTTTCCTCCATTTCATTTAGGGGTGCAGGAGAAATGTTGTACTTTCATTGCTGAGGGGAGGGAGAGAGGCTGTTGTACAGCATGTAAAAAAGAGAAATAAATTATTCCTCTAAGAGACAGAAAAGGCCAGTGGCTATGGCAGCAGATGTGGCATCTCTCTGTTGACCAAAAAAAGGCAAATTCGAACCATGAGAAGGGGATACTTCTGGTGTCTGGGGTTATCAAAGAGGAAAATGAGGGACAGGACTGACGTGGTGGGGAAGGGAGCGGGAGTGTGGTTCTTGCCGCTCGGCTAGTAGGAGTGGTAATTGGGGTCCTGAGCTCACGGGTGACGTGGCTCCCACGTGAGCAGGAGCCGACGTGTGCAAGCTTCTCTCTAATACTGGTCTTCGTTTGATCCTGTTTCCCTCTTCTTAATGCCCTAAGGGCGGAAGGGTCTGTGCCCGGGAGAAGAAGGAGGAGGAGGAGGAGGAGGAGGAGGAGGAGGAGGAGGAGGAGGAGGAGGAGGAGGTAAATGCCGCGGTCCCAGCCGGTCTGTGTTTGGATGGGCGCTGCTTGAAGATCCCTGCTTTGCGGATAGCAGAGGTTGGAGACCCAAGGGGCCACCGTCTGTTTTCTCCACTCCCTTGCACTATCCCCGACCCTTTCTTTGAACAAAAATGGTGGACGCTGGGGTCCGGATTCGAGGGGAGACCCCAGACCAGGAGGGGGGGAACTGTTGGAATACAGGGACTTGAATCGGAAAGCGCAGTCATTAGGATTCGTATGCTGGTTCATTCCCCAAACCAGAATCTTGGGGCTGTGTTTCAGTCTGATTGTCATTCCACTTGTATTTCAATAGGGCGTTGTACTACTTGGAACAAGAGAATAAAGAAACTGCCCGAAACCCTGCAGGTCAGTGTAAAGGTGGGATTTCCCCGCGACCACTGCCTTGGGGTCCTTGCCTTAATTTGTGCCCATTCCTAATTCTCCAGCAATTTCCGTTCCATTTTACGCAGTAAAAAGGATATGACAGCACCTACAGAAAAATGGTTGTCATTGGGATTGGGGATTCGTTGGGGAGGGGGAGACAGAACAGATTTGGTCTTTTGTTCCTCTGATTTTCCATACTCTCTCGCCCTGCTTCTACCCGCCCTTTCAGTGGTTCAAAGGGGTGTGGTTTTTGCTGGGAAAATGGCCGACCGCTGGGGTTGGGGTTGGGGTGGGGGAAGGGAGGGGACCGGTGTCAGCCGAGTCCTGGCAAGTGGGAGTAGGATGAGAGACAAAAAGGTGGAATCCGTTTGACAACTAGAACCCTGAATTCGAAAAAGCGAGTGTTGGGATTCTCCTAAGTTGTTCGGTCCTCCAAGCCATCTTCCTCTGCAGTGTTGCCAATCTGCCTGTGGATCTTAGGACTGGAGGCCAGTCTGTAGAGTGAGGCAGAACCCTAGGCACAGGAAGAAGAGGAAAATTGTCCAGAACCAAGTCGATTAGGGTAAGGGAGGTGGGACTTCTTTGGGGACCCTTGGGATAGTGGATGGTGGTGATTGCCATCTCGAGTGGGTCAGTGTACTTACACGGCCCCGCCTCCGTCCTGTACACTGTTTCGGAGCTTAGAAAGGAAAGTGCTTTGTAAGTACCACACCGAAGGAAGTGGCTCAGAGGGGGCGGATGTCCGGAGGGTCCTGGGGTGAGGGGGGTGGGGAGGACTTTGCTTTGAATGGTAGGGGCACAGTGTCTTTGGCTTTGGCCCGCCCACCAAGTACCAGTTCCAGAATTCTCAGTCTTTAGGTTTGATGGAGGTGAAAACCAAGGCTAGGGAAGAATGAAATTGCTCCAGGCAGTGGGAATTGCTATAACAGGGACAGAATTATCTTGGTACCCTTAGCATGGTGGGGGTGGCGGAGGCAAGAGCGGAGTCAGGACTTTTGTGCTTTTCACGATTCTCTTGGTTCAGACACAACACTTCTTTTTGTTACGAGGAGGGGGTGTGGCGTCACCTTGGAGGAAGTGGCTGACGGCTGGGGGTGGGGCAGCTACGAAAGAGGATGGGAGGAGGTGGAGGGAGGGAGATAATGCATTTTCAAAGCAGGACCTCTGAGAGAAGAGGGGTTAACTGAAGGTGGGCGATATGGGGCATTGCGAGACGAAGGCCAGGGATTGAAGATAAGGACATGTGTCCCGTCCCTGGTGAGGTCCATCTGATCCCTGAATGCTCAGCACCCTCCTCCTTACCCCCTTGTCTGCAGATTTGCAGTACACGGTGCACTTCAGACAAAAAGAAGGAAGAAACCGCCGGACCTGTGCGGCGGTATGTGAAGGTGTCACAGTCCCTAGGACATCTGGAAGGGCAGGGGAGGTAGGGAACTGATTAGATACCTTAAATATAATGCTCTGGAGTGAGGTTGGGGGAAAGCGAGGTTGGAGAATATGGAGGTGAGTAATTTTTCCAAAATTAGCTCCCCAATAGAGGAAAGGAACCGTAGATCTAATACCGAGCCCCGAGTCCCTGCAATGTCCCCGTCTGTTTGTCGGTCTGTGGCTCAGTTTGTCTGCATGCAAAGTCAGAAAAGGAGGAGGAGCCCGAAGCCTCAAATCTTTCCTTTGATCCTAGGTCCCGCTCTATTTTCAGCTGCAGCTGAGCCTGCCAGCTGTAGCTGAAGACTCCGACCCCGCAGTGTACTCACTCCCGAGGGCAGAGCAGACCGGCTCGGGTTCAGAGATTCGCACAAGCTGTACGATGGGCCGCACTCGGGATGCTGGCTGTGTAGCCGCCGGCGTGGTGATCGGGGCTGGCGCCTGCTACTGCGTATACAGACTGACCTGGGGAAGAGATGAGAGCGGGAAAATCTGGGACGACGACGACGAGGAGTGCAGTGATAGGGCAGAGACTGGGGTCGGGAATGAGAAAGGAGATGAGGCTAACGCTGGGGCAGGGGCGGGAGCCACACATAAGGCTGACCTAGTGGTCAAGTCTGAGGTGGGCTTGGGAGTCAAGAGTGGTCCAGGTGTAAAAGCAGAGGCTCTCTCGACCCAGAGAGGGGGTGGCCTAGAGGCGAAGGCCAAGGCACTTTTCAACACCTTGAGGGAACAGGCAAGCACAAAGGCAGGCAGAGGGAACAGGGTGGGTGCCAGCTCTGGGACCAGGACCCTTGCACCAAGTTTACCCTGCCCAGGAGGCAGGGGTGGAGGGTGCCATCCGACCAGGAACGGGGCTAGGGCTGGGGGCAGGGCTAGTGGAAAACCCAAGGGAAAGACCAAAGCCAAGGGCCCCAAGGCACCGGCCACAGCAGTGCCTGTCCGCAGGACCAAGTTCAACTTCCCCTATAAAATCGATGATATTCTGGGTGCTACTGACCTTCAAAAGGTCCTTAACATCCTGGAGAGAACAAATGATCCTTTTATTCAAGAAGTAGCCTTGGTTACTCTGGGTAACAACGCAGCATATTCATTTAACCAAAATGCCATTCGTGAATTGGGTGGTGTTCCAATTATTGCAAAACTCATAAAAACAAAAGACCCCATTATTAGGGAAAAGACATATAATGCCCTTAATAACTTGAGTGTGAATGCTGAAAATCAGGGCAAGATTAAGATGTATATCAGTCAAGTGTGTGATGATACCATGATCTGTCGTTTAGACTCAGCTGTGCAGATGGCTGGACTAAGACTCTTAACCAACATGACTGTGACTAATCATTATCAACATTTACTTTCCTATTCTTTTCCAGACTTTTTTGCTTTGTTATTCCTGGGAAATCACTTCACCAAGATACAGATTATGAAACTAATTATAAACTTCACTGAAAATCCAGCCATGACAAGAGAGCTGCTCAGTTGTAAAGTACCATCAGAATTGATTTCCCTCTTTAATAAGGAATGGGATAGAGAGATTCTTCTTAATATACTTACCATATTTGAGAATATAAATGACAACATAAAGAATGAAGGGTTTGCATCGTCCAGGAAAGAATTCAGCAGAAGTTCACTTTTTTTCTTATTCAAAGAATCTGGAGTGTGTGTTAAGAAAATCAAAGCATTAGCAAATCACAATGATATGGTGGTGAAAGTAAAAGTCCTAAAAGTATTGACCAAACTCTAATTGGGGGTCTATCCCAAACCGTATTGAAGTAATTTTTTAGTTTGCCTTTGGGAACAATATATTTTGCAAAGTCTTTCTTTTTCACTGTACTCCAATGGCAAAGGGATTCTTTTCAGCTGCCTTTTTGGAATAATAAACATCACATATTACCAACAGTGATATTGGTTGTTACAATCTGGTTGAGGCTTGACCATTTTACGGATGCCAAATGAATATTAAAACTTGTACAAAGAATTTATTGATTTAGTCTTGCTACCTAGATTGAGATGTTCTTACTCTTTTCTCTACCTAAACTGACAGTGAACTAATTATACATCATGAATAAGCTACACTTTTATTGGTTTATATTTATTAATCTATATCTTGTGTTTCATTAATAAAATTGTGTGTTTTAAGTGGGGAAGAGTCATCCTTGTCCTTAAGTTTATGATCTATTTGGAAAAGTAAGATTCATGGAACCAGTTCTCGGCAGCGCATAGAGGTGGAAGAAACTGCTGTGGGCAACACTGCTCAGGGAAAGTTTTACAGAGGAGGAAGACACATAAGTAAACCGGGCTTGAAGAATAGGATAAAAAAGGTCAGAAGGGCATTCCAGGAGGGAGGAGTGGTGGGAAGAAAGACATGGGGGTGGGACTACTGCCCCTTCCCTCTGGCTTGCACAAAATGGAGAGAGTGGGGAGGGGCATGATAGGAGATTGAATGGGATGATTGGGGTGAGTTCATGGAGCTCATGAAGGACCTCAACTGCTAAACTGAGGTGTCTGAATGTTACTCCATCCACTCCTGGGAGCCACCAAACCTTTTGTGACCAGAGGAATGACAGGTGGAAGGAAAACAAATGTGGCTGGTTTGTGTGCAGGATGAATTAGGGTATTGGTGAGGAGAGGGAGAGCTGGTGACTGGAGATGGGAAAACCAGTTAGGAATTTGCCACTTTAGTACAGCCACAAGATGATAAAGGTATGAAATTTCACTTGTGCCTGTGGGAATGGTAAAGAGAGGATGCAAGTGAGAGACCATTCAAAATAGTTAAGTGCTGGAACCTGTTTAGGGTGTCTACAGAGAGGGACAGTTTTATGATCCAGGGGGCATTTGAAAGGAAAATGTCCTCTTGTTTAACTGGTGTCTATGTAACTGAATAAGTTAACTACAATTTAGAAATAATAAGACATTAAAATAGAACAACAATTGGTTTTAGTGCTTATATAAGATATCTTTTATAAGTTTGGTTGGAGAGAAGCCTTTAGGGAATCATCCAGAGTGCTGTTGGGATCCATATGGGAGAAGATCCACCTCTTTCCCACCCTATAGTGTTGGTGAGGCTGCGTGGAAAGGGGTACTTGCAAACTATGCTGGTGGGAGTACACATTGGTACAAGGTCCATTAGGATACATGTTTCGGAAGCTTTCTGGATGTGAATACCCCTTCACCTGATAATTCTGCTTCTAGAAATTTATCCTTTGGAATGAATCAAATAATTGGTTTTTACAAAGCTGTGCATCTTAACACCATTTTTAAGAGTGAAAGATTGTAAACCACCTAAGTGTATCTAAATAGGCAGTTGACTAATAAAGTATGTCTACACATTCAGTCTTTGAAAATGATGGTAGCTTCTACATTTTTTTGCATGATAAATAGCATATATTCTTAAGAGGAAAAACTGATTACATGACAAATAGTATATCCAATTTGGGGAAAGTTAAAACTCTCTCCATGCATTAAAACTTCTGGAAGGCTATATACCAAGATGTGGAAAGGTAATTATTAGTAATAGGGCAATGTATAAACTTAATATTTTAATCTTTTTTCTCATCTATGTTTTCTTGTTTATTTGTAATACATATTGATTTTTGTATAATTGTTGGGAAAGAAAATTTTTGCATACAGGCTAGGTTGAAAATGAAGGGAGTTATAGAATGGGAGAGTGGGCAGCAAAGTTTATACAGATATGTTCGGAATATTTACTGAGTGGGAAATATTTATATCATAAAAGAAGATGCATTAAAACAACAGATGTGTTGTGAAGATATGGGTAATAAGAACACCTATCTCATAGGATTAAAGGGATTTGATAGTGCTAGAACAGAAAATAGAAGTGAACACCCTTACTTCCCTAAAAAGGTTGGTAATTTTTGGTTGATATTTTTCCCAGGGTCATTCTGCTATAAACTAGTGGCATTTAATAAATGTTATATAATAAATTAACTGTTAAACATTAAGATAATTCCTCTATGCATTAGGGTCTTTATTCCTTTTTAAGAACTGAAAATGCTTTCCTCGGTGTGATCTCATCAATTCCTACAACATTCCCAATGCCTGGGTGATGTTACTGTTGCTTAGACATGAGGCCTAAGCTAGGATTTCTCAAATTAGGATGAGTTGAATCCTGGGGATAAATTATCATGTTCTTGGGTTTTCAAGTTCTCCATAAGTATTTTTATTTTTATTTTTTTATTTTATTTTTATTTTTTTATTGATTTTGTAAAAATACTACATTAAAAAAACAATATGAGGTCCCATTCAACCCCACCACCCCCACCCCACCACTCCCCCCCCACCAACACTCACTCCCATCATCATGATACATCCATTGCATTTGGTAAGTACATCTCTGGGCATCTCTGCACCTCATGGTCAATGGTCCACATCATGGCCCATACTCTCCCACATTCCATCCAGTGGGCCCTGGGAGGATTTACAATGTCCGGTGATTGCCCCTGCAGCACCATCCAGGGCAACTCTAAGTCCCAAAGGCGCCTCCACATCTCATCTCTTCCTGCCATTCCTCATACCCATATCAGCCACCATGTCCATCCATAAGTATTTTTAAAATGTTCTGTTTTCAAGAAATGCATTATAAATACATCTTATATTTTCAAGCATTACCAGGTGACTTGGGGGTCTAGATCTTGTCTGCATGTTAAACATAGTCAAAGCACTATGTACCGCTGCTCTATTTCTGTGATGGAAAGATAAACATTTTTTCCACAATTTAATATCTCTCAAGTCATGATGCATCTTATACTTGACAGCAGCTTAGCAATGTGTCATAATTTCATTTGAGGTGTTTTTTTCATTCTTAGTGATGCATAAAATAATGATGCATCTAATAATCAAAGACATTGTCAATCAATGGAATTCTGATTCTGTTAAATAAGAATTTGTAAAAATGTGCTTAACACATAAAGAATGAGTATTAACCATAATACATCATTTTGTACTTATGGAGGTTTTTCAGGAGTTTGAGTTAGGAAGCTGGCAGAGAGTTGAGATTGAGTCATCAGGCTCTCCCTAATGAAGGAATGTTTATATCTAGAGAACATATGTTGTTGCCATCAGTACCACATTCATGTTGCAGACTGTGATTTAGAGCCCTCAAAACAACATTATCAATTTCACGGAATTAAAATTAATTTAAATTTGTTTGGTTTTGTAGCTTGGTTTGATTTTAATTAGTGAGGTTATTTTGTTTGATACCTGTTTGAGAGCCATAAGAAAAGGCATTTATGCCTAGGTTTAAGTATTTAAATATTTAAATAACATTAGAATAAAAGTAATTTCAAACAAAACTAGTGGTCCTTGAGGATGTTTCTCCTTTTTAGAACAATATTTCTCAATTTGGTAAGCAATGTATTTATGTCAAAGTCATGTATATTATAGGAGATAAGAGGTAGGTGGTATCTATTATTTGTTAGCGATTTTTTGGCACTTCACAAATATTTTCCTCCTTATTAAATCCTCTTAACAATCCCGTTATACTTACCTTTGAAGAGGAGAAATGAAACTTGGATGGGTTAGGTAAATTTTCAAGGTCACAGTAAGAGAAAGAGTTAATGGCTTTCCAAACTTGACAAATTGGTTGCTTTAAAATTGCTAAGGACAGAGTCAAATACCTGTAAGATGCCTCTGTAGAAACTCAGCACAAAACCACTCCCTAATGAAGACAGAGATGGAGAAGAGATATTCAGATTGAGCCAGTAACTTTATAGATGTTCATGCACGGATAGTCTTGGCAGTTGCAAATGGCCTGGGTAAGTAACAGAGATACGGATATTTATCTTGCTGCTTCTATGTGCCAGGTACGATAAATCGGTTTGGATATAGTGAAAAGACAATAAATTCCATATTGATATGTAGAACCTAAGGTACTGAGTGACTTTTGAGGTTGGGAGAAGTTGTGAGGTAAAGCAAAAAATAACTCCAGTCAAGATTCATCTAAAAGAGGGGACTATACACTGGGTGGACTGTGGGAGAGTGTGGGCTATGGTGTGGACCATTGACCATGAGGTGCAGTGGTGCTCAGAGATGTGTTCACCAAATGCAGTGAATGTCTCATGATGATGGAGGAGGTTGTTGTTATGGGGGGAGGAGTGGGGTAAGGGGGGTGAGGAGTATATGGGGACCTCATGTTTTCTGAATGTAATATTAAAAAATAAATAAAGACAAAAAAATAAAATAGGGGACTATAAATATTTCTGGGATTCCATTAATTATAAGGAAAAGCCTGAAGTTCACTTTTTATCTAGGACACAGCTGGCTACACACATGGTATTAACTATAATAAGCACTTAATGTTCTATTCCTGAGTAATAATATAATCAATATTTTTCATCCAACACAAAAGTCTTTCCTAGAGATCCAAGAACTATTGGCTTATTCCCCACGCTGCTGTTTCACTGAATGACTTTTATACCTGGGGTGAAAATGAAGTTATTTTCCCAGTAATAAAAAACCATGAGGTGAGGCAGAGGTACAGGCCTGACCAGCACCCATATAATCTTCCAGGTCTCTCTTGTCTTCTTGTCTCTTCATTTTTCTTTCTTCTCCTCACCTTGCACATCTGTCTTTAATTCCTCCTTCTGGAAGATAATTTGTGCTAGTCTTTAGGGGCTGATGCTGACCCTGCTACTCTCCTTGTGTTTCTATGTTTTTTGAAGTGGTGAAATCCCATGAACCCCATGCAACCCCTGACACTTCTGTGACACCATCCCATGCACCAGAGGCCATTGAATACAGAAAAACAATCGTCGTCGCTGTTGTAATAAGGTGGCCCTCGGTGTGAATGGATACTAAGAGTTTATGAGTGGGGTCACAGTGGCAGAGCTGTAGCAGCTCCATGTGCAGGAGTTGATGGTCACCATGGTGAAGAGTCTGGAGAGAGAGAACATCTGAAAGATGCAGGAAATGATGTTCCGGTGCAGCGCCAGCTGTTGTGAGGACAGCCAGGCATCCATGCAGGAGGTACATGAGTGCATCGAGAGCTGCCATGAGTCTCTGATTCAAGCTCAGGCCCTGGTAACCAGGTATTTGGAGAAGTTCCAGGACCTCCTGGCCTGGTGTACCAAGCATTGCAAAGACAAAGCCAAGACTCGACAGATGCAGGGAGTAAGGAACTTCAGGTGAAGCAGAAGCTGGAATACTCTGTGACAAAGCATGTTGGAATCTAAGCCCTCTCTCGATATAGAGGTGGAGTGGACATAACCATCCAAGGGTCCACAGGATGGAGGAATAGAGTACGGTTAGAATGGACTTACTGATATTCTACTATGGAACTATTGTGATTAGGATTGGAAGAAATTGTAGCATTGATGTGGAGAAAGTGGCCATAGTAGCTGCTGATGGTAGGGAGAGTGAAGAAGAGATATGATGTGGGGGCATTTTCAGGACTTGGAGTTGTCCTGGGTGGTACTGCAGGGACAGATGCTGGACATTGTATGTCCTACCATGGCCACCTGGGTGGACTGGGGGAAAGTGTAAATTACAATGTAAACCACTATCCATGTGGTGCAGCAGTGCTCCAAAATGTATTCACCAAATGCAATGAATGTGGCATGATGATGAAAGTGGTTGTTGATGTGGGAGGAGTGGGGTGAGGGCGATAAGGGGTATATGGGACCTCTTATATTTTTTGAATGTAACATTTAATAAATAAAGAGAGAGAAAAAATAATATTGCAGGGACGGGTGCTAGACATTTTATATCCTGCCATAACCCACTGAATGGACTGGGGGAGAGTGTAAACTACAATATGAACTACTATCCATGAGGTGCAGCAGTACTCCAAAATGTATTCACCAAATGCAATGAATGTACCACAATGATGAAAGAGGTTGTTGTTGTGGGAGGATTGTGGTGAGGTGGGTGTGGGGTATATGGGAACCTCTTATATTTTTTAATGTAACATTTTTCGTGATCTATGTATCTTTAAAACATACAATTAAAAATTTTTAAAAAGAGTAAAAAAATAAAACTTGCAATTTCTTTCCATCTATTTTTCTATTTATTTTACAATTTTACCAGTTAAAAAAAATGCCATTGATTGTACACTTTGGATAGATCAGATGGTATGTGAATATATCTCAATAAAACTGCTTAATAAACAAGTAAATAATTGTGAAAGAATAGCCAGAAACAACAGCTATGTACAGCAGGGGAAACAGAGAGATTGAGAGGTGAAGAATTTTGTTTGTTTCTCGGTTTTTGTTTATTATTATTATTTAAATAATGAAAATGCTCTAATAATGATTGAAGTGATGAATGCACAGCTACCGTGATTATACCAAATACCATTGATTGTTCACTTTGGATAATTGCATGCTTTATTTTTTAAAGAAAAAGAGGTACTCTCTGTGTTTCTCCATTGCAAATGTCTTGCCAAGGTCACCCAAGCTGAGCTTGTTGCATTCTGTGGGGAGATGCGCCAGCCTTGATGGCGCCACCCCAAACTATTGGGCTGTCTGTTGTTTAATCTGGAAATACCACCACAGACTGCTCTCCGGGTCCCAGAAAGGGCCCAGGTTTTGCTTTTGCTTCTTATTCATCTCATTATTATGTTTACATTTGGTGCCTGCATGCACTGGCTTGCACCCTAACTCCCAGGACCCTCCCCAGTCTGCTACCTCTCCTGGGATTTCGTGGTTTGGCACGGCCTGCCACCCCCACCCCACCCTAACCCCAACCCCAACCCCATCCCACCCCCATCGCACCCTATAACTTCACACAACAGTGCAGACATGGAGCTTCCAGTTTCAAGCACTCCATCCTCACTGGGGCCCTATGAGCCGCTCACAAAGCAATTTCAACCACAATTCTCTCACTTTGAAGTGTCATCCATGGGCCGGCGCAGCCCTTGCCAAGTCAATCTGTACACGGTAGCGCCGATCAGCTAAGAATTTGGCAGCTGTGGTGAGTATTTGCTCCTTGCTCCTCTCTAGGGGTTACTGACTGGTCTAAGATGAACCCGGGTGCTGCACTAGAGTCCACCACAGTCCTGCAGAGAATTAGCCAACCCCTTGTCTGCTGCAGATGCTGCACAGATCTCACAGTTTGCCACTTCCCTCTTCAATTTGTTTATGGCCTACTTTTCACTCTGAAGGTCCATTCCCTTAAGGCCTCTTGGCTTGGTGTATGGCTTAGGAAGTCCTTCCCCAACCCCACATCACAAAACAGTCTCCTATATAACTTTTTAATCCTTCTGTACTTTCTATTTAAAATTTCATCTCATGGATCAATTTGGAATTTACTGTTTGCAAGGTGGGAGTTAGAGGTCTAACTTTACTTTCTTTCCCCAAATGAATAACCAATGAACCTAGCACCATCAATATTGAGTATTCCATTGCCATGCTACTGTGTGGCACATCCTGGGATCCTTGTGTACCACCTGGACATCCTCTTTGTGGCTTCCCGTGTTGAAGACCTTCCTGGGGCACATAGCTTTCTGTCATGAACATTTTTAATATGTTTCCATCTAGACATATTTATCTTTTTATCACTTAGTAAATTCTTTATAAAAATAATTTACACTTATTTTCATGTTTATTTCTAAGTATTGATATTTTTTGTTTTTTTTATGAGTGGTTATGGTCATTACCCTCTCCTACAATGCCATGTTACTCTTACTATGCTGTCCTTTTCCCAAATGCCAGCACACTGTATGTATGTGTCACTTATGTTGCTTTGGGAACAGCTGGACTGAAAGGGATGCTTGTTGCAATTCAGAAACACCCAAACTTTCAAGAAAGAGTCTTCTGAGTGCCTCCTTTTTCATGGGTAGTTATGTCCAGTGCCTAACATGACCACTCCCAAAGAGGAGGTGAGGGGTAAAAGACAAGGCATTTGGCATCAAAGTTCCACAAATATTCTTTCCACACAATTCTCTCTAAAGACACTTTCCCTTCTTTCATTTTACCTTTATATCACACCCCCCCTACTCCTCTGGCAGTGGAGTAATTCATACTTGTTCTTCTGGTTTATTCAGTCACTTTTTTTTCACCTGGCTAGGTCTCCATTAGGTCTATCTATCAGTATTCTGTTGTTCATTGTTCTTGGATATAGATATATGGGATGATTTTGAAGGAAGGAAAGACATCTGCTGGATAATTTATTTTCATAAATAACACTCCAAATAACCATGCAACACAACTGCCCATCTGGACAAATATTTGCATTCCACAAAGACCAATTGCTAATGTGTAAATCTCTATCCAGTGTCCTATATTTTTCAATATACAGGGCTTTTAAATTGAGTACAAGATGAAGCCAGTCTCGAAGCCAAACTCAGCATGTAAATGTGTTGCTTTCTCCCCAGCATGGGACATGACTCCTGGAGATGAGCCTCCCTGGTGCCAAGGGATCACTACAAGTACCAGCTGATGATGTACCTAGAAAATGACCTTGAATAAAAGGGTCAGCTCGGACTAGCAGAATATCTCAGTCTACATATAATACCAGGAATTAAAAATGCTTTTTGACCTGAACAAAAGGGGGAAATGGAAAGGACAAATGAGTTTATATGCCTGTAAGTCTCCAAAAAGACCAAGGAGGTTATCTGAGGGGTTGCCCTTATGCACACCTGAGCAGAGTCCCAGAGACAGATAAAGTAGATACAACCCCAGGTATTGGTTCTCCTGAGAGCTACAGAGACCCACAGGTTCTATGGTCATGGCAGATGGAATTCAGTGCCATGTCATTTGGCCCTACTTTGGAGTTTGTGTTTTTGTGTGATGGAGCTGGACTTAGATGTGATCTTTGTCCACAAGTCTCTCCTTTTACTTTTACTGGAACTGTAGTTGGTGCTGGGGTTTAATGTATACCCAGGGGACCTGAATCTCTGGACTGACCATGTGATAGCCAGGCCCTGAGCGTCAACAGATTTGCAACTCCTACACTCTGGCTTATTGGACTTACCCCACTCAGCTAACATGGAGGTGAAGAAGGTCAACCATCACATCAGGGAGCCAAGACTGCCTGCAACTGAAAACAGGAGAATTGCATCCAGCATCCATGTGGAATCTAAGCCCCCTCTTGATATAGATGTGGAGTGGACACAACCATTCTAAGGTCCACAGGATGGAGGAATAGAGTATGGCTTAGAGTGGACTTACTGATATTCTATTCATGAACTATTATGATTAGTAATTGAAGAAAATGTGGCATTGGTGTGGAAAATGTGGCTATGGTGGCTGCTGGGGGTAGGCAGTGGGAGGGAGAGATGTGATGTGGGGGCATTTTTGGGACTTGGAGTTGTCCTGGGTGGTGCTGCAGGGACAGTTACTGGACATTGCATGTCCTTCCATGGCCCACTGGGTGGAATGTGGGAGAGTGTGCGCTATGATGTGGACCATTGACCATGAGGTGCAGTGGTGCTCAGAGAAGTATTCACCAAATGCAGTGAATGTCTCATGATGATGGAGCAGATTTTTGTTATGGGGGGAGGAGTGGGGCGAGAGGGATGGGGATATATGGGAACCTCATATTTTTTTAATGTAATATTAAAAAAATAAATAAAGAAAAAAAAGATGAAGTTAATGACTTTTTCAACTGAAGAGGAGGTGTGTGAAGATAAACTGAAGGATGATTTTGTTTGCTAGCCTTTTTTTTTTTTTTAAAGATTTATTTATTTATTTAATTCCTTTCCCCCCCGTTTGTCTGTCCTTGGTGTCTTTTTGCTGCGTCTTGTTTCTTTGTCCGCTTCTGTTGTCGTCAGCGGCACAGGAAGTGTGGGCGGCGCCATTCCTGGGCAGGCTGCTCTTTCTTTTCGCGCTGGGCGGCTCTCCTCACGGGCGCACTCCTTGCGGGCGCACTCCTTGCGGTTTTTTCTCTCTTTTTTTTGCCTTCTGATTTTTAGAATTAAATTGTCTTTCTTTTTTAAGATACATAGATCGCAAGAATTGTTACATTAAAAAATATAAGAAGTTCCCACATACCCCACCCCCCACCCCCCACTCCTCCCATACCAACAACCTCTTTCATCATTGTGGTACATTCATTGCATCTGGTGAATACATTTTGGAGCACTGCTGCACCACATGGATTATAGTTTACATTGTAGTTTACACTCTCCCCCAGTCCATTCAGTGGTTTATGGCAGGATATATAATGTCCAGCATCTGTCCCTGCAATATCATTTAGGACAAATCCAAGTCCTGAAAATGCCCCCACATCTCATCTCAACCATTTCTAACCTATCACATAGTGATATGATGGAACCCACATTTTTCATAGTTTGTGTCTAGAAAAATGAGGAGATACCTACCTCTAATTTTCTTTCTAAGGTTTCCCAGTAACTTATCTGAAAATTTCTAACATCCACTGTATTCGTCAGCCAAAGGGGTGCTGATGCAAAATACCAGAAATTGGTTGGCTTTTATAAGGTGTATTTATTTGGTGTAGGAGCTTACAATACCAGGCCATAAAGCATAAATTACTTCCCTCACCAAAGTCTATTTGGAGTAAAATGGCTGCTGACGTCTGCGAGTTTTCAGGCTTCCTGGGTTCCTACATTCTTCGGGCTTGCTTTTCTCTGGGTTCAAGTTTCCTTTCTTCCTGGGGCTGGCTTCTCTTTCCTCTGTGAACTTAATTCCTGGGGCTCCAGCTTAAGTCTTCAGCATCAAACTCTAACATCAAAACTCCAACATCAGAAACCCCTCAACTCTTTTCTTTGCCATGCCTTTTATCTGTGAGTCCCCACCCCTTGTAGGGTACCCTAATCATAACTCAATCCTGACCAGGTAAGATCAGATTACAAACATAATCCAATACCTATTTTTGGAATTCATAACCATATCAAGCTCCTACACCTGCCATCCTCTAGACTTTCAGCCTGGAGTGACTGATTTGAGCCAGAACACACATATCAGGATGTTTTTCCTTCTCCCCTCTCTGCTCTCCACAAAGATCTACTCTGATGTAGACATCCCTTAGGTCCCGAATTTTCACTACCTATGGCTTATAGTAAAGATCTATGTGTTGTTGGGGGGGGGAGAGGGGGGGTGGGGGGGTGGGGTTGAATGGGACCTCACATATATATTTTTAATGTAATATTATTACAAAGTCAATAAAAAATAAAAAAATTAAAAAAAAAAAAAAAAAAAAAAAAAAAAGATCTATGATCAGAGTCTTCCACACATGGTTCATGATATGTAATGGGAGCCTCTGAAACATAAAACAATTCCAAATTGATGGCTATGGATTTTCAAAATTAGCTTTGAGAATTCAAACTTTCTTGAGCAAGGTACTTAAGAACATTGTACACAGGAGAATTGTGTGTAGTTTGGTTTAATATTTTAAAAACTTTTTCCATTACATGCTAAAGAACAGTACCAGATCAGGGTTGAGGATGGGTGTTTTAGTTTCTCTACTACTAAAACAAATTCCATAGAATGAGTTGGCTTAAACAACAAGAATTTATTGGCTCGTGGTTTTAAGGCTAAGAGAAGTCCTAAATCAAGACATCATCAAGATGATGCTCTCTCCCAGAAGACTGTGCAATCTGGGGTTGGCTCTGTGATTCTTGGTCCTTGGCTTTTCTGTCCTTTGGCAATGCACATGGCAGGATCATCTCCCTTCTCCTATGGGTTCTGTTAACTTCGGCTTCTGGCTGTTCCTTCTGACCTCTCCCTCAGTCTGACTTTCACTCTGCTTATAAAGGACTCTAGTAATCTGCACTAAAGCCCACTTTATTTAGTCGGACCATATCTCAATTGAAGTAATGTCTTGAAGAGATCTTATTTACAATGGGGGCACACATATCAGAATGCAGGCCAAGACCAAGAACATGTCCAAACTGGGGTACACAAGTCAGTGGGTAAGGACCAAGTGGACCAAGGGGGTAACCTGGACATTGCCCTGTACCTTTGTCTCAGTCCTTAAGGGAATAGACTGAAGACAGATGTATGTGGAATTAAAAAACTCTACAAAGAATCTCACATAACACAATATCTACAAGGCTTGGTAAAGACAGGTCAACAAATTCTTTACATTTTGTTTTAAATTGTATTCATTTTAAAAATTGGGTAACATATCCTAGTGGTTCAAAATTCAAAAAGTAACAAAAGATTTACATTGAAAAATCTCCTCACCTCTCTCACTTCAACCATCCAGTTGTCCCCCACCAGAGGCAATGTTAACATATTATTGTGCCTCATTACAAATATGGTTTAGATTTATGCACACAAATACATATAAGTATTTATTTTCTCTATTTATAACACGAAAGGTACTTTCCCTAAAATTTGTTTTTCCTCTTAATTTTGGTACTCCTCTGATATCACTACATAAAAAACTTCCTTTTTATTTTACAGCTCGATCATTTAATTGAATAAATATTTCATAATTGCTGTATTACATTCCTTATTTGTAGATATTTAGGGTTTCCGCCCTTTTTCTTGTTATTAGAAAAGATACTTCAATGATTATACCTCTTTGTTTTTCTTCCTCTCTCCCCTTTTTCTTTTCATCCATCCAATTTTAGTGGATTAAATTATCTTTCTCAGGATTTATTCTTGTACTATTCAGTATATTTTTACCCCTATTGTCAGATTTGTCAGCTTTAAATGCTATCTTTTGACCCCAGCTATCAAGGATAAGAAAATCAACATATTTACATCACCTAGTATCTTCTTTACCTTTTATGTCCCAGTTCTTTTTTTTTAAGATTTATTTTATTTATTTCTCTCCCCTTCCCTCCCCCCACCCCAGTCGTCTGTTTTCTGTCTCTGTTTGCTGCGTGTTCTTGTTTTTGTCCTCCGCACGGGAATCAGTGTTTCTTTTTGTCATTGTTACGTCATCTTGCTGTGTCAACTCTCAGTGTGTGCTGCGCCATTCTTGGGCAGGCTGCACTTTTTTTGTGCTGGGCGGCTCTCCTTACAGGGCGCGCTCCTTGTGCGTGGGGACGCGGGGGACACCCCTGCGTGGCAGGGCACTCCTTGCGCGCATCAGCACTGCACATGGGCCAGCTCCACACGGGTCAAGGAGGCCCGGGGTTTGAACTGCAGACTTCCTATGTGGTAGGTGGACGCCCTATCCACTGGTCCAAGTCTGCTTCCCTGTCCCAGTTCTTAATTCTATAATTTCCACTCCATCTGAGTTTATCACCATTATGTTCTGTTCTGTAACCATAATCCACACATTTGTTTTGTTTTCATTCCTAAATTTATATAGATTTGATCCTTGTTACTAAACTTTTACTATAGTTTTTTCCTTCCCTGTGCTCTTTCCACTTTGGCCTTCATCTTTGTTTTTAATTTTCTTCTTCCACATTTTTCCCTGTGAATGGACTGAAAGCTCACATTTCTTTTTTTTTTTTGAATTGAAAAAAATTTTTAATTAAAGTTAATAGATCACAAGGAATGTTACATTAAAAAACATTAAAATAACAAAAAAACATAAGAGGTTCCAATATAACCCACTCCTCACCACCTACCACATCATTTTGGTAAATTGTGTTTTTTTGAAGATATATATATCACACACAAAAAATGTTACACTAAAAAATACAAGAGGTTCCCTTATACCCCCCAGCCCCCCACCCCACTCCTCCCACACCAACAACCTCCCTCATCATTGTGGCACACTCATCGCACTTGGTGAACACATTTTGGGGCACTACTGCTCTACACAGATAATAGTTTACCCTGTAGTTCACACTCTCCCCCAGTACATTCAGTGGGTTATGGCAGGATATATAAAGTCCAGCATCTGACCCTGCAATATCATTAAGGACAACTCAAAATCCCAAAAATGCCCCCACATCACATCTCTTCTACCCTCTCCCTGCCCTCAGCAACTACTGTGGCCACTTTCTCCACCTCGATGCTAAAATTTCTTCTATTATTCATCAGAAAATTCACATTTCACCTCAATCTTGTCTTGCCATCCCTTTCTTGAGCTTTTGCTTAATTGTTTCACTATGATTTTCTTATTCATAAAGAAATATTTGGGAACAATTTTATCTACTTTATGTTACCTTTTTTAAAAGATTTCTTCATGTGACATCTACTTTTCATGTCCCTTTTCTCCTTTTATAATGTATACCTATATTTAGCTCTAGTGCAGTTTCCTTTTTGAGTCCCCATATTTAAGAAATATCAGGTTTTCTTGAGCCAGCTATTTATACAAGGTTCTTCTAGAACAAGGGCCAGGGCTGCCTTCCCTGATACCAAGAATTTTCCTTATGACCCAAGCCATTAAAAAGGGAGCTGTGGGGGCTATTGAAAGTGCATTCTCTCTTCTCCCCTGCCATTCAGGGGTAGACTAATCTCCAGTGCTACCATAGGGACAGATCATTTCCTACATATGTGACCTGCCTCTGTGATTCTTCATTTAGTGCAATTTCTATATGCTTCTTATTACTCAGTAGAGTCCATGGAGGCTCCTGCTGCCAACTCGTACATGCTTCTTACCTTTAAGAAATATACAAACAGCCCCCCTCACTTCCGGGCTTCAGTGGTGTTTGGTGTTTGACTGGAGAGTGCAGAAGAATAGCTAGAGAGTTTCTGGAAAATTAACTGAGCAGACTATCAAGCATAAACCAATTTACAAATCCATAGAGATAATCTCTGTGAAAAAGTCAGAGTGCAGAATGCTGTGGGACTCAGTTTGGAATGGGCCTCTACTCAGGCCCAGAAATGCAAGCAACTCTATGTTCCCTGCCAGCTTTTCTGAACTACCCGGGAAAGGAACTCACAGCACAGTTTCTTCCTGTCCTGGCAACTTAGCTTGTGCCTATTAAGAGAAAAATGGGTGATGGCAAAGATGCATAAATGACCTAGCATTGCATTTTCAATTTAAGTGATTTTTCATTATTAACTTTCATAGCATTCATCACAGTCAACTGTATACCCTGTTTTCTTTATTTGTATTCCCCACTAGATGATAAACTGTATGAACACATGAACGGTGCCTGTTTTGGTTACTATTAAACTTCCATCTGCCTGGCACATAAATAGTACTCAGTGCTTACACGATTTGATTGGTGTTCAAGCTGGAATTCTTGTTCTGTACAGGTGTTTGTGCTTATCTATGAATTACTTTTGTCTTTATTTATTTTTTTAATGTTACCTTAAAAAAATATGAGGTCCCCATATATCCTCACCCCCTTCACCCCACTCCCCCCCATAACAGCAACCTCCTCCATCATCATGAGACATTCATTGCATTTGGTGAATACGTCTCTGAACACTGCTGTACCTCATGGTCAATGGTCCACACCATAGCCTACACTCTTCCACAGTCTACCCAGTGGGCCATGGGAGGATATACAATGTCCAGTAACTGTCTCCACAGCACCACTTAGGACAACTCCAAGTCCCGAAAATGCCCCCACATCACATCTCTTCCTCCCACTCCCTAGCCCAGCAGCCACCAAGGCCACTTTCTCCACACCAATGCCACATTTTCTCCGATTACTAATCACAATAGTTCATGAATAGAATATCAGTAAGTCCACTCTATTCCATACTCTATTCCTCCATCCTGTGGACCTTAGAATGGTTGTGTCCACTCCACATCTATATCAAGAGGGGGCTTAGATTCCACATGGATGCTGGATGCAATTCTCCTGCTTTCAGTTGTAGGCACTCTTGGCTCCCTGGTGTGGTGGTTGACCTTCTTCACCTCCATGTTAGCTGAGTGGGGTAAGTCCAATAAACCAGAGTGTAGGAGTTGCAAGTCTGTTGAGGCTCAGGGCCTGGCTATCACATGGTCAGTCCAGAGATTCAGGTCCCATGGGTATACACTAAACCGCTTTAATATATGTGTGTATTATTTTTGCATAAAGAAAATTTGCTTTTTTAAATGTGTAAAACAGTACTTACAATATGGTCTTAATTAATTTAAAACCGCTTCTGCATGAATAGATTGGAATTTTATACATTCAGTATCTTGCTGTTCCTTAGGGTCTGGTCCTCAGGTCTCTTCTCTTCCCAGGAATCTCATGCACTGCCATAGCTTCAGTCATTAATTGTTAATAACTCACAAGTCCATATGTCCTGAGCTCAAGATTAATTTATTTGATGGTGAGAGATTGCATATATCACAGATATTTCATGCTCAACGTTCCTTCTGGAGCAGTGGTTCTCAACCAGTGGCGATTTTGCCCTCCAGTCAACACCTGGCAATGTTTGGAGACATTTTTGGTTTTCACAACTATGGGAAGGGATGTTTCTGGTATCTTGTGGGTAGAGACCAGAGAAATTGATCTTACAATGCACAAGGCATCCCCTAGTCTAAATTGACAATAGTGCCAAGGTTGAGAAACCCTGCTCTTTTGGTTATCAGCAAAACTCTGAAAATATCCTTATACTCCTAAGGACCTTCCAGTATGGAATAGGACAATTTAACTCTTTTATATTGCCATCCTTCCTCTCCCTTTCTTTTTTTTTTTTAATTTTTTTATTTTTTATTGACTTTGTAATAATATTACATTAAAAATATATATGTGAGGTCCCATTCAACCCCACCCCCCCACCCCCCCTCTCCCCCCCCCCAACAACACTCGTTCCCATCATCATGACACATCCATTGGATTTGGTAAGTACATCTTTGGGCACCTCTGCACCTCATATACATTGGTTCACATCATGGCCCATACTCTCCTCTATTCCATCAAGTGGGCCCTGTGAGGATTTACAATGTCCGGTGATTACCTCTGAAGCACCATCCAGGGCAGCTCCATGTCCCAAAGACGCCTCCACCTCTCATCTCTTCCTGCCTTTCCCCATACCCTTTGTCCATTATGTCCACTTTTCCCAATCCAATGCCACCTCTTCTATGTGGACATTGGATTGGTTGTGTCCATTGCACCTCTATGTCAAGAGGAGGGTCAGATTCCACCTGGATGCTGGATGCAATCCTCCCATTTTCAGTTGTAATCACTCTAGGCTCCATGGTGTGGTGGTTGTCCTTCTTCAACTCCATCTTAGCTGAGTGTGGTAAGTCCAATAAATCAGATTGTAGGTGCTGGAGTCTGTTGAGGCTCAGGATCTGGCTATCACATTGTCAGTCCAGAGATTCAAATCCCCTAAATATATCTTAAACCCCAACATTAACTGCACCTCCAGCACATTAGCATGAAAGTCTTATGAAGGGAGATCCCATCTGAGTCCAGATTCATCACACATAAACACCATTTCCAAAGAGGGGCCATCTGCCCTGGTAGTTAACCCCATCGGCCATGACCATAACTCCCATGGGTCTCTTTAGCCCTCAAAGGAACCAATATCTGGGGGTTGTATCTGCTTTATCTGTCTCTCTGACTCTGCTCAGTTGTGCATGAGGGCAAACCTTCTGCCAGCCTCCAGACTCTTTTTTAGAAACTCGTAGCCATATAAACTCATTTCTCCTTTCCATTTCCCCCTTATCCTCTCCCTTTCTTATTCCTAATGTTTATAATGCTATTATTTTAGTTTAATTATGCATTCAACACATATTTAGTGAGTAACATTGTATGCCAGGCACTATTCAAAGCATTTGGAATTTTGTGGTGAGCAAAACAAAGACAGCTTTATTAAGTTTAATTTCTTGTAGAAGAAATAATCAATCAATCAATCAATAATGCTGGTAATTTTAAACATTCTGTCAACTACACTTTTATTAAGTCTCAGGCTTACTTGAAATCTAATCCCCTGAGGTGGTATATGAATCATTATCTAAAACTATGCAAAATAGATTCAAGGGCTAGCACATTACTTGTCTCAGTAATGAGCAGTATTTATGTAGTCTTAATCAACTAAACACTGTTCATAATGTTCAACATGTAGAGTTGAAAGCAGACAACTTTAATGGGTGATGGTTGCTACAGAACAGAATGTAAAAGTAAACTGGAACTTAGCTGTATGCAGACGGCTATATAAGACAGAAAGCTCAATAGCATGCTCTCTATTAGAAGGGCAAATTTCCTTGCTTTCAAGACCCCATGAAGGTATTTCTTGGATGATGATACTACTTGTCTAGCATTCAAATCCCTCAGGTGCTTTCACAAGTTCAACCAAGGCCTTTCTTGGTATGTGGGAATGTTGTCTTTATATCCACTGGATCACTCAGCCTGTTCTGAGAGCCATGTAAGCACAGTCTATTCATTTGATGTCTGTTGGTGTGTGGCAGCTAGGTACAAGTTATAAATTAACTGTTTCAGAGTATGAATGCATCTTACCCTGGGAATATTTATTTGTGTCCCTCTTAGTAATTTGGGAGCATGTTCAAGCCTGCCCAATTCTATTTGGCATGTTCAGATTCCAGGACCATCTGGAATTAATTTTTCATGTAATCCATTCCACTATAGTTGCTTAGAAATACTCTAGAACCCAAGGTCAAGACCCTTGAGTCACTTAAAGAAACAGATTCAAGAATCTAAATTCTTCTTCCTTAGCTGTACCTTAATTTGCAGGATATTTGGAGCAAGTGCACACTTTTTGTTTTGGTTTGTAAATAAGGTACCTCTTGCTGCATAGCAAACCACTCTAAAACTCAGTAGCTTAAAACAACAGCCATTTAATTTGCTCATTATTTTGTGGATCAGGAATTTGAGATGGGCTCATCTGATTGGTTCTTCTATTGGTCTTGCCTCAGGTTACTCATGTTACTGAGGTCCCATGGCAGATCAGCGGGGTGGTTGATTTGCCTATAGCTAAGGTTGCCAGATTTAGCAAACTAAAAAACAAAAAGGCCCAGCTAAATTTGAATTATAGATAAACAACTAATAATTCTTTAGTGTAAGTAAGTTTTATGTACTATTTGGGGTGTACTAATATTAAAAATATATTTGCTGTTCATTTGAAATTAAAATTTAACTTAGAGTCCTGTATTTTATCTGGCAACCATTTCTAGAGGTCTTCACCAAGAGCAGATTGTCTCTGTTTTACATGGTCTCACCCACCAGCAGGCTAGCTTGGCTTACACCCACGGTGGTTTCAGAGCAGGAAGAGTGCAAATACCACTGAAAAAGCACTGTTGAAACATCTTATTGGGTCATGTTTGCTAATGTTCAGCTGGCCAAAGCAAATCACATGACGAGACCCAAAGTCAGTGTGGAAGGGAACCATACAAGAGAATGGATACAAGGAGGCATTGTTCATTGGGATCATTACTGTAATATCTGACTAAACTTTCTTCTATTTGTTTTCCTTGCCATATACTCAAGTTTTTCTAACTCCTCAATTCATTTTACCAAGTCTACTTTCATTCATGAGTTCACTCAATACCCCAAACCTGTCGTCCTACCCATTTTGGTCTTGCCAAGCAGGGTCTGCTCCTTGGCTGTCATCATTAAAAAAATATTTTTAAATTTGTATTTTTTTAAAGATACATAGATCACAGAAAATGTTACATTAAAAATATAAGAGGTTCCCTTATACCCCACTCCCCACCCCACCCTCCACTTCTTCCCACATCAGCAACCACTTTCATCAGTGTGGCACATTCATTGCATTTGATGAATACATTTTGGAACATTGCTACACTGCATGGATTATAGTTTACTTTGTAGTTTACACTCTGCTCCGGTCCATTTGGTGGGTTATGGCAGGATATAAATGTCCTACATCTGTCCCTGTAATATCGTAAAATTAACCTTTACCATTTTCCCAAATTAGAATCCCTTTTTTTTCCTGGACTTCATATCTTCCTTTGACTTCATTATTACTTTATTTTCTTGGAATCCATGTTCAAATAACTCCCTAAGAAAGGGCCTGCAGGAGGTAATATTTATGAATACTTTTTTTTGTAGAAAGAGAGTGTGGTGGTTTGAAGCAGTATGTACCCTAGAAACACATATTCTTAAATTTAATCCATTCCTGTGGGTGTGAACCCATTGGAAGTAGGACCTTTTGATGAGGCTACTTCAGTTAAGGTGTACCCCACTTTAATGAGGATGGGTCTTAATCTTTTTATTGGCATCCATTATAAAAGGATGAAATTCAGAGAGAGAGAAAGCCACAGGAAGTAAGAGGCTGAAATCAATGAAACCTGGAAGAAAAGCTAGAGACAGGAGACACTGCCATATGCCTTGCCATGTAACAGAGGAGCCAAGAATTGCGAGCACCCATCTCAAGAATGTCACAGTCTTTGGGGAGAAAATATCACCTTAATGATACTTTGATTTGGACTCTTTTAGCCTCAAAATGGTAGGCTCAAAAATTCATACTGTTTAAGCCAATACGTTTCATGGTCTTTGCTTGAACAGCCTAGATAAGTAAAGTAGATTTTGGTACTGGGGGTGAGGTGCTGCTATTGCAAAAGCAAAAAAATATGTGGAAATGGCTTTGGAATTATGTAATTGTTAGAGGCTGGAAGAATTGTGAAACACTTGATAGAAAAGGCCTAGATTGCTTTGAAGAGCATTAGAAATATTGATGCTAAAGGTAATTCCAGATTAAGTGCTGATTTCTCATCTGCAACCATGCAGGCAAGAAGGCAGTGGTATGACATAGTCAAGGTACTAAAAGAAAAAAATTTCCAACCAAGAATACTCTATCCTGCAAAGTTAGCATTCAAAAATGATGGAGAGTTCAAAATATTCATAGATAAACAGAAACTAAGAGAGTAGGCCAACAAGAATCCTGCCCTTCAAGAAACACTAAGGAGAGTTCTGCAGGAAGAAGAAAAAAACAAGAGAGACAGAGTTGGAGGAGAGTGTAAGAGTAACTAAAGAAACTAAAACAGAAAAAGAAAATCAAACAAAATACGACAAACACAAATCCAAAGAAAATATGGCTAATATAAGTAATTCCTTGAAAGTAATAACACTGAATGTCAATGGATTAAGCTCACCTGTGAAGAGACTTGGACTGGAAGACTGGATAAGGGAATAAGACTCATCTATATGCTGTCTACAAGAAACACATCTTAGACCCAGGTATTCTAGGAGGTTGAAAGTGAATGACTGGAACACAATCTTACAAGCAAACAATAACCAAAAAAATGGGCAGGAATAACTATATTAATATCAGACAAAATACACTTTAAATGCAAAACAATTGTGAGAGACAAAGATGAACACTACATATTAGTGAAAGTGATAATCTTTCAAGAAGAAAGAACAATCATAAACATTTATGTTCCTAACCAGGGTGCCTCCCAATACGTCAGGCAAACACTGGAAAAACTAAGTGAAGGAATAGATGCTTCTACAATTATAGTGGGGGACTTTAATATACCACTATCAACTTTGGACAGAACATCTCAAAAGAGAATCAATAAAGAAACAAAGACTTTGAACAATATATAAGAGGAGCTGGAACTAATCGACATATACAGAACATTATACCCAAATACAGCAGGATAGACATTCTTTTCAAGTGCACATGGATCATTCTCCAAGATAGACCACATGCTAGGCCATAAAGAAAGTCTCAATGAATTCAGAAAGATTGAAGTCATACAAAATAATTACTCTGACCACAGTGGAATGAAACTGGAAATATGCAAGGGCCAGAGACCCAGATTTGGCACCAAGATTTGGAAGTTAAACAACACACTCTTAGAAAAACAGTTGGTCAAGGAGGAAATCTAAACAGAAATCAATAAATACCTTGAAATTTATGAAAATGATAACACAACATATCCAAACTTATGGAAAGCAGCAAAAGCAGTATTGACGGGGAAATTTATAGTCATAAATTCATACATTAAAAAAGAAGAAAGAGCTAAAACTGAAGAACTAACTGCACAATTGGAGGAATTAGTTAAAAAACAACAAACTAAAGTCAAAGGAAGAAGAAATAAAGAAATAACAAAGATCAGAGCAGAACTAAATGAAATAGAAAATAAGAAAGCACTTGAAAAAATAAAAAAAACAAGAGCTGATTCTTTGAGAAGATCAATAAAATTGACAAACCCTTAGCTAGACTAACAAAGAAAAAAAGAGAGAAGAAGCAAATACACAAAATGAGAAATGAGAAAGGAGATATCACCACTAACCCCACAGAAATAAAGACTATCATAAGAGGATACTTTGAAAAACTATATTCTAACAAGAAGGACAATTTAGAGGAAAGGGAAAAATTCCTAGAAACACATAAGCAGCCTACATTGACAAAAGAGGAAATTGATGATCTCAACAAACCAATCAAAAGGAAAGAGATAGAATCAGTCATTAAACACCTCCCAACTAAGAAGAGCCCTGGGCTACACGGCTTCACAGGAGAATTCTACCAAACATTTGGAAGGAACTAACACCAATCTTGCTTAAACTCTTCCAAAAAATCAAAACAGAAGGAACATTGCCTAATTCATTCTATGATGCCAACATTACTCTAGTACCCATGCCAAAGACACCACATAAAGGAAAATTACAGAACAATTTCTCTAATGAACTTAGATGCAAAAATCCTAAACAAAATACTTGCTAATCATATTCAACAACACATTAAACAAATTATACACCATCACCAAGTGGGATTCATCCCTGGTATGCAAGGAAGTTTCAACATAAGAAAATCAATTAATGTAATACACCATATGAAGAGATTGAAGGAAAAAATCACATGATTATATCTATAGATGCAGAAAAAGCATTTGACAAATTACAGCACCCTTTCTTGATAAAAATACTGCAAAAAATGAGAATGGAAGGAAACTTTCTGAATACAGGAAAGAGTATATATGAAAAACCCACAGCTAACATCATTTACAATGGTGAAATCCTAAAATCTCTCCCTCTAAGATCAGGAACAAGACAAGGATGCACACTATCATCCCTTCTATTTAACATAGACTTAGAAGTACTTGCTCAAGCACTGAGGCAAGAACCAGACATAAAATGCATTCAAATTGGAAAGGAAGAAGTCAAAATTTCACTATTTGCAGATTATATGATCCTATACATAGAAAACCCTGAGAAGTCTACAACAAAGATTCTAGAACTTATAAATGAGTTCAGTAAAGTAGCAGGTTACAAGATCAATATGCAAAAATCAGTAGAATTTCTATACACCAATAATGTGCAATCTGAGGAGAAAATCAGGAATCAAATACCATTTACAATATAAATTAAAAAATCAAATACTTAGGAACAAATTTAGCTAAAAATGTAAAAGACTTATACAAAGAAAACTACACAACACTGTTCAAGGAAATCAGAGAAGAACTAAATAAATGGAAGATTATTCCCTGTCCATGGATAAGAAGACTAAATATTATTAAGATGTCTATTCTACCTAAACTGATCTACAGATTCAATGCAATCCCAGTAAAAATTAACACAGCATTCTTTAATTAACTACAGACACTAACTATGAAATTCATTTGGAAAGGAAAGAGGCTCCAAGTTGCCAAATACATATTGAAAAAGAAAATTGAAATCGGAGGAAGCACATTACCTGATTTCAATACATACCACAAAGCTACAGTAGTGAAACCAGCATGGTATTGGCACAAGGATGAACACACTGACCAATGGAACCAAATTGAGAATTCTGATATACTTCCTCATATATACAGCCATATGGTATTTGACAAGGACACCAAAACCTCTCAACTGGGAGATAATGGCCTCTTCAACAAATGGTGCCTGGAGAACTGGATATTCATATGTAAAAGAATGAAAGAGGATTACCAACTCACACCTTACACAAAAATCAACTCAAGATGCATCAAAGACCTAAATATAAGAGCCAAGATCATAAAGACCTTGGAAAACAATGTAGGGAAACATCTACAGGAACTTGTAATAGGAAACGACTTCATAACTTCACACCAAAAGCACGAGCAGCAAAATAACAAATAGATAAATGGGACTTCCTCAAAATTAAAGCCTTCTGCACCTCAAAGACATTTGTCAAGAAAGTGAAAAGAGAGCCTACACAATGGGAGAAAATATTTGGTAACCATATATCTGGTAGGAGACATATCTTGCATATATAAAGAACTCCTATATCTCGAAAATAAAAAGACAAAAGCCCATTAAATAATGGGAAAAAGATTTGAACAGACACCTCTCTGAAGAAGATAGACAAATGGCTAAAATCACATGAAAGAATGCTGAAAATCACTAGCTATTTGGGAAATGCAAATCAAAACAACAATGAGATACCATCATACTCCCATAAGACTGGCAGCTATAAAAAAATCAGAAGACTACAATTGTTGGAGAGGATGTGGAGGAATGGGAACACTTACCCACTGCTGGTGGAAATGCAGAAGGATCCAGCCATTCTGGAGGACAGTTTGGCACTTTCTCAAACAACTAGCTATAGATCTGCCATATGACCCAGCAATTCCACTGCTGGGTGTATACCGAGTAGAACTGAAAACAAGGACACAAACCGATATATGCACACCAATGTTCATAGCAGCACTATTCACTATTGCTAAAAGTTGGAATCAACCCAAATGCCCATCATCAGATGAATGGACAAACAAAATTTGGTAAATACATGCTATGGAATACTACTAAGGTATAAGAAGCAATACAGTACAAAATACATGTGATAACATGGATCAATCTGGAGAACCTTATGTTGAGTGAAGCAACCCAGGCATGGAAGGAAAAATACTACATGACCTCTCTGATATGAAATAAGTAAACCAACCTGTCTCAGAGAGCTAGAGACCAGATGATAAACTTAAAGGAAGTTGGGGGATAGAGGAAGGGTGCAACCTGACACCTACATGGATGAAATCTATGATAAGCTAGAGGTAAGTATTTGTACAGGCAAGGGATAAAAAGGGGGCATAGGGATTCTTTTGGGTGTGGTGTTGTGGGCTTGAGGGGGGCTAGGGATGGGAAGATGGGTCAGTTGGCCAAAGAAACAGGGGGAGAGTGAAGGGAACATTTGAACATAGGAGATTGTCAGGTATGTGGTTGAAATAATAATATAGAGAAAACTCTTTAGAAAATATAATACAGACGGTCTTTAGAAAATATAATACAGATGGGGCATCTGACACAGGGCAAGCTTCAAGGGAGTATGTGAGTGCTCATTTTGTCATAGTGTGTTATATCATTGGGTGGAGACCCACACAATGAGAGTGAGGGTATACCTACATCCTGGGGAGGACTGATGTTCTCAAATAGAGGTAATTTATCTCTCGAGAGAATTGGTGGCTCCCAATGGATTAGTATGTGAAGGCCTCAACATTTTTGCAAGTATCTCTGAATATGGTCCTTCAAGTAATGAAGATTGATTGTCGTGGTGAGCCCTGAGGGGAGGGGGAAAGAGGTGTTGAATAGATGGAATCACTATAACTGTGGGGTAATAGAAGTATTCCACAAGATCATGCAATGATGGATATAAGACATGTTAAATTGCACCAAAAACGTATAAAAGTCTATAGGCTAAAATGCAAACCATAATGTAAAACATAAGATAACTAAAAATTTAGAAAATTGTATAGTCTAAAATATAAACCATAATGTAAACTCAAATAGAAACATATTTGAAAGCTATTGTTTCAATACCTGTACATCAGCTGCAGCAAATGTAATATGAACATGTAAAATATCATTGCTGGGAAAGGGACAAAGGGTTTGATGTTGGATATGTGGGAGTACCATATATTGTATATGTGAATTACTGTGATATAAAACTTATGTGAAGACAAACTTAATAATTAGAAAAAAAAGAGAAAGAATGTAGACACTGGGGAAGAAATGGAAGAAATTGCCTTGCCACTGTACATACAGGGCAACACCTATAGCAGTGATGAAAGGCAAAATGTCAAAAACAAAGCTTTTTCATTTTTTCATTTTTTGATACCCCAATTTATTTTTCCTTTATTTAGTTTTTATAAATTGCTATGTATTCTATATCTAACCTTTAAACCCATCACTACATTCCATTTTACTATTAATGGAACCTGGCCATATATTAGGGTTCCTTTTTAAAGAAGATTTGGACCACAGAGGTTCAACCATGGCAGGGGAGGAACACTGGTGTGGGGTGTTATTGATAGGGGGCACATGGTTGGGAGGGAGTTCTCCAGGGCATGTATACAGGGTACATAAAAATGTTTGGATATTTTCATAGTGGTTCCGTTAAAAATGACAATTTAGGGAGTGCTGAGTTCCTAGCCAGGGGAGCTCTATCACATTCCCCAATGAAACAGCAACAATCCCCCAAGTGCAATGGCAAAGACCAATAAAGATGGATGGTCCAACAATGAGCCCTTGATACTGATAGCTACAATTATGAGACTGTGTGCCTGAAATATGAACTAGGCCTAGAGCAGCAGAGTACCTAAGAGTTACCTCCTGAGAGCCTCTGTGTCGCTCAAATGTGGCCACTCTCTAAGCGAAACTCAGCATGTAAATGAATTACTTCCCCCTCAGCATGGCACATGACCCCAGGTGTGAGCCTCCCTGGCACTGAGGGATTTCTACCAAGCACCAGCTGATGATGTAACTAGAAAAAGACCTTGAATAAAAGGGTCAACTCAGACCAGCAGAACATCTCAGCCTACAAGTAATATCAGATGTTAAAAAATGCTTTTTGACCTTGGATAAAAGGGGGAAATGGAAAGGACAAATGAGTTTACACGGCTATGAGTCTCCAGAAAAGAGTCGGGTGGTCATCAGAGCGGTAATGCTTACGCATGCCTCAGCAGGGTTCCAGAGGCAACCAAAGTAGATAGAAACCAAGGTACTGGTTCTCCTGAGGGCTATGGAGACCCACAGGTTCTACAGTCATGGCAGATGGCTCTGGAGTTCAGTGCCATGTCAGTTGACCCTACTTTGGGGTTTGTGTTCTTGAGTGTGATGGGGTTGGACTCAGATGTGACCTTTCTACACATGCCTCTTCAGTTACTTTTACTGGACCTGTGGTTGGTGCTGGGGTTGTTGTATCCTCAGGAGACCTGAATCTCTGGACTGTCCATGTGACAGCCAGGCCCTGAGCCTCAACAGCTGCAACTCCTACCCTCTGGTTTATTGGAATTTCCCTGGCCAACTAACAGCAAGGTGAAGAGGGTCAACCACCACACCAGGGAGCTAAGAGTGCCCGCAACTGCAGGCAGGAGAATTGCATTCATTATCCATGAGGAGTCTAGGCCCCCACTTGATGTGTGGGGGGACTGGACTTAGTCTTCCCAAGGTCCACAGGTTGGTGGATTGGAGTGGACTTACTGGTGTTCTGCTGGGGAAATGTGATTAGTAAGGGAAGAAATTGTGGTATTGATGTGGAGAGAGTGGCCACGGTATCTGCTGATGGTAGCTAGAAGGAAGAGGAGATATAGTGTGGGTGCATTTTCGGGGTTTGGAGTTGTCCTGGGTGGTGCTGTGGTGATGGATGCTGGACGTTGTGTGTCCTGCTGTGGCCCACTGGGTGGAATGGGGTAGAGTGTGTACTACATTGTGGACCGCTGTCCATGTGGTGCAGCGGTGCTCCAGGATGTGTTCACCAGGTGGTGTGTGTGCCGCGATGATGGAGGAGGTTGTTGATGTAGAGGGGTGGGGTGGGGGTGGGTGGGGGTATATGTATCCTCGTATTTTTTGAATGTAACATTTGAGAGAATATAAAGAAGAAAAAAAAGGTAAATCCAATGATGTCTTCAAAAGAGATGATGAATGTGTTATTGGAAACTGAATGAAAGGTGATCCTTGTTTTAAAGTGGCAGAGAACTTGATAAAATTGTATTCTGTTGTGGGATGAAAAGCAGAATTTGAGAATGATGAACTTGGATATTTAGCTGAAGAGATTTCCAACCTAAATTTGGAAAGTGCAGCATGGTCTTTCCTTGCAGATTACAGTAAAATCTGAGAAGATAGGAATAAAGTGAGAACTGAACTCTTGAACATAAAGAAACCAGAAATTGATAGTTTGAGACAGATGCTGGACACTATATATCCTACCATAACCCACTGAATGGACTGTAGGAGAGTGTAAACTACAATGTAAACAATAATACATGCGGTACAGCAGTGCTCCAAAATGTATTCAACAAATGCAATGAATGTGCTACAATGATGAAAGTGTTTGTTTTATTTTGTTTGGTGTATAATACTCTATTATTATTTCTTCTACTTGTAATTTATTTTTTTCCTTCTTTATTTTTTTAAATGTTACGTTAAAAAAATATGAGGACCCCATATACCCTCCGCTCCCTTTACCCCACTCCTCCCACATCGACAACCTCTTTCACCATTGTGGCACAATCATTGCATTTGGTGAATACATTTTGGAGCACTGCTGCACCACATGGATAGTGGTTTATATTGTAGTTTATACTCTCCCCCAGTCCATGGGCCATGGCAGGACGTACAATGTCCAGCATCTGTCCCTGAAGTACCACCCAGGACAACTCCAAGTCCTGAAAATGTCCCTACATCATATCTCTTCTTTCCTCTACCTACCCTCAGCAGCTACTGTGGCCACTTTCTCCACATCAATGCTACAATTAAAGAGTTTGTTGATGTAGGAGGAGTGTGGGGTATAAGGGAACCTCTTAAATATATATATTTTTTAAAGATTTATTTATTTATTTATTTATTTATTTATCTCTCCTCCCCCGCCCCCCACCCTGGTTGTCTGTTCTCTGTGTCTATTTGCTGCATCTTCTTTGTCCACTTCTGTTGTTGTCAGGGGCACGGGAAACTGTGTTTCTTTTTGTTGTGTCATCTTGTTGCATCAGTTCTCCGTGTGGGCGGTACCATTCCTGGGCAGGCTGCACTTTCTTTCGTGCTGGGCGGCTCTCCTTACAGGCGCACTCCTTGCGTGTGGGGCTCCCCTATGCGGGGGACACCCCTGCGTGGCACAGCACTCCTTGCGTGCATCAGCACTGCGCATGGGCCAGCTCCACACGGGTCAAGGAGGCCCGGGGTTTGAACCGCGTACCTCCCATGTGGTAGATGGACGCCCTAACCACTGGGCCAAGTCCGCCGCCTATATTATTTAATGTAACAGTTTTTGTGATCTATGTATCCTTAAAAAAAGACAACACAAATTTCTAAACAAAAAAAAAAAGGAAGGAACGAAAATTCTGAGCTTCTAGAAAGCAAATCTCAAAGACTTGTGCCCCATGTGAAGGAACCACTTGGTCATTTCAGCCATTTAGGGGAAATTATGGTTAGAAATACAGTTATCCAGGAAAGGTCTTTTGTCTGATAGTTTGAACCCTTATATACTACATACAAATCTGACAATTTTTCTGCATAATTTTTATTAATGAAACCATTGCCAATTTGCACTAAAAGGAACAGAGAAGAGACAAATTGAAGGAAAATCACCTCAAGGGCATCTTCTCTGACCAAGAGAGTGGGCCATCCCATGTGTATGGAAGGGTGAGTCTGCTATGGTGCTTGGAGAGGGTGGGCTTTCCTTCCCATTGTCCAAGAAGACTTCTGCCACTCCAGTGTTCTGAGAGGGTGGAGCCTGTGCCCCATTTTTTAATTTATTGAAGTGTATCACTCATACATAAACAATAAGTGTACAATAACAGTTGTGAACTTACAATATGAACATATATAACATCATACATGACTCTCGCACCTCACCCTACCACTAATACCTTGCATTGTTGTTAAACTTTTTAAACTAATTTTTAAAGAACATTGTCAAAATATTACTACTAACCAAAGTATTTTCCCCTAACCCCCTATTATTGTTATTATCTTTATATCATTTATATATGAACATACATAAACAATAAGTGTATAGTAAAATTTGTGAACTTACAAAGCAAACATGCATAGCATCATACATGGGTCCCATACATCAACCCTCCACCAACACCTTGCATTGTCGTGAGATGTTTGTTAAAGATTATAAAAGAATATTGTCAAAATCTTACTACTAATTATAGTCCTTATCTTATATTTGGTGTATTTTTACCCCAACACACCCTATTATTATTTTACAAAGAGCTTGGCCATCATCCTGATGCTTGGAGAGGATAGAGCCTTTACCCAGTGTTGGAGGAAAGCAAGGCCACTGGACAAGAATTCGGAAGGGCTACTGCTTCATCAGACCTGAGGAGAACTTTCCATAGATGACTCTCAGAATTTGAAAACTAATGGAATATGCCTTGCTAGGTTTCGGAATTGTTTGTGACCTATGACCCTTGTTTTCCTTCCAATTTCTCCCATTTGGAATGGAAATGTTTATCCTATGCTGGTCTGTCCTTTTTATATTGGAAGCACATAAATTATTCTCTATATTTCACAGGTCCACAGCTGGAGGAGGATTGTGCCCCAGGAAAGACTATACCCATAACTGATTATAATGAGACTTTTTACTATGTTTTGTTTCCAAAATGACTTAAGGATGGAGGAATAAAATATGGATTAGAGTGGACTTACTATTATTCTACTATAGAATTATTGTGACACAGCAGTGGAAGAAACTGTATCACAGATGTAGAGACAGTGGCCACAGGAGTTGCTGAGGGCAGGGAGAAGGAAGAAGAGGCTTGATGTGGGGACATTTTCAGGAACTTGGAGTTGTTCTGAATGATATATTGCAGGGACAGATGCAGGATATATAATGTCCTGCATTATATTCCATAATCCACTGAATGTACTGGGGGAGAATGTAAACTATAATTTAAACTATATCCATGTGGAGTAGCAGTGCTTCAAAATGTATTTATCAAATGCAATGAATATGTCACATTGATGAAAGAACTTGGTGATGTGGGAGGAGTGGGGGTGTGTGTGGAGTGGGGGTATATGGGATCCTCTTATATTTTTTAAGGTAACATTTTCTATGATCTATGTATCTTTAAAAAACTGTTTAAAAAAAGAGTGAAAAAAATGACTTAAGGATTTTGGGATATTGTGATGGAATTAATGTATTGTATAAGCAGAAATAACATATCTTTTTGGAGTCCAGAGGGTAGAGTGTGGTGGTTTGAGGTTTGTATGTACCCCAGAAAAACATATTCTTATATTAAATTATGGGAGCCAACCCATTGTAAGTAGGACCTTTTGATGAAGTTATTTCAGTTAAGGTATGGTCCACATAAATCAGAATGGGACTTAATCCTATAATTGGAATCCTTTATAACAGAATGAAATTCAGACACACAGAGAGAAATCAACAGTAAGTAAGAAGCTGAAATGAATGAAACCCAGAAGAAAAGGGAGAGATCAAGAGACACCAATACATGCTTTGTCATGTGACAGAGGAACCAAAAATCACTGGCAGCCAGCCCCAGAATGCCACAGTCGTCAGGGAGAAAGCATTTTTTGGATGATGTCTTGGTTTGGACTTTCTTTTGGCCTCAAAACAGTAAGCCAATAAATTCTCATTGTTTAAGCCAAACTATTTCATGGTATTTGCTTGAGCAGCCTAAGAAACTAAAACAGAGACATTTAGCACCCAGTGTATTTCATCAGGGGCAGTAAGAAAGGTAAAGGTGCCCGTATTAGGACAGTGGCAGAGGGTCAACTGAGGTGGCAGAACCTTCCATGGGTGGGAGCCCTGTGGTGATCTTTCTTCTCGATTAGACTCTGTCACAGCTCTCTTTGGCCACTGCTCCCTTATGTCTGTCCTCATTCTGCTTGGTAACATGGCCCAGACTTTGATTTCCCTGGGCTATGCTTGATACAGCAGGCCAAGGGCTGAACGAACCTCCTCCCTCCTAAGTTATGGCACACCAGGACTGGTCTGACCCTCTTCACGCCTCTGCCCATCCCTACAGTGCTTTTACCTCCTCAAAAGCCCACCATGGCAGATGAGCTAAAGTGTGTATATTTTCTTCATCTATTTTAAATAAAAAGAAAAATGAACAAAAAAATGATCTCTTGAGAAATCAGAGTGCCTAAAGCAATAGCAACACAAGCATCAACGTTTAAGCTGCATGTTACAAAGCATTGTGGTACTGGAGACTAGTACCGCAACCTTTGAGGCTCATGTTTGTGGTTTCCCAGTTCCTGAGGTGAGCTGGTTTAGGGATAGCAAGATTTCCACTTCCACCCTGCCCAGCATGCAGATCTCCTTGAGTGATGGGTACATTAAATTGATGATCCCTGTTGTGATGAAATCCAAGAGTAGACCATACTCCCTGAGAGCCACTAATGAATATGGACAAGTGAAAAACACTGCTAAGCTTCTCATGACAGCAGAAATAGCACCACCCAGCTTCATTCAAGATACAAGGAAGCCAAGTGTGACCCCAAGTGAAAGTGTCCAGAATCCCTACCACTGTGGTGAAGTTCCACTGAAACAGAGCCAATATCCAGAACTCCCTTGATTTCCAAACTTGACACTAAGGCTATTTCTACAGCTTACTGATTGAGAAAGCATACCCAAAAACTCCTGGACCTATTCAGTAAACGACATCAATAGTGTTGGAAGAGCAATTTCAACTGCAGAATTGCTGATTCAAGATGCAGAAGTAGTATCTGCTAAAAAGACAATGTTACTTGTTTTTTTTTGTTTGTTTTTTTTTTTAAAGATTTATTTATTTATTTTAATTTCTCCCCCTCCCCCGGTTGTCTGTTCTCGGTGTCTGTTTGCTGCGTCTTGTTTCTTTGTCTGCTTCTGTTGTCGTCAGCGACACGGGAAATGTGGGCGGCCCCATTCCTGGGCAGGCTGCATTTTCTTTTCACGCTGGGCGGCTCTCCTCACGGGCGCACTCCTTGCGCGGGGGGCTCCCCTACGCGGGGGACACCCTTGCGTGGCACGGCACTCCTTGCGCGCATCAGCACTGCCTGCGCATGGGCCAGCTCCACATGGGTCAAGGAGGCCCGGGGTTTGAACCGCGGACCTCCCATGTGGTAGACGGACGCCCTAACCACTGGGCCAAGTCCGTTTCCCAATGTTACTTGTTTTGATTGCTTAGATATCAGACACAAGACAAACCTAAATTGAAAAGAAGATTGAAATACACTTAGATGCCAGATCAATTGCAACAGTTGAGATGGTTGTTGATAGTGCCACTAAGCAACAGCTGCCACATGAAACGCCTCCCAGGATACCTTCTAAGCTAAAGTCGCCAATACCACAGTCCATTGCTACCAAAGAATAATTGGTTTGACAACTCCCATCACCGAGATGATGCTCCCATCCCAGCTCAGAAATGTGTGGGTACCTACCCCATCTCTAGTTAAGTCCAGTGTCTCCATCTGGGAGCATCTCCATCTCCACTATCAGATCTGTTAAATGTCCACTACTCATGCATAAAAGTCAGACACCCACCATGGCCACAGGCCCTTAAGTGCCTCCCCGTTGGAAGCAAGAGGACTACATGGCCTCATCTGAGGCTAAGATGAAAGAAACCCTAGTGACAAGGTCCAATCAGATCAGGACAGAAAAGAACAATTGACCATCAGTGGGAATGATGGTACTGCCACCAGTGTGTCAGCCAGTGTTACCTTTGCAGCAAAGGCTGTAGTGACTGGTGTTAAGGAGGTACCATCAGAACTGTTGGTTTTTTTCCTCATTGCACATTCTGGTTTCACCTACTGAAATCCTGAATGAAACTCAGTTTGTAAAGTTTGAAGGGGCGGTGCATAGACATCAAAGACTAAATTTGGCTCATGCTTCGTAAAATTATTTTTAATTGAAACAAAGGCTCCTATCTGTGAACTTTTTGTAAAATATAGTTTTTAAAGATGAATACATTTCGCTTGGCAAAGATAAGTACTTAATGCATGTGTATATTTTACTGTCATTAGTTCAGTTTCCATTATGCTTTCATATTTTCTACCAGGTATTTCATTTAAAAAAGGGGGAATTGTACTTAGTCATTTCCAATCGAGGTCAAACAAGAAACTGACTAAAGTGTAGCTTTTGCATCAGTAAACAAACAAGCAAACAAACAAAACATTTTTTTCTCACCACATTGATTGTTTAGGGATAGACTATTAGAGAAAAGCATATTCTCTAAGAATTTGAAGGCATTTACACATTGACATTTAGCAGGCAGTATTAAGAATAAAAATTCTGATGCCAGCCTGATGCCAGTCTAATTTGTGGGTGACTTCCCTCCCCCAAACCCAGAAACTTTTTTATGGTCTCCTTTTAATCCTTAATACTCTGAGATTTCCTAAGTATATGTCTAAGTGAGAGTTTTTAAAATTGATTGTATTGGGCATAATGCGCCTTTCTTTTTAATTTAAAAAAGAGTAATACAGAGAAAAATATAATGAGGATACATATATACATCATCCATAATTAACAGCAAATGTTAACACTTTTTGTATTTGCTTATAACCCTTATTAATAGATAAAACTAAACTGTATATGCTGTTGCAGTCACATTTTCTTCCAACCCTCCCCAGAGGCAAGCAATACTGCAAAATTGATGCTCATCATTCAGTACTCATTTTTAATTTTGCTACAAATATATGTATACAAATGCAGTGCTCCAAAATGTAGTCACCAGGTGCAGTGAATTTGCCACGATGATGGAAGAGGTTGTTGATGTGGGAGGAGTGGGGTGGGGGGCTGGGAGGTATATGGGGACCTCATATTTTTTGAATGTAACATTTAAAAGAAAATAAAAAGAAAAAATTTTAAAAAATTGTATAAACTGTATGATATAGTATCTTTCTATAAAGCACTTATTTCACTCAACGTTAGATTTCTGAAAATTGTCTACAATGACATAAGGAGAGCCAGCTCACTCAGTTTTACAGATTTATAAATTCCATTATAAAAATATTTGACATATTGTTTATTCAGAAACCTACAGGAAAAATCAACCTTACTGCTGAAACATCGACCATTATAAAATCAGAAACAAGACAAGTGTATGCACTGCATCATCAATACTTTTGTTCTGGAGGTTCTCGACAGTGCAATGAGATAAGAAAAAAATGAGTTATAAAATATTGAATAGGAAGAGATAAAAGTGTCATAATTTGTGAATTATGTGTTTGTCTACATGAAAAGTTAGAGCAAGAAAAGAGGCAAAATATAAAATAATAAGAGTGCTCACCAAAAGAGCCTGATTGACAATTCTTACATCAATAACTTTTAAACATACTAGAAGGGGTGTTTTTTAATTAAATTTATTTTGAATGGAAAATATGTAAGTACAAAATTCAAAAGGCAAAAGAGATATAAAAAGAGAATTCAGTGTCTTATCAACCTTTGATACAGCAATATATAACCTAATATACCTTCCTGGAGGAAAACAGATGTTATTCGTTTCTTTGTGTAACATTTCAGAGATATTCTACAAATATATGATGTATAGTAGTATAAAGTGTTAAAGCATATGTAACACTTATAGTATTGTACAATACACTGTTCTGTAACTTGCTTTCTCTGGTATAAGATAGTAATTTGGGACAGGGAATAGTCTACTCCCCAATTTCTCATGATGTTAAAGTTGGCAAGGTAAGAATTTCTAAGTTTCTTGTGGGACAGAATATGGACAGGGCAGAGACCTGCTCATGAGTGCCAAAGCATCCCCCTCCACAAACAACACACTAAACACATGCTGGAGGCCACTGAGTAAGGTGAGGATCAGCAAGACAGACATACATAGTAAAAAGGAGTATGCCCCAGGAGGGTTTTGAACACGAGAAGCCACAAAGAGGCTGTCCAGGTGGTGCACAAGGATCCCAGAATGTGTCACACAGTAGCACGGCAATGGAATTCTCAATATTGTTGGTGCTAGGTTCATTGGTTATCCATTTGGGGAAAGAAAGTAAAGTTAGATCTCTAACTCCCACCTTGCAAACAGTAAATTCCAAATTGATCCATGAGATGAAATTTTAAATAGAAAGTACAGAAGGATTAAAAAGTTATATAAGAGACTGTTTTGTGATGTGGGGTTGGGGAAGGACTTCCTAAGCCATACACCAAGCCAAGAGGCCTTAAGGGAATGGACCTTCAGAGTGAAAAGTAGGCCATAAACAAATTGAAGAGGGAAGTGGCAAACCGTGAGATCTGTGCAGCATCTGCAGCAGACAAGGGGTTGGCTAATTCTCTGCAGGACTGTGGTGGACTCTAGTGCAGCACCCGGGTTCATCTTAGACCAGTCAGTAACCCCTAGAGAGGAGCAAGGAGCAAATACTCACCACAGCTGCCAAATTCTTAGCTGATCGGCGCTACCGTGTACAGATTGACTTGGCAAGGGCTGCGCCGGCCCATGGATGACACTTCAAAGTGAGAGAATTGTGGTTGAAATTGCTTTGTGAGCGGCTCATAGGGCCCCAGTGAGGATGGAGTGCTTGAAACTGGAAGCTCCATGTCTGCACTGTTGTGTGAAGTTATAGGGTGCGATGGGGGTGGGATGGGGTTGGGGTTGGGGTTAGGGTGGGGTGGGGGTGGCAGGCCGTGCCAAACCACGAAATCCCAGGAGAAGTAGCAGACTGGGGAGGGTCCTGGGAGTTAGGGTGCAAGCCAGTGCATGCAGGCACCAAATGTAAACATAATAATGAGATGAATAAGAAGCAAAAGCAAAACCTGGGCCCTTTCTGGGACCGGGAGAGCAGTCTGTGGTGGTATTTCCAGATTAAACAACAGACAGCCCAATAGTTTGGGGTGGCGCCATCAAGGCTGGCGCATCTCCCCACAGAATGCAACAAGCTCAGCTTGGGTGACCTTGGCAAGACATTTGCAATGGAGAAACACAGAGAGTACCTCTTTTTCTTTAAAAAATAAAGCATGCAATTATCCAAAGTGAACAATCAATGGTATTTGGTATAATCACGGTAGCTGTGCATTCATCACTTCAATCATTATTAGAGCATTTTCATTATTTAAATAATAATAATAAACAAAAACCGAGAAACAAACAAAATTCTTCACCTCTCAATCTCTCTGTTTCCCCTGCTGTACATAGCTGTTGTTTCTGGCTATTCTTGCACAATTATTTACTTGTTTATTAAGCAGTTTTATTGAGATATATTCACATACCATCTGATCTATCCAAAGTGTACAATCAATGGCATTTTTTTTTGACTGGTAAGAAGTCCTTTACTACAAAATTGTAAAATAAATAAAAAAATAGATTGAAAGAAACTGCAAATTTTAAAGAGAGATCAAGGCCAGGTTAAATTTAATATAGTCAATTATAAATAATAGCATAGCGACAAACATTTATAAATGTAAATAGTAATTAAAATATAATAGAAATAAAATAAACACTTCTTTTAATTGAGGAGGGCTGGAAAAGAGATATTTTTGGACACATCAATTTTCTTTAACCTTTTCTTATTCATTCCCTTTAATTAAAATAATCTTTCTGGATCAACAATGATTTAGCATGGCTATTGTTGAACAAGATTTTGAGTTCTTCTGCATCATGAAATTATGAATTGGCAAATTGTTATGTGCTGTAATTCATTCCAATAAATGTGAAGAATTCACAAATAGAAATTTGATTATCTAGAAAGAATTATGGCCTAAATGGAAATTAAGTAGCTAAACCAATAATTTATTTCATTCTTAGAGAGTATTGTTTCCAATAGTTAGAGCTGTAATATAAAAATTATGAAGTACCTCTTTTAATTGCATCACACAGGTAAATTTTGTGACTGATGTTTCCGTGCTGTTTTTATCTTAAATTATGGATGGGAGGGGGCACCATAGTCTTTCCAGTGCTTGGAGCCTCTAAATGTTGTAATCAGGCTCTGACAGCAGGTGTGCCCTTAACTCCCCTCTACTAACATGGACAGAATCCATTGGTAACTGGGCTCATAACCTGGTTTGGCAATCAATCAAGGGATGAAGGGCAGTAGAGAAGGGGTGGTGCGCTTCCAGGCACAAGGAGTGTTTTCGGGAGGGGGGTGCCAATGATGGAGAGGAGGGTTTTAACTTGGGCCAAGATCACACCGTGCACACTCCAATGCTGTTAGGCCTTGTTGACAGAGTTGCTCAGAAGGTGGACAGAAAGTCTCTGATGCCCTCCCTGCATTAGGTGTCAGCCATAGCCTTAAAATATTTTAAGGGCTTGGAGATTGTGGACGGCTGCCTGTCACAATACTCAAACGGGCATTTGGTAGTGTGCACAGGAGCAGGAGGAGTATGTTAATTTTGGACCACAAGCCAGGAGGAAGAAGAAAATCCTCTGCCTTTCAGCTGAGATTAAGAAGGCAAAGCAAGCTGGACTAGAAAAAGTGAATTTGGAAGCTGTTTGCAGAGAAGTCCTACTGGAAAAACAGACTGCCCAGTGGAATAGAGGTTAGCTTGGGAGAAAAGGGTGGCCATATTTGTAGCTCTTAGGAAACAAGGCAGGGCCATGCAGCCAACAAAGTAAGACTAGAGGACTAAACGTTGACGGGGATGTGATTTGGCAGCAACCGAAAGTCTCCTGTTGGCCATCCAAGGCCATCCAAGGGTCTCTGAGGCCTTCCAAGGCACTGGGGCCCGGGAAGAAGCAGAAGCCCTGGTCCCAGTCGGAGGATTCCTCAGAGGTGGTCTGGGAATCTGGTAGGCACCCGAAACTGCTAGACAGCCTTAAGTATGGAGTGGATGGTACAAGAAGGGAAGCAATAACTCACTTGGAACTCCTACTCTGGTGGGAGGGAGAATAAATAAAACAAATCTATGCTTCATTGGAGGGCAGCAGTCAGAAGGCAGATTGCTGCAAAGACTACCACTGCCCAGGACACAGTGGTCCCAAGCAACATCCCAGGGAAGCCAGGGGAAGGCACGGGGCACAGAGGCAACACCGCCCAGGGGAAGCAGAAATGCTTACTGTGTTTGCCATGGGTTTGAAGAAGAGGACCATTTCTTGACAGGTCAAAAGCATGTAGGAAACTTGGCTTTGAAGATGCATGAAGCTAAGGCTTGCTGGATACGTTGGTTTAGGGAGGAGATGTGGCACAGTGAGCTGAACCTGGCGTGATTCAGTGCACATGGGCTCTCCCTTTCCTTGCAGGGTTGCTGGGACCTTGGATGAAGAGTATGGAGGTATCTTCCAATGGAGGGGCAGGCCACGGCCATGCCAAGCACCCTCAGCATCTGCCCTACCACCTCTCTGGGGAGTTATGTAGTATGGAAGACTCCACTGTCCCTTTCTTGGATCCTACCCAAAGCAGGGACCAAACCTACTCATTCTGCCAGGAATTTGTGCATGGGATGGCAACGGAGGGGGGTGGATAGTGGAAGTAGATTTAACAGCTGCTTGGCAGGTAAGCTCGAACTACACATGGTAGGCACCCAGAAAATTGCAAGGATTGTGGTTACAATTATAAACTTTTGAATGCAGGGGCACTTGCCGCCCAGGATGTGTAGACAAGCCCTGAAGATACTGATCTTCCTCTCTAGTCTGGAAGTCAAGGAAATACACCTTTACTGAAGGATTTCTGTTCCCCAGGCACTGTGCTGGTTGCTTCTCTATCAGTCCTCCTAGTGTTCCTTCTTAATCCCCCTCCTACCCCCACTCCCAACCTATTCTTGAAGCTTTCATTGAATATCAGAGACATTTCAAACTCCGTCTCCTGTGGGTACTGGCAAGCAAGCATTTGTCAGTGAGCAAGTACCCCAGTTAGTTAGTGTGTGTTTTGTCTTTCTCTTCATGAAGGCTGTTAACTCAAGGACAAGGACCATGTCTCTTTTTGCCAATCAAAGCACACAACTTTATTGATGATACACATAAATGTAGACTTGGGTGGATGAGGTTAAATCAGTACAGTTGGTAAAAGGGGAGTGGATATTTTTTTTGATGAATAGCTTCACCATCAATCAGATCACATCGAAGAAAGGGTAAATTTTTTAAAAAAGCAGTAACAAATGCATTTTTAGCACAAATTCTGATATGTGTCTGGTCTCCACAAAATGGTCCACCTTAAACAGGGAGACCAATACAGGCACCAACATCACTCATGTTGCTATGATGTTCTTTATCCATAATTGGCAGCTGAAAGGATCCCTTGACCACTACCACATGAGGACGACTGGTAGAGAGTAATTTACAATGTGCATTGCCTCCTGACTGTAAAACCAAGAAGTTACTGACAGCTCTGTGGGAATCCCTGCCTGGCCAGGAAGAGTGTGGTCCTCGACTTAGCAACTTTAATTTTCACCCAATCCAAACATGTGGTGATTGGTTAAGGCTGGATCTTCAATAGCACCCTCTGCAGATTCTTTGAATGAGAACACAAGTAAATGTTTCAAACAGGTTTTGCATGGTTTCAGTCCCTTTTTGTTTGAGATGGTCATTTAAGGGGCAAGGATGTCCAGGAGAATGTCTCTGTTTCCATTTTGAATAAAGAGGGACATGAATGAGAACAGCATTTGGGCACCCAGCAATTCCCCTGCCAAGGCTGCCTTTTCAGACAAACCCATTAGCAGTTTCAAAACCTGAACCTTAGCACATCCACATCCCTCTGATATCAAAGGAAACTTCAAGTCTGCAACGGACTTGGCAAGCATGTTATTAATAACTGTCATGCTTATTAACAAGTTTAATCCCGCCTGCTGCAGAAATGAGTCACAGCAACGTGACACAGTCTCCCGACACACTTCACTGATGTACATCTTAATTTGGACCTGATTTTCAACATTCACATTCAAGTTATACAGAGAACACATTGCCTTCTCCTTAACAGTGGGCCTGGGAGTGGGGATTATGTTTCTAACAACTTGGAAGCTGGCCAAAGGACTGTTGATTTTGTGGCTAGATGAAAAACCAGCTTCCTTGGACTGAGTAAAGAGCATTTTTACCTGAATGAAAGGACACTTGGAGAGATCAAGAACAGTACTGATATTATTAAATCTTTGAGCACTCCAAGTATTTTTATGTCCATAGGGGGATGGGCGCTCTTTTATTAGATATGTTCGGTTGGCTTTGCCCCCACCTGATGGCCTGTCCTCGCTTCCACCTGGGGCCCCAGGTTTAGTCCAGTCCCCATCCTCACTCCAGGGCCGAGCCATAGTTGTGAAATCAACCCACATCTTGGGGTCCTCCTCATCCAGTTCCTCATCTTCATCCCATTCCTCTTCCTCCTCCTCCAGCTTGTCACTGTCATCTCTTCCTATGGTCAGTTTGTAAACACAGTAGCAGGCACCAGCCCCAATCATCAGTCCTGCTGCCATCCAACCCACTTCCCGAGCCCGGCCCATGCTCAAGTTCGTGTCAGCCTTGGGAATGGACAGAAGAGGGATTTACTCAGCCTGATTGCAGAGGCCTCTTAGGTAGTTTTCGGTCTCTCACAGGCTCCTGTCGCTGTCTTTTGATGAATCTATGGGTGAAAAAGAGTATTAGGGATTTGGATGGTGCCTGGGTGTGCGCCTTATCAGCTCGACAGTAGAGGTAGAGTTCTCAGTGAGAAAGGAGGATTATTAGCAAACTGTTTCTTTGTTCCTTTCTTGTACCCCCGATCTACTTACAGGGCCCACCATTTGTCTTCTAGGTCCCACAGAGAATGACTAGAGATAGGTTTGAACTATGGCAGCCAGGAGAGTGAAAGGGAGCAGCAAACCCTCATATAATCTCTTCCACCGATTCCCACCCTCAAAGATTCACAGGGAATTTAACCCACCAACCTCTACCAATGCCGGGGATAAAGTCCTTCTTCTTCCCCTGTCTTCAGTTGTTAGTGCTCCCTACATGGTGAAAGATGGACAATCTGGCAGAAGGACAGATAGAAAGGAAGATAGGCAGCAATGGAGAACTCAAAGTGTAATGGATGGATTAGCACACAGGATATAGTCCCAAGGCCTGCTTTTCTGAATTCTAGGCCCTGAGTTTAAAGAACTTCCCACACTCTACCTACTTTCCTATCGCAGGCTCGCCGCCCCCCCCGCGCTCTCCTCCCCGCCTTGTTGTCCGCCATTTCCCCAGCAAAGGCCGCCACACCCCTTTTCCTGCACTGAAATGGGAGAGGGTGTGGAGGAAAGAGCCAGGATAGGGCGACTAGGACCTGGCCCGCACAGATCCCAGCCCCCTGCTATCCCCGCCCAGGGTCTCAGGTTAATCCCACCTTCACACCGTCCTGCACAGTTCCAGGGCAGTTTGCTCCTTCCCTCGTCGCAATTTGAACCGCGACCTACAAACCTGCAGACTGGAGACAGAGAGGGCAGAGAGCTTGGTGGTCAGACCATCACTCGGGACAAGGGTGCACTGATCGTGAAACCTTTCTTTCCTCAGACTCTCTGTAACCACCACCCACTCCCCCACCCCCACCCCCACCCGAAGCCCGCCAGTTCTCTCTACTAAAATGGGCAGAGGACACGGGGTGGGAGAGGGTATTTATAAAGTAGGCGAGGAGGGGACATAGTCCCGACTGGACCAAACCGCAGCGCTCTTGTCCCTTTCCCACCCTCACTTCTCACCAAGCAGCACCCACCCTTACACCGACCTGCACGTTGTGGTTAGTTTTCTTCTTCCTTCACCCGCCTGCAGAGTAATAGGTGACCGGTACCCAGACGGAAGCGACTAGCAGGACTTCGGTTCTCGGCAGCTCTTGTTCACGTGACTACCACGTCACTAGTGAGCTCTGGCCCCCAATTTCCACTCCCATAAGCAGTGCGGCAGGCGCCAGCTCGCCCCGTACCTCCCTCCGTCACACTGGGCCCTGCCGCTCTTTTCCTCTTAAACAATACCAGTTACCAGAAATGGCCTTGTTTCTCTGGAGTTTGAATTAGCCCTTTTCTAATTACAGGAAGGGGCAGCATCTTTTCCTGTGGTTACCGTTCATTTAATTCTTGGGGAATTGTCTCACATGTTCCTAGGCTCTGAAACTCCTGCATCCCACCTTAAATTTTTTTCACTCTCTGCATCAAAATGGGGGAAAGGGGGAGGTGAGCAGAAAAGAAAGCCAAAGTATTAGTGTGAATTTAATTAAAAAATATATTTGGGTTCTATTTCATTTTTTATTGACTCAAGCTACACTGTTATTGTAATCAGAAAATACAGTAATTCTATTTTCATTTGGGGAAAAAAGGATTCAGGTAAAAGGTAAAAAGGTATATAAGATAAGCAAGATTTCCCACTTAATAGGGAGGTCTCATTGACTGAATTAAGTTAATATATACCACATTGGAAATATTTCCTTCTGACTGCAAAGGAAATATCAGCCTTCATACAACACATTAAAAAGAAAAAGAAAAATCTGCACAAATGAAACTAATGTGCTTTCAATATCAGTTATAAATTAATGGACAAACAAATCTATAATGAGAAGATAAGTGTTCCAATCACAACTATTTTAGAAAAATGAACCACTGTGCCTTTCTTTATCCTGGCTGAACTCGTGGTATTAGATAGCAGTCTTTTGAGAGCTTCTTCATAGACAACTGTTGGATGCCTTCCACTCTGACTTCAAAGGACAAAGTTTATGAAGATCTTCAACTCCACATGAATCTAGCATAATACATATTCAGTAACTTCATAGATGAGTCCGTTTTCTATTCAAAGAGCTTTATTTAAATTCTGTTCAGAAGTTTCAGAGGGCAACCCATAAATCATCCAGAAATTAGAGAATTCCCTGTCATCCCACTGATGGAAATGAAGCTTATCGGGTGGGGTTTTCATTCCATCATGGCATTTGTGGGATATCTCCAATATGGGTGGTTCATGTACTGTACATCACCCTAGCAGTGGCTAGTGTTTAGCATTTTCCAGTGGAGATGGTGGTGAGGGTCTATGTGTGACTGTGAACCACTGCAACACCCCGTGGATGTGAGTGTCATTTTCCCCTCACCAATAGGACAATGTACAGGATCCCAAGCAACCACCAGGACAAAGAGGTTTTTTCGTTTCCTTCCCTCTGTTCCAGTCTCACTGCACCAACCATATCACCATACAAGCCCCTCAGAATAATCTCAGAACTCAGGAATGAAATATGCAGAAGTTAGTCCCCAGATATCCACCTGTCCCTGCCAGGCAGTCATACTCTAAATATAGACTCTCTAGGCAGCCTTTCTCTCAGAAGGTTGAAATATGACACCCTAGGAAGAGGCTCCCCCTGTGAGGGGCCCTTGTGCAGGACAGGCTTGTCCAGGAGGTAAGCAAGGGAGCCCACAGGGCCATGCTGGTGAATATTACAGTCAATAACATTCATAAATTTCCAGTTTTCCCCAAACTTTTCTCTCACCAATTTATACCCCATCTCTCCTAGACCAGTACCACATTTGTTCCCTCATCATTACACTGTTCTTTTCATCACTCTTTATTCAATTCTCCTAGACAAATGAATTCTATTTATGAAGGTTTACTAAGAGAACTTTCAGATTCAACAGTTATTTATTCAGGTTTTGACTAGTAGGTACTTATATAAGTGAATTTTATTTGTTTCAAATATATACATAAGGAATATGTAAAGAAAAATAAAAGTAGTTACCTTGGTGTCATAGGTATGGCTCTACAATAAGGGCACATTTTCACAACACTTAGCCAGATTTCAAGGACTCCAATCTCTCCTCTCTAGTATAAAATATATCCCCTTCCTTGGTGTAGTCCTCAATTTTCCCAATGCATACCTTTCCCACCATTGTTAGTCTACCAGAACTTTCCTGATCTGAAACTTGCTGAATTCCTGAGCAAAATGACCTTTTCAGTTGTCTCACATGTTTGTAACTCTGACCCACAATTCCAACCAAGGAAGCTGTGGATTAATATTTAAAAACTATTTTGCTCTCCATTATACATCTTCCAACAAATATTTTTTAAGGACTTACCATGTACCTTGCCTACTGTTTCAAAAGTGAAAAAGGAAAACCTTTACGTAACTCCTCAGACAAGCCTGCCTAAATGTTCTTGACCTGTAAAAGACTATGGGAAACCACAGCTTAAAGGAAGCTTTTGGTTTAAATCTGTATTGTCCAAATGTGATATGTAACTTTAAATTGCCCCAAAACAAAAAAGAGATAAGCAGGTAGTAACACTGATAGAATTGTAGAGGGTGAGAAAAATAAATTATAGAGGATTATTTTGAAAAGCTATATTACTTTTCTCACTATAATATTCTTAAAGTTCTCTGCTTGCAACAGACCAAAAGCAAATCTGGTTAACTTAAACAGCAAGGGAAAGATCCTCTAGAGTAGGAGGATCTCTGAGGCTTCTAGGTAGCAGAAATTAATAGATGGTTTCTTTAGTATGTCAGGATGTCATAATTCCACCAATTTTCAGAATTTTTTTTACTGCCCAAGATTCAAATTTAAGAGTGTATATAGCTGGCCTCTTTCAGGCCATATGCCCACCTTTTTGCTTGGGAAAATGAAAAGATATGTAAAATGTGAAATGAATTTCTTTTCTTTTCCCAGAGAGAAATGTAAACTGTTTCATATCTTGTTGTTACTGATTTGTAGTAGCTCTTTAACTACTTTGGATATTAATCATTTGTCCAGATGAGGCTGAGGTGCCGGGAGCCTATTGATCACAGCTTGTCTTAGTTTTAATTTCCCCTTAACTGAGTGTTGGACAGGTGAAATTCTGAAATGATGATGCACAGAGTTGTTCTTCGAGCCAAGGCCAGGTGGCTTCCTTGACAGGATTCCACAAGGTTACCTTGATAGCTCAGGGTCTTGTCCTCAGCATTGCATGATCTATCCCTGATTGGGTCTGTATGCTGAGAACAGATGTCTCAGTCAAGGATGACCCCAATTCACTGAGATGTACATCTAAATCTAGATTAAAATGCTTTAACCCAAGGATCTCTGCATTCTCTCCCTGTAAGGAGACCAGAAGGGAAGATAAGTCTCAACAGAACTGACAATTGAATAATTTACCCTGAAAATTCAACTGTTATGAGTATTGGAGGTTTCTTTCAGTTTAACTAGACCATTCTCTCCCTATAGGCAAACTACTACTTGGGAAGTCACATCTTCAGAAGGTCACTTGGTGAGCTTGCAGTCAGAGCAAGGGCAGTTGACTCACCTTAGGAAGTGGCTTTCAGCTAAGGAAGCTGGGGATGGCTCTGCCAAGGACAGTTAAATGTTCCATTTGTCCTAGCCAAAACTCCCTCTCCCCAAGACAGTAGTTGGGTGAGAATTACTAACACTTTCCTCTGACTCTCATTTTCTTATATTTCTGTGCTTTAATAAGCTCCTTGGCATGATCTTTCTCTAAACACAGAAACATGTAGTTGGATTGGTTTCTGTTTACTAAATTTCAATCATATCCTAGTACTGCCTCCCAGAAGTTACTCAGATATGAATTTCCTTGGAGATATGCCTGTTCACACACTCTCCAGTCTCTTGAACTACTCCTGTATTGACTGTAATTATACTCCAATACCAACCTTATATACAAACTATTAGGGAGTATCCCACCATAGACCCTGTGTTCTGACATTATTTTATTATTTCTCCATTAAATATAGTTAACTAATTGGTGACAGTTGTTTCATCAAGCTCATCACTCCAGTCAATAGAATGGTTTCAAACTGATCACTAGATGCAGAGATTAGCCAATTTTGTTTTGGTCTCAGTGTTCTGGTAATCCCTACTTCATTTAAAGATGATATTAACTACTTGTACCTAGGGACATTTTGTAATATTCTTTTTTATGTCACTCACTTGGACAGTGTGCATGGATTTTTACCTTATAGGTACCCTCCAAGAAATTGTGATTTCTACTCAACCTTTTCTGTTTTACTGGCTTCTGTGGTCTCAATGCCTCTTCTTCGTTAAAAAATTCAGGTGAAAGTCTATTGCTCTACAATTTAGAAGACTGGGTTTAGTAAGAAGATTTATAAATTTTCAGGCACACTGATTAGCAGATTCAGGGTTGTGTTATGTGTCAGGGACCAGAAAACATCAAGACTGTTTTGAGTGAATTGTGCAACGCTCCACAGGAAGTGAGAAAATGTGGGATTTTTAAAGGCCTGATATCACTTAATGACAGTCTCCTACCTCCTCATACTTTTACTCAAACGAAAATAGCTTTATTGTATTTTTTCCCACAAAAAGAATGGAGGCTTGCAAAAGAGGGTGGGTCAGAGAAAAAAGAAACAAACAAAACCAAAAAGGTATTAAGAAAGTAAAAACCACACTGTCACTCTCACTCCAGGCCTCCTTTTTGATGACTTGTTCATTTCAGATCTAGGACTAGATTTCAGAGGAAATGGTAGACATCAATAGCTAGGAAGGGAGGAGGTGCAGGGAGAGGCTGCTGTCCCAGAAGCCTAGGGAAGGAAGAGGCAAATTTTCAAAAATGTTCAAGTGGCTGGGAGGGAGACCCAGGGGAAGATGCTGTCCCTTTCTGGTGATCAGAGGAAGGTAAATACAACTCCGGTGAGATGGGATTATGAAGAGGAAAGAGTGACAAGGCCCGGTTTGGGGGAGGGAAAGGAGAGGGGCGGGCCCTCTTCTGCCGCACTGCTGGTGGGAGGGGAAATTGGGGACCCGAGTTGGTGGATGACGTAGATATCACGTGATCAATAGCTGACGTGTGCAGAAGTCCTTCTTGCCCTGGTCGTCGTTCCTGTCTGTCCAAGTACCAGTTCCCATTTGACCTGAGGGCCAGTGGGCCTGCGGCAGAGGGAAGAAGAAACAGGAAAAGGTAATTGTCCCGGATCCCTTTAGGTCAGTGCCTGGGAAATTCCGTAAAGCGGGGGTGGTAGAGGGCGCAGGGCGGAGACCGTCGCGGGTCTTGGGGCGCCTCCGTCCGTCTCTCCCACTCGCTGCCGGCTTTCCAAGACATTATGTCCTGACCGCAGCCTATTTCAATGCTGCGAAACAGTGAGCAGGGGAATGTTTGGGGAGGAGTCCAAAGAGGGCGCTGAGGCCCGTAATCCGGAAAGGGAGCTGTGGCCTGGGTTTTGGTCCCCCAGTTCACCAGGAGAGTGACGATGGGAAAAGGCTGGGTTTGGGGAGGGAGGTAAGGTGCAAAGTGGTGTGTCAGTGGAGTAGTAAAGATGGGAAACCTTTAACAACCAGGCCTCTGAAATAGGAAAGAGTTTCATGTTCTGGGGACTGATCCCTCCACCGAGAGCTCTGTAGCGGCTGTTTCTCATCTTTTTGCCTTTGGCTGTGTCTTCTGGACCGTGGCTCTGGGTCTAGTGGGCCCCAGCCCTCTTTTGGGTGGCCGGTCTTTCTGTAGGTTGCTGTACAACGCCAGGAAAGAGAAGAGGAAGGAAATTAAGCTCTATTGGTGAAGGTCAATTCGAGGGTAAGATCATCTGGAGACCCCTGGAGGGGCGGGGGTGAGGTTGGGGAAGAAACAGAGATGGCAGTAATTTAGGCTCACGTCTGAATCTGTGTTTCTCACACTTCCCCGACTGTTGTGAAATGGCGTGCTTTGGAGGGTGGAGGTGGGGGAAGAAGAGGATGACAGGAGAGAAAACTATCAGATAGTTTGTTCATAATTCTCTCTCATACAGCAGTTAGTCTCCATGTCTTCGATCTGTCATCCTGCAGGTCTGCTGTAGCAGGTGGCACCACTTGAAGGAGGGAGGAGGAAGTTTTCCGGATCCGTAGAGGTCGGTGTGGGTGTGGGGGCTGCCTGGAATCGGGGAGGGGTTGGAGATCAGCCCAGGTTTGGACAGACTCATCTGCTCCTACCTTATTTTCCTTACATGCCTCCCATTTCAGGCTAAGGAAGAATCAGGCATGTGCCTGATTTATTGGGACAGAGGTTTAAAAAAAAACAACAAACAACAGCAACAACAACTCTGACAACCGGGATCATGAAACAGGAAATCAACACTTGAGCAGGTCACTTAGGCATTCATCAGGCTCTCAGTCCTCACTGCTCTGGTCTCTCTGCAGATCCGGAAGGTTGTTGGGCGTGGCAACTTCCAGGGGAGGGAAGAAGGAAAAAATTGCCCAGTCTTGTGGAGGTTAGTGCAAGGGTGCTACTCCCTGGAGATGCATGAGATTGGGTGGCTAAGACCAGCAGAGTTTATGGACTCCATTGCCTTTATCCAGGCTTGGGGTTGGGGTGAGCTGGGGCTTTATGGAGAGGCGAAATGAGAATAGAAGAGTTTGTTAACAACCTACATTTCCCACCAAGCACTCAATTTTTACTCTCAGCAGAGAAACTCAAACCCCATTTCCTTCCTCCATGCCAGGTTTACCTCCAGTGTCAGCTATTGTGGCCTTGAAGTGACTGAAGATCACCACTCTCCACAGGCCTGCTCCCAGGCCCACAGCCATCTTCCCCCAGTTCGAGTGACTGCTCTGTTCCTTGGTCCCTGCTGTTGTCAGGGACGATTGCATGGGCTACGCCAGGAAAGTAGGCTGGGTGACTGCAGGACTGGTGATTGGGGCTGGTGCTTGCTATTGCATTTATAAACTGACGCGTGGAAGAAAACAGAACAAGGAAAAAATGGCTGAGGGTGGATCTGGGGATGTGGATGATGCTGGGGACTGTTCTGGGGTCAGGTACAATGACTGGTCTGATGATGATGATGACGACAATGAGAGCAAGGATATAGTATGGTACCCACCTTGGGCCCGGATTGGGACTGAGGCTGGGACCAGAGCCAGGGCCAGGGCCAGGGCCAGGGCCAACCGGGCCCGTCGGGCTGTTCAGAAACGGGCCTCCCCCAATTCAGATGATACTATTTTGTCCCCTCAAGAACTGCAGAAAGTTCTTTGCTTGGTTGAGATGTCTGAAAAGCCTTATATTCTTGAAGCAGCTTTAATTGCTCTAGGCAATAATGCTGCCTATGCATTTAACAGAGATATTATTCGTGATCTGGGTGGTCTCCCAATTGTTGCAAAGATTCTCAATACTCGGGATCCCATAGTTAAGGAAAAAGCTTTAATTGTTCTGAATAACTTGAGTGTGAATGCCGAAAATCAACGCAGGCTTAAGATATACATGAACCAAGTATGTGATGACACAGTCACTTCTCGTTTGAACTCATCTGTGCAGTTGGCTGGACTAAGATTGCTTACAAACATGACTGTTACTAATGAGTATCAGCACATCCTTGCTAATTCCATTTCAGACTTTTTTCGTTTATTTTCAGCAGGAAATGAAGAAACTAAACTTCAGGTTTTGAAACTCCTATTGAATTTGGCTGAAAATCCAGCCATGACTAGAAAACTACTCAGGGCCCAGGTACCATCTTCACTGGGTTCCCTCTTTAGTAAGAAGGAGAACAAAGAGATTATTCTTAAGCTTTTGGTCATATTGGAGAATATAAGTGACAATTTTAAATGGGAAGAAAATGAACCTACTCAGAATCAATTCGGTGAAGGGTCACTCTTTTACTTGTTAAAAGAATTTCAAGTGTGTGCTGATAAGGTTTTAGGAATAGAAAGTCACCATGATTTTTTGGTGAAAGTAAAAGTTGGAAAATTCATGACCAAACTAGCAGAGCATATGTTCCCCAAAAGCCAGGAATAAATCTTGATTTTGCAGTGTAGAAGCAATACACATTGTAAACTATTCCTTTTCTCCACCTTATTTATATGGTAAAGGAATCCTTTCCTTTGCCAGGTTTGAATAATGAATTCATATTGTATCATTAATGCTGATATTATACAAGTTGGTTTTTAGGTTGAAGCTGGATGAATGAATGTTACTACTTATTCTGAAAACACGTTTATTGCTTTTTATGTCACTGCCTAGATTGAAATATTTTTACTATTTCCTTCTGCATAAGTAAGTGACTGACAGTGAAACAATTAGTCGCAAGTAAGCTCCCTTCTGTCATTTGCATTGACTTCTTTTGTGTTTGTCATCAATAAAGTTGTGTGTTGATGCTTGAAAGAAATGAAAAAAAGAAAGAAAGAAATGATCCCTGTCCTTCGGTTTATAATCTAGTTGAAGAGAAGAAACAAAAAGATAATAGAATAGCTTCAGATTGTGCTCAATATCAAATGTGGGAAGAGGATGCAGAGATTTCTGTGGGTTACAGTAGTCAGCTAAATCTTCATAGAGAAGGTGGCCGTTTAAAATGTTTCATGAATGGAGTAGTGTGGTTAGGGCATTCCATGAAATAGGGATGAGGGGGGGAATAGTGTGAGAAAGACATGGAGGTAGAACTCTACTCCTGTGGCAGTGAGATCGGTCTGCCTTGAGTGGAGAGTGTGGGGAGTAGGAGTAGAACACATTTGGAAAGTCAGTTGAGGCCATTTTGTGCAGAACTATTTGAATATTATCTCACTGAACTTCAGAATCTTTAAACATGTTTGCTTTTTTTACTAGAAAGAGAAAGTGAGGTCCAAATGAAAATCCCTCTCTCTTCTACTGTGCTATGTTAGCAGGGGTGTCACAAAATTGACCCTTTCTAACCCTGGCAGTGGGAATGAGTTTACTCTGGCAAAAAGTTTGTGGAGGGCTATTTGGTAATATATATCATAATCCTTAAGATACATAGAGCCTTTGACTTATAGGAATTTTCCTAAGGAAATAATTGAATCATTGGTTAAAGACTGTATGTAGAAGGCTGTTCATCCCAGCACTGTCTGGAATAGTAAAGGTTGGAAACAACCTATGTGTCCAGCACACCAGATTGGTTGTATAAAGGATGGAATATTTACGGTGCATTATGATAAATATATTTATAGAGATCTGTATTGCCAGGGAAAGATATACAACATGCATTGTTAAGCGAAAAAGGTAAGTTCATGGCAGTATTCATGGTATGATTCCATTCTTTGAGAATAATAAAATGTATGTTTAAATACACACAAAAAACTCTGGAATTAGATACCCAAGTGGTAACAGTGGTTATCCTTAGGTGAAAGGATAATGAGTGATTTTTACCTCTTTACTTTTTATTCGTCTATGTGTTCTTATTTATTGAAAATGAATATTAATTTTAGGACATATTTGAAAAAGAAAAGTTTGAGGAATGAAGCAAGTGATTGATTAGAACATTGATTAGAACATGACTGAATGGAAAAATATTTAAATTAAAACTGAAATGATAAAAGAGAGATGAAGATGGGGCTTGTCATGAGGATTAAATGAGGTAATACATATAAAGTACTTCCAATATTTTGACATGTAATAGCTAATCAAGAAATGTGAGCATCCTTAATTCCCTAAACTGAAAAGTTGATAGCTTTTTTTTTTTGGTTGATCTTTGTTTTGCTGGGGCATTCTGCCATGTGTTGGTGTCATTTAATAAATAACAACAATAACAATAAAGGTTAGCATTTATTAAGTGACTTCTTTGTAGAGGCCTGTCATTCCTGCAGGGCAACTGTTAAAATAATTTCTTAAAAGAATAGAATTTTCTTTATTTTCTAAGGACATAAAGTATTTCCTCAGACATGATCTCACTAGCCTTCACGACATATTCCTAATTGGTTTGGAGGGCCACTTGATATTATTTCTTTTATATGAGGCCAGGGAAGAGTAAAATCCTCTGTTCATTTCTGGACTGGTTTTATCCTTAGGTCTCCATATACTCACTCTAATGTAATCTGTATTAGACAAAGGGATCAGGTACTGGTTGGCTTAAAGTTGTTGGGCATGATTACCCTATTCAATCATGCACATGTCGTGACTCATTTGACACTAGTTATAAGAGTGGAGTAAGGGAAAATGGAACTAATCTTTTTCTTCCTGTTGTTACGTAGGAGAAACAGGTTTAGAAGGGGAAGAGGGTGAATCCACTTTAAAATAAATTGAGTTTGAGTTACCTGTGGGACATACAGATAGGGACGCACTATTGCCATTTGAACGTATTGATCTGGAGCTCAGAGGACAGGACTGGGCTGCAAATAAGGATTTGGGAGCCATTAGAAGATGGGTGATAATTGAAGACATGGGAGTGGATGTGACTCCCCAGAGAAATATAGAGTGAGGGAATGGAGGGCTGCAAATAAAATTGTGTAAGGAATTGTGTCAGCTGTGAAGAAAAGCCCATGTTTGAAACTGTCTATTCTTCCCAGACATTTTTACTATCCATATACCTATATATTCTTTACATAAAATTGGATCATAATGTAGATAAATTTTCAGAACTTGATTTAAATTTTTTCCAATTTTTTTCCTGACAAAACTATTGTTGGAGATAATTGAGAAAATAGAGTCAATGAGTGCAAACTTGGCCCCAGACCCAGATATGCAGCTTGAACATCTAAAAAATTTTCAGTTCAAGGCATGTTTAACTTAAAGTTACTCAGTGACATTTATACCTAGGGTGAAAATGAAGTTAATTTCCCAGTAATAAAGAACCTTGAGGTGAGGCAGAAACACAGGCCTGACCAGCACCCATATGAACTGCCAGGTCTCTCTTACCCTCTTCTTACCTTGCACATTTGTCTTTATTTTTTTTTTAAGATTTATTTATTTATTTATTTCTCTCCCCTTCCCCGCACCCTGGTTGTCTGTTCTCTGTGTGTATTTGCTGCTTCATCTTCTTTGTCCACTTCTGTTGTCAGCGGCATGGGAATCTGTGTTTCTTTTTGCTGCGTCATCTTGTTGTGTCAGCTCTCCATGTGGGCAGCGCCATTCCTGGGCAGGCTGCACTTTTTTCGCACTGGGCGGCTCTCCTTACGGGGCGCACTCCTTGCGTGTGGAGCTCCCCTACACGAGGGACACCCCTGTGTGGCCCCGTACTCCTTGTGCACATCAGCGCTGCGCATGGGCCAGCTCCACACGGGTCAAGGAGGCCCGGGGTTTGAACTGTAGACCTCCCATCTGGTAGACTGGACGCCCTAACCACTGAGCCAAGTCCGCTTCCCCACATTTGTCTTTAATTCCTCCTCCTGGTAGATATTTTGTGCTAGTCTTTAGGGGCTGATGCTGACCCTACTAGTCTCCTTGTGCTTCGAAGTGGTGAAATCCTATGACCCCCTCCCATGCACCCTTTGCATGTCTTGACATTTCCATGACACTATCCCATGCACCAGAGGTCATTGAATACAGAAAAGCAATTTTTACTTTCTTCCATAATTATAGATTCTCTTTTTGATACTAGAAAAGATGAAATCTAGAGGAAATCAAATAAAGAAACCAAAATATAAAATATTTTGTAAATATTAAATTCACCTAAGTGACTTGGAGAATGATTCTTTATTAGCAGTTATTACTTATCATCACAATCATTACTTCTTGTTAAGCTTGTCTATACAATCTATAGCCAATAATTCAAAATGTTAAGTTGCACCTTGTCACATCTGGAAATTGAATAAATTCTGGGTGATTTTCTTTTGATATAAAATAAACCTTTATGTTATGAATGATCATACCTTGTGAATGTCAGTTTATGCAAAACATATATAATCACATTTGTTTTTGTGGATATGGCTATAATTGGGGAACTTACTATTGTATTAGTATGGCCATATTCAAGTTATTTTTCAGCTATTTCTATAACTATGGATAAGAGAAATCCCAGATATATTTGTTTTGGCTTAGAAGGAGAAAATTCGCTTCTGGAAGAAAAAGGTCATATTATAGCCTGTGCTTTGGAGGACAGGATTTTGCTTCTAACTTAACATTTGACTGCCACTCTAAGACATATTTGGAGGTTGTCAGCCCTCTGAGTGATTATTTTTAGCAATTAACTTTATTTTAATTTTCTTTATTATGGTTTCTTAAACCACGATGGTAACACATGCTTGTTAGAAATTAAAATAGATAAATATATAAAGTAACATAAAAGTGCCATCTTTTTGCCCATCTTCACAGAGTTACTTACTGTTAACAGTTTGATGTTTTCTATGTTTATACAAAATATACATATGCATACTCACATTTTAACCGAAAGTAAGACCATAATCCACATACTGTTCTACTGTTTGTAACTTTTTTTTCACTTAGCGCTATATCAGGCATATCTTTCACTGCATATTTTCATTTAACTTTTTTCTTTTTTTCTCTTTATTTTTAAAAAATGTTACATTAAAAAAATATAAGAGGTCCCCACATACCCCCCACCCCCCTCATCCCACTCCTCCCACATCAACAACCTCTTTCATCCTCGTGGGACATTCATTGCATTTGGTGAATGCATTTTGGAGCACTGCTGCACCACATGGATAATGGTTTACATTGTAGTTTACACTCTTCCCCAGGCCACCCAGTGGGCCATGGCAGGAATATAATGTCCACCATCTGTTCCTGCAGTACCACCGAGGACAAAATTTAACTTTTTCATGGTGTCTTTCTCTGTAGATGATCTACATTATTAGGTAGTCATATCCCCCAGTCTTTCCCTTTTAGTTGTCTAGGTTTTAGTCATGCTTAGACTTTTCCCAACACCAAGGTTTTAAAGGATTTTCTTCAAATTAAAAAAAATAATTGTATGTGTGTGTTTTCCTTTTTAATCTTACTAGTATATACTTTTGTGTGTGGTATAAATATGCCACCTTTTCCTATACTTTTTGGCAGAACTTTTCATACAGTAATAGCCATAGGTTATTTACAAAACATTATTCTCTGTAGATGGAAACATTATTGCTCTATTTACTATCCTTGAGTTATGATGCACTGAGCACTTTTGATGAGGTCCTGTATCATAGAACCTAATAGTCTTGGGTTTGATACTAGTAATTAATTGTTATGGTTCTACTATAAATACATTTAAAACACACCAAGAGAATAAGATACAATGCACATTGAGCTGTGGAAACTCCTCAGTTTGTAAAAGGTAGTCTAAAAGGTGGCTTTAGTGAGTGTGACAATACTTCACACAGCCATCTTAATGCTCTGACACATAAAATGAATAAGCCAATCAGTGAATGTGAGAGTTCGGGCTTTTTGTGGATCCCAGAAGAGATCATGTCCTTGGAGTTAGTCCATTCCTGTGGGTGTGGGACTAGTAATTGGATTGGATTTGATTGGATTAGTAAAGTGAGGTGTGACCCGGGATGCATCTTAGCCCTGTTACTGGAGTCCATTGTAAACAGAGGAATAAAATCCTCACAAAGACAGGAAAAAAAGCTGCAGGGGAGCCAGGAGAGACAGGCAGACCGCCATTATGCCCTTGCATGTACCTGATTGCCCGCAGCTTATCTCAGAGAGTATCTTTAGATGATGCTGCCACGTGTCTGACTGCCAACAGCTGCAACTTATTGAGACAGCATCTTTTTTTTTTTTTCAGCTTCAGAAGAGTCTTAGATCACCAAAATTCATATATACAATATACAGTATTTCCCCAGATCCGCCATAAAACCTTTTCCCTTCCACAGCAATAATCTTTTAACTTATTCATATCATATTTCCTGAAACTGATGTACAGATTCCGAAACTATAGTTTTCAAACAAGGTAACATTTGTGCTTACTATGTGGTCCATACTTTAGGTTGTACAGTTTTCTAAATTTTTTAGTTATCCTATGTTTTGTCTTATGGTTTTCATTATTAGTCTGTCGTCCCCTATATGTTTTTGGTGTAATATTAGCTGTTTTATATTCATCCTCGTGTACTCTCACATAACTCCTCTTTTGCCCCCTTATTTACCTTTGTTCTATCCATTGCACATCCATTTTCCCCTCCCCTTAGGGCCCACAACGCCTGCCAATCTAATGCCCTGGGAGCCGTCCTTTCTCACGAGAGATACAGTTCTCTCTATTCGACGGCATTAGTCTTCCCCAGGATATGGGTCCACCCCACCCAATGGTAGAACCCACCTTGGCAAAATGAGCCTTCAGCTATTCCCTCCGGAGTCCGTCCCGCATCAGACCATACCCCCTGAGCGTCCTAACCAGGTGACCCTCCTATTTATACTTTGATACGTTTTACTCAACATTTAGTTCTCAACGAACTTCTGGCACTCTCCCATGTTTGTATATTGCCCCTCCCTCCCACCTATTTCTTGGACCATATTACCCCTCTTCCCATCCCCAGCCCCCCTCAAACCCAGAAAACCCCACCCAAAGGTAACCCCTTGCCCCCATTTTGTCCCTTCTTTGTGCTCATACTTACCCCCAGCTCATCACAGATTCCACCCCTACAGACATTAACTCACATCCTTCCTCCACCCCCCGATTTCCAGTAAGCCACTTTTCCAGACTCTAGCTCTCTGAGGCAGTTAACTTATTTCATATCATTGAGGTCATATAGTATTTGTCCTTCAATGCCTGGGTTGCTTCACTTAACATAAGATTCTCAAGGTTCATCCATGTTATCACGGAGACAGCATCTTTTGATGATGCTTCATTTGGACACTTTTCATTGCTTCCGAACTGTAAGCAATTAGCCTAATAAATTCCTCTTATAAAACCCAACCTATTTCTAGTGTTTTGCTTTGACAGCCTTTAGCAACTGAGACAATGTATTTGAGAGTTTGCAAATCTGCCGGCTAATTCATCCAGTCCTCCAAATAAGATATATGTTTATATTCATGTGTACCTTGGAACCAAAGATAAGAAGTTGGTCTTGGTCTCTTTGAATTATGAAGAACTGTCATATCTAGAGATCAGTAGCATTATGAATTAAGACATCTTGGTGGACAAAGTAATAGTCTTGTCTAAAAAGTTAGTGACATATAGCTTTAAATTTACAAAACACTTGGATATATAAAAAGAAAACAACATAAGGAAACAAATGAAAAATGTATCAGAAGAATATTAAGACAGATAATTCTTGAAATAGTGATTGATGAAACCATTATGTGGACTAGTTTGATAGATAGAGGATACCCCTTTTACCACTAACATATGTCCTTTTAAATAAAAGAAATTAGAGAATAATGTTAGGGCATAAGCTGTATTGTAGGATACTCCCTAAAAGCTTGCTCAAATAGAGGAAGGCTATTGATTTTTTTCATATTTGTTTTATGTCCACCACCACTCCTAATTTGCTTATTGATTTCATTTTTAAATAAATAGCCCCTTGTGTTCTAGACAAATATAATCTCAGTTATACATAGAAATTACTTTTCTATCTTTTTGCAATTTCATTCAATTTATTTTCCTATCTTATTGCAACAGCTTTGGCAAAAATGCTAATGAATAAAAATGGAGATTTTGGGTGTCTCTGACTTGTTTCTGGTTTTAGTAGAAATGGTGTTGGTAGTTCATGGTTAGAATGAGGATTGTTGTTGATTTGGGGTAAAAAGTCCTTTCAATATTTGTATTGAAATAGAAGTTATTTCCTTCTGTTCCCATTGGTATTCACTAGGAATAGCTGCTGATTTCTTTTCCAAATCTGTTGACAGAATCATATACTTTTTCTCCTTTAATTTTTGATGTAATCAATTATTTTTGGTAGAATTCCTGGTAATTGACCATTTTTACCTTTGTGAATCAATTCTTGTTAAGTCAAGATATAGTTTCTTTTTTTCTTGTTGTACTTCTGGGATTGATTCATTAATATCTTTTTAAAAATATAAATATTTTATTTTGAATTTTATATATATTATTGAAATTCATTTACAGTTATCTTTTTATGTTTCTTTGACAGATTTTGGTCTTAGGTTTGTTTGCTTTGTAAAATACATTAAAAATTCTTTTTTCCTCTCTAGTCTGGGAGAATTTAAATAACATTAGTATTATCTCTTCTTTAAAGTTTAGCTGGCTCTGAACTGCAAAAACATTTGAACCTTGTTCCATTTTCAATGGTAGATTTACAGTCTTATCTGTAGTCATTGGTCTACCCAAATTATGTATTTTGTGGGTTAATGTTTGTAACCTGTGTTTGGTAAGGAAATCATTGCTTTTAGGTTTTCGAATTTGATGCTGATTTGTATATAAAAAGGTATAATACTTTTAATTACTTCTATTTCCATGGTTATATCTTTTCTTCATCAAAATTTGTTTATTTTTGCTCATCCTCAGTTTTTACTTATACTCATGAAGAGACTATTTTATTGGTCTTTTCAATGGAATCAGTTTATTTTTCCTTTCTACAATTGTTTTGCTAGGTCATTATTTTTGCTAATTTCTTTTTCTACTGTCTTTGGCATTGCTCTGCTGTGCTTTTCTAATTCTTTAAGAAGAGTACTTACTCCCTGCATTTATATATTTTTCTCTGAGTACAGCTTTAGCCATGCCCCACAAGTTTTGAAATGATGTATTCTCTTTTTCCTTGCCTTCTCTTTAGCTTGTGATTTTACATTTAATTTCCTCTTTGATATAAGGATTATTTGGAAAACATCAATATATTATCAGGCAGTTCATTACTTATTTCTAGTTTTATTGTTTTAAGATAGGATATTCCCATAAATTCTCTCTCTTTATAGAATTTACTTTTTTTTTATTTTGGCAAAGACATGATCATTTTTGAAAAGTTCCATAGGCATAAGAAAAAAGGGGTAAATTCTCTCCTTACATGTTGCAAATTTCTGTGTAAGTTAAATTAGTAGAATGATTATTCAGATCCTCTATACCTTTGGTTAGTTTTTCTTGACTGGATTGGTCAAATATCGTAGTGGAGTATTAAATTTCTCCTTGTAATTTTAATGGTTTTCGCTTCATCTATTTCTTTGCAATGTTGCTTTGTGCATACAAGACTAATTGTTATAGCCTCTTCTTAATTTGTACATTTTATCATTGATACATATAATTATTTACACTGTGCTTTTAGAGCCCTCTTTGTCCTGTTTAACCTTAGCTTAAATTCCACTTTTTCTTATATTAATATTATTACATTAATATTTCCAATCCTGTTTTCATTTTTTCTTGCTTTTGCCTGATAACTCTTTGCCCATCAATTTGTTTTCAACCTTTCTTTGTCACACTACTTAAGGCATATTTCTTGTATAAAACATGTACTTGGTATTTATTTTTTATACCAATATCATGATCTGTGCCCTTTCATGTTTTGTGCAAAAGTTATAACTCGATTTTATTCTTTCCATCTTACTCTATTTTTACTACTTTTTTTTACTATTAGTTAATTTGGTTGAAACCTCCTTCCTTGTCTTGTCTTTTCGTTTTTTTGCTTATCCAAATTTTTGTTCTTAAAGTTTTATCATGCTGTTAACTTGGAAAATGTCTGTAGTGGTTTGAAGCTGTGTGCACCCCAGAAAAACATGTTCTTAAATTTAATCCATTGTAAGTAGGACCTTTTGATGAAGTTACTTTAGTTAAGGTGTGACCTACCTCATTCAAGATGGGTCTTAATCCTATTACTGTAGTCCTTTATAAGAGAATGAAATTCAGACAAAGAAAGAGAAAGCCTTGGAAGATGCTGAAATGAATGGAACCCGGAAGAAAAGGGAGAGGCCAGCAGATGATGCCATGTGCCTTGTCATGTGGAAGAGGAGTCTAGGATCTCTGGTAGCTGGTCTTCAGGAAGAAAACATCACTTTGATGATACCTTGATTTGGACATTTTCTCAGATTCAAACTGTAAGCTAATAAATTCCCATTGTTTAAGCCAACCCATTTCATGCTCTCTCCTTTCAGCAACCTAGGAAAATGAAACAATATCCTATGCTTTTGTCTACATTTCATTCCATGGGTACTAACACTCAAAGTCATGCAATATTTCTCTACTGTTGAATCTAAACAAGATAATTAAACTTCCCACTGAGGCACCCTATTTTTGCACCGCTTTTTGACCACAACAATAGGAAACCTTTAGAAAAGTATACACAAAGCACTTAGTACATAGTGTTTAAATTTATGATCTCAGAAAAAACAGTGACAGAGTTAAAAGTTTTATTTATTTAAAAGTTGTGTTTTTGTGTTGGTAATTAACCTCTGTGTACGTCATTTTCTTTATGTGTAAAATAAGCATAAGAATAGTATCAACCTCATAAGCTTGTAGAGAGGATTAAATAAGGTATGTAAAGCGCTTAGAGATGTATGGGCAAGCAGTAAGTCCTCAATAAAGGCTACCTGTAATTATTAACATGGATTGTATTATCTCTGAATCTTACTTTACCTAGACTTGTGAACAGAATGTTGGATGCATACAGGATTTGGGGTTACTACTTTTTTCTCTTAGTACTGTGTAGATGTTATTCTACTCTCTCTAAGCCTCCAGTATGGCAAGTGAAAATAATTCTTTTGTCTGATTTTTCCTCTTTTTATATAATTTATTCTTTTGTATGGAAGCTTGCAATAGTCCTTAACACTTAAACATTCTAGTCATTTGAACTTTTTCATTAAACCTGTCTGGAAATTGGAGGAGGGGGGGTAGTCATACCCTTTAACTCACTAGCTACAAAGCTTTATTTAGAGTAAGAGAAATTACTTCATTGTTTCTTTGCTTATTACCTCTTCTCTGCTTATTTTTCTCTTTCTAAAAATCATTAATGTGTTGAATATTTTGAGTCTGTCCTCCAGGTTTTTGTTTTTTATCTTTTCCTATATCATATTCATTAAAAAAAATTCACCTAATCCTCCTCTTTGCTTATTCAATCTCAACAGTGATGATTACCCCTTTCACTTAATCTGAGTTTTTAAATGAGAAAATTGTTTTTAAATCTCAAATTATTTTCCTTGCTTTAGTTTAATTCCTTTAAATTCATAAATATATCTAATTCTTCCAAAAGCTCTATTTTAGTGGGAGATAATATATAAATTTTGAAATGCACAGACTATGGATATGATTAGTCACCTGTGAAAGTAATTCAAAGGAATGGAGAATTTTGCAGAATGGAAAACTCCAAGAAACATCTTCTGGGAGATATCCCTTGGAAGCAGGACTGGATATTTGATTGAAAACAGCTTCATAGCTCTGTATTTATTCTTCACTATATCAGCTCTTTGCTTCATATACTATTTTTAGACATACTTAGAGATGCCTACCTAAATAAGTTAGGTAGATTAACTAACCTATTTAGATTTCCTAGTGGTAGAGTAAAGGTTTTCAGAAAGTATCTCTAGACTGCTACCCATCAAACATCTGTTCTCTAACTCTGTCTCTCCCAGTCTCTTCCAGGTTTCTAAAGTTTCACATAACTGGTACAGAGCTTCAGCTATCACTCTTGTATGTTGGTCACCTTAGTTGTAGCTTAAAAGAGCTATGCTTAGGATTTTGTGTCTAGGAGAAAGTAGGGTACAAACAAATAAGCTGAGTAGAGACTGAGGTATGTATGACCAACAGCTGATACCATTTTCCATTGGGATCCTCCTGATTATGTACCCAAGGAAAACCTTTGAATATTTAGAAGAAGATACACATTGATTTACTAAGGAATGGGTGACAGGCACAGAAAGCTTTTAAGCATTTCCATTTACCCTATGACCGAAATCCTGGAAAGAAGTGCTGTTTCCTCTTTTCCTTGAAGATGGTTTCCTACTTACTGTTAGAATAGAGATTTAATATTGCATTGCAGATTATAAATATATACACATCTACATGAGTGCATATGTGACAGAATACCATGTTTTATGTATAAACTTATATTCTTGTTTTTCCCTCCCACAATATTTTCATCTTTTCCTTTCCCCCATTCCTTGCTTCAGGAAAGGTTTATGGGAGGACTTTCTGATTTTGACATTTCCCCAAACCTAAATACATGAAAATATCATTCTAGTCATCATTTCCTGTACTGGTTACACTTCTGTAAGGCCTGGATTTAGACAGGTGCTCAGTGCTAGCTTCTCATCTTCCATGGCCTAGAGGCATTTTCTTCTGTCCCTATGTGTCATTAAAATTCTGGTCCCCAGCCCTTAAAGCCATTATCCATTTTTATCTTTAGTCCTGCTTATTACTATTAGTTTCCTCTTTGTTTTTTGTTAGGTATTTCCATTTCATGAGCATGAGCTTGACCTTATTACTGTTTTTGGAGAGGGTGCATATTCTGTCATTTCTTTGAGTTTGAAGTGGAAAGGGGGAAATTTTCAAGTCAATTAAATCTGCTATTGACTGGGAGTTCTTCAGATAGGTTTGTTGGATTAGGTTTTATAGGTGGACTTTGTCATGTCTCTTTAGAGACATCAGGACAATGGCTGCTTTATATTGTTTCCAGACATAATATAGGGTCTTATCAAGCTTTCTGAATCCCAACATGGCAATGCCAGGGAAGCAGAAGAGAAAGCCTTGAACTTCAAGGATGACACAGACGCAAAATAGATAACCATCATATCTGAAGGGGGCATGAAGAAGAATTGAGAGTGGTGAATTGTGTAGAAAAATGACATTAGGATCACATGGACCCTTTCTTTCTAACAACTCTGAAACACTTTTTAAGCATCTTTGAACTTAGACACAACTGCGAAGAAAACAATGGACATTGAACTGATTCTGTTACAGCCACCCCTGTAGAATGGGAAGAAAAATGGAAATTATAAGTATTGCTATAGAATACTTGTACATGTCTTAAACACTTGAGTGTGTGGATTGAGATTTATTCCTACTACACATAAATACATATATATATATGCATACACATGCACATGTATTTGATTACACATAGTAAAACGTGGAAGGATACACAACACTGCATTCATTATGGCATTCTGTAGGATGTGAGATTACAAGACATTTTTATTGTTCTCTTTACCTTGTTAACTATAATTTTCCTTATTTCAGCCCAAATTCCACTTCCTTTGAAAAGTGTTCTTTGTCTCTTCTCTACCCCTTCAGAGTGTGTCTTGGTATTCTTGTAGTCCTATCTTCCATTCCTACTATGTACTTATATGGAATGTAACTGTACAAATATTTGTGTGATTATTTGATTAATATGTATTATATATCTCCCACTAGTCTGGCTTCATGAATTCAAAGATCTAGTCTGTTTTTTTTCATCATTGTATTCTCAGTGCCTTGTATTGGCATTCAATAAAGACTTATTATAAATGAATAAATGGATGCATTAATAGATTGTGCAGATATTTTTGCAATGACTATTAATTTCATTATAAAAATTAAAATCATCCTATTCGGAGCAAATTGTAAACATAAATCTTCTGGATTAGTAGTTCTTAACATTTTGAGGGTCACACTTCCCACTAAGAACATCTTGATAGCTATGATCTCTGTCTCTTGAAAATCCAAATATACCCTCCCCTCACCCCTGACACACAGACTTGCGTACAATTTCCAGGGATTCATAGATTTGGTCAGTTGAGAACAACTGGTTTAGGTTAATCAATATAGTGAACAGGTAAGATTTCTTGGATCCTGGCCAAAGTCTTGCTGAGAGGCAAACTGGTAGGAGGTGGACTAGCAAAAAGCAACCCTTCAGGAAAGTTAGGAGGAACCCTGAAGATGTGGAGTTTGAGGACAAGAGACATAGCAGACTACACACTCTAAGCCATGTGGGAGGCGGCAGACAGGGTCCAGAGAGGCTTCCACCTAGGTACCATTAATAAGAGAAAAGAGTAAGGTCTGGGGACTTTCCTTCAGGCAATCACTTCTCAAGGTTCCTTAGAAACCCATAACTGAAGGCACCTAGAAGGGATCCTGTGCTCGCCAGTATTTGGAACAGTGTTCGCATCTATATTGGGCACTGAGTTGTCTATGTGGGAATTTAGGGGAGGGAGGGACTGCAGGAAGGAGCCAAAGGCATTTACTCAGGTCTTAAACTTGGTCACTTGTCTGTATATTTTTGGAGTGAGCAACAGAATCAGGTCCCTGAATGCAGGGAATGAGGGGCTCTGAAATATGGAAAGGGGCAGGGGCAGCACCTTCCCCATGACTCGACAGGACAGGGAGGATCCATCATCTCTGCATTCCTCAGATCCTCAGTTGCCTCAGTCTCACAGCCTTTTCCTTTACCAAGAGCTAAATCTCATTGTTTAGAAGGATTTGGTCTAAAAACACCAAATACCTTAGCATATTTAGAAATCGTTCTTGTGTGGAAAAATTACAAATTAAAAAAATTAATTGGACTAAGGCATTTGCGTGAAGTGAGGCTTCCTTCTTATGCTGTATATCTTTTTCATGATAGATTTTATTTCCGAATTGATTCCTTCTTAATTTTTCAGTGAAAATAACTTGCTTTTTTTCTGATGGTAAAACAGATTGCATGTTGATGCTTACTTTTTAAGGCTGCAATAGTACCAGAAAATATGAGGAAGTAAGTACAAATCTCATATTCAATCCCTGCCTTCATTCCTGATGTTCTGCCCAATCTCTATTCCTCAATCCCTTCCTCCCCTTCACATTTTGGTGGATGGACATGGTTGCAGGGGAAATGGAGGACCTTACTGACAGTGGGCATTAGAAGTAAAGGGAGGAGCCTGGGGTTCAGGCCAACGCTGAAAAAATGTGCCAGTGAGATTGAGAACATTTGGAAACCATTGTCCAGAGTCAGGAAAGGCAGGCACTGAGACCAGCATCTTGAATGATTAATATCTTTCAATATCATTGTACAATTTCTTCCGTAAAGTTCTTGGATATTGTGTCAGAGGCTGCTAGTGCTTCCCAATATCTATATGTTTTTTGATACTCCTGGGCTGGACTACAGTGGTATACATCCCTTACAATGCAGTGTGGCCTTGTGACTGAGTTCTGGCAATGAAATGTGGCAAAAGTGATCTGTATCGCTTCCAGATATTCCCTCATAAAACGTCTCCATGCTTGCTCTGTGCCCTCTCTTTTCCTATCCATTACCTGAATGGAGAGGACTCTGAGTACTACCCAGAGGAGGGTGGAACTACAAGGTGGAAGAACCTGAGACCCTGAATGACCATGGGCAGCAGAGTATCCCTGCAGACCTGGAACATTATCTTCAGACTCTTGTGAGTGAGAAGAAAACTTTTTTGTTTCAAAATCATACACTTTTTGAGTCTTTTGTTACAAACGTTTAACTTTTTGTGCTATTAATTGATTTCTTTCCTTCCTTTTCTTGGACTTCAGGAGAGGAGTGTTGTGCTAACAATATTCCTCACTTCACAGTGTATTTTCTGTATTGGTCTAATCAAAACTCTTTCCTCTTTTTTCATTCATTTATTTACTACTTTCCTTCATTCTTTTAATATCTAGTGTTCATTTTCACCCTACTCCCCAGAGACAACCTTTCTAATATATTTGATATGTATATTTTAACTTGTTTGAGATTTTTTAAAAACTTGTTACTTTGTGTGCATAGAAGCTAAATTTAATCCTGGTATGTTGCTGTGGATCTCATTCTGGGTTTTGTTTCCCTACTCAGCACTATTTTTTAAAAGATGGATCTATGTTAGTGTGTGTACATCTAGTCTGTAGCCTCTAACTGTTGCATAATATTCTATGGTGTTCATCCATCTTAATTTACTTCTATTTTCCTAGAAATGGAATCTAGATTGCCTCCAACTTCTCAAACACTGTGACAAACATATCCCCGTATGGACCAACATGAGAAGTGCTCTGAATACATACAAAAGAAGTGAAAATGGGGAGTGGATGTGATTCAAGTGATTGAGTGCCTGCTTCCTGCATGGGAGGACCTGGGATTGGTCCCCAGTGCCTTCTGAAAATAAAAACAAACAACAAGCAAATAAATGAATAAACCAACTCAGGGGAGCCAATGTGAGATCCCTGGTTCAATCCCCTGTGTGGTACCTCAAAAAAAAAAGGGGTGGAATTGTTGGAACATAGGGCATATGTATTATTAATTTGATTAAGTACTGTCAGATTGCTTTCTGGAATAGCAGCTCCAGTCTACAGTATGATAAGATACATTATAGTTCCTATAGTCCAACACCCTCACTAACCATTGTCATATCCCAGGTTTATAATCGTTGCCATCCAAATAGGTGTAAATGTATTTATAATTGTATTTTTAATGAGTAATTTCCTGACTAAAAATAAATTTGAAGATCTCTTCATGTATTTCCAAGATTTTTGATTTTCCTTCTCTGAGTATAATTTGCCAGTTTTGGGGGGGCTTCCTTGTATTTTTCTTTTGGATTTTCAGGAGTACTTTGCACATTCTAAATATTAATCCTTTGGTAATTTAAGATATTGCAAATATCTTTTCTCTATTTGTCATCTATTATCTTCGCCCATGGTGTGTCCTTTACTGAATAGAAATCCTTATTTTTAATGTAGTCAAGTTTACTAATCTTTTTGCTTTGTTGTTTGTAGTACTGAGGTTTTGTTTAAAAGAGTTGTTACTTCAGGGCCACAAAGTTACTTTCTATATTAGTCAGCCAAAGGGATGCTGATGCAAAACACCAGAAATTGGTTGGTTTTTATAAAGGGTATTTATTTGAGGTAGTAGATTACAGATACCAGGACATAAAGCATAAGTTACTTCCCTCACCAAAGTCTATTTTCACATCTTGGAGCAAGATGGCTGCTGACATCTGTGAGGGTTCAGGCTTCTTGGGTTCCTCTCTTCCCAGGGCTTGATTCTTCCTGGGCTCAAGTTTCCTCTCTTCCTGGGGCTTGCTTCTCTTTCCTCTGTGAGCTTACTTTCCTGGGCTCCAGTTTAAGGCTTCAGCATCAAACTTCACATCAAAACTCCAACATCAAAAACCCTCAACTCTGTCCTTTGCCATGCCTTTTACCTGTGAGTCCCCACCCCTGCCCTAATGATGTGGCCCAATGAGCTCTAATCATAACTTAATCATGCCCAAGTACAGACCAGATTACAAACATAATCCAATATCTATTTTTGGAATTCATAACCATATCAAGCTCTTACATTCTCCTATATTAACTTCATAATTAACTTCTATTAACTTTATAATTTTACTTTTTATATTTAGATCTTTCATCCTCTGGAATTCAGGTTTATATTTGGTGTTAGGCAAGGATCTAGTTTTATTTTTCTTCAAATATTGAGTCAGTCTTCCCAATGCCATATACAAACAGTCCATCCTTTCTCCATTGTCTTGTGGTGCCAACTTTCTTTCTATATTTATGCAAATTTGTCTAAGGGTTTGCCTTTACCCTTTTATTTTTCTTGCATCCTATATTAGTCAGTCATAGGAATGCTGATGTAAAATACCAGAAATTGGTTGGTTTTTATAAAGGGTATTTATTTGAGGTAGGAGCTTACAAATACTAGGCCATTAAACATAAGTTACTTCCCTCACCAAAGTCTACTTTCTGTGTTGGAGCAAGATGACCGATGATGTCTGTGAGGGTTCAGGCTTCCTGAGTTCCTCCTTTCCCTCCAGGGTCTTGCTTCTCTCTGGGTTCAAGGTTCCTTTCTTCCTGGGCTTGCTTCTCTTTCCTCTGTGTGCTTACTACCCAGGGCGCCAGCTTAAGACTTCAGCATCAAACTCCAACATCAAAACTCCAACATTAAGAACCCTCAACTCTGTCCTTTGCCATGCCTTTTATCTGTGAGTCTCCACACACTAAAGGGCGGGGACTCAATGCCTTAATGATGTGGCCCAACCAAAGCCCCAATCCATAACTCAATCACGCCTAGGTACAGACCAGATCACAAATATAATCCAATAACTATTTTTGGAATTCATAACCATATCAAACTGCCACACACCCTTACCATATTAATTTCATTAGTATGATATGGCAAAGACAATTAGTGCTTATCAAAAGATTTTTTTAAAGATTTATGTTATTTATTTATTTCCCCCCACCCCCTTGTTGTTAGCATTTGCTGTGTCCTAGTCTTCTTGTCAGGATGTACTAGGAACCAGAACCCAGGACCTCAAATGTGGGAGAGAAGCACCTAATTGCCTGAGTGACCTCTGCTCTCTGCCTTGTTATGTCTCTCATTCTGTTTTCCTCATGTCTTTTATTGCATCATCTTGTTGCATCAGCGCTGTGCCTGCCCATTGTGCCAGCTTGCTGCCCTGCTCATCCTCTTTTAGGAGGCACTGGGAAACTCTGCTACCTGCTTTGTTGTGTGTCTCATTATGCTTTTCTTCTTGTGTGCCTTGTTGTGTCATCTTGTGTCAGCTTGCCATGACTGCCCATCACACCAGTTTGTTTTCTTGTTAGGAGGCACCAGAAACCAAATCACGGACCTCCCATGTGGTAGATGGGAGCCCAATTGCTTGAACCACATTTGCTTCCCATTTACCAAAAGATTTTTGTATTTCCCTACTTTCCCAGGCTCCCAGTTAGATTGGGTCCATAAGACTAGATCTGGGCAAGGGACTATAAGCAGAAATGATGTGAATGACTTCTGGGTCAAGATACTTAAAATCTTCTCTATTAGCTATAGTTACTAGTACAATTATATAAATGTTATTTAAATTAATTGTAACAAATGTACCACACTAATGCAAGTTAATAATAAGGTGGTGTATGGGAACTCTATATTTTATGCATGATTTTTCTGTAAACCTACAACTTCTTTAATAAAAAAATAGTAAAAAAACTGACTTAGCTCTTTATGGATCTTCACACTTCCATATAAATGTTAGAACATGTTAATCAAGCTTTGACAGATTTTTAAAAATGTTAAAACAACTTTGCATTTCAACTTCGTTCATGATATGTTTGTATTTATACATTGTTGGGTTCAACTTGCCGGTGTTTTGTTTAGGATTTTAATATTTATGTTTATGAGTGAGACTTGTCTGTAATTTTCCTTTTTTGTACTTATCTTATCTGGTTTTGATATAAAGGTTCTACTAGCCCCATAAAATCCATTGTAGAGCATTACTTGTTTCTATTTTCTGTGAGTGGGTTTTAAGATTGGAGTCGTATGCCCCATCTGGATCTGTTTTTTAGGGCAAAGGGATTTTTACACTATTGATGCAATTTCCTTAGTGGTTATAGGACCTTTGGTGTTTCTGTTTTCTTTTTGAGTCACTTTGATAAGTTCTGTTTTTCAAGGAATTTATCCATGTTTCATTCATGCTTTCAAATTAATTGTCTTAAAGTTAATCATAATATTATTTTTTTCAAATCTCTCCTTATCCATTATGACACGCTAATATTGTTTGTTAAATATTGTTGTTCATTGCTAATATTGTAGAGTTGTACCTTCTTTATTTCCTGATTTTTCTTACTGAAGGGTTGCATTTTTTATTATATCTTTTGAAGGACCACCTTTTGGCTTTGTCAATTCCTATATATATATATATATATATATATATATATATATATATATATATTTTATCTGTTTCAAAGTGTTTTGTAAAAGGATTCAATTTCCTAAATTACATTATTGTTTTTCACTTTTTTATTTTTTAAAAGATACTTTGATTACATAAATGTTACAAAGAATATATAGGGGATTCTCATATGCCCCGCTCCCCATACCTCTCACATTTTCCCACATTAGCAACATCTTTCATCAGTGTGGTACATTCATTGCAATTGATAAACACATTTTGGAGCATTGCCACAAAACATGGATTATAGTTTACATTGTAGTTTAAACTCTCTCATTCAACTCTGTAGGTTATGGCTGTATATATAATGGCCTGTATCTGTCATTGTAATGTCATTCAGGACGATTCCCAAGTCCTGAAAATGCCCCCCTATAACATTTGTTTTTCCCTCTCCTTAACCCCAGAACATCCATGGGTCACTGTCTCCACAACAATGTTATTTCTTCCATTGCTAGAATCACAATAAGTCTATAGTAGAATACTAGTGACTTTATTTTAGTCCATAGTTTTTTTCCCAATTCTGAGGGCTCTGGGATGTTGATGCCAATTCCACCACTAACTGAGGGGGACTTCGATCCCATACATTTGATGGATGGGACTCTCACTTGTTTTCTCTTGGTTCCTTGGTATGTCATTTGTCCATCATGTCCTCTTTGTTAGTAGTCCTGAATGAGTCCATTGAACTGGATAGTAGGTATTGCAACTCTGTTAAGATTCAGACCTCAGTTGGTATGTGGAGAGCCCAAACATTTAAGTTTCTTGAGGGTACACCTACCAACTCTAGTACTACCTCTAGGTTCCAAAAGAAGAATAGAAGAGTCATGCATAGGGAAAACACTGCTGAGTTTCTTTCACATTGGGGAACATAAATACCAGATTAGTGTCCTCTGGCAAAGGGCCAAATTCCTGACCTATCTGCCCTGACCAGTGTCTGAATGTCTCCATATACCTGAGGTGCTTTGCTATTTGGGGTAGTATCTACTTTGGCTGTCAATGAGATCCTGTTGAGATGTGCATAAGCACTACCTCTGGAATGACCTCCTGACTCACATAGAAATCTCCTAGCCATACGAACTCATTTGTCTCTAGCTTTTCCCCTTTTGGTAAAGGTCTTCTTTTCCCCCAGATGCATTGCTTGTTGGTATTTGGTAGCAATCCCTCAGTGCAAAGGAGGCTCATCCCCAGGAATCATGTCCCTTGCTGGGGGGACATTATTGCTTTTATATGCTGAGTTTGGCTTAGAGAGAGGCCATATTTGAGCCATAAGGAAGTTCCCGGTAGGTAAGTCTTAGGCACCCTATGCCATTAGGCTAAGTTTCAATTTCAAGGGCAAAGGCTCATAAACCTAGTCACCAATATCAAGGGTCCTTCAATGGACCATCTTCCTTCACAAGTCATTGTCCCTGTACTTGGGGCATTCTTGTTATTCCATTAGAGAATATGGCAGATCTCCCCCAGATGAGAATTTGATATTCTTTTGGTTATTGTGTGAATCTCCACCCACCGTGATGTCCCATGAACATTTGAACATATTTATATTCCTTATCTGTATACCCAGGTGAACTTCCTCCCTTGTATCCCCCTAACTGACACCTCACTTAATATATTTTTGTTTTTCATTTTATCTATTTCTGTTCTTTCTTGTTTCCATTTTACTGTCTTTACATTTATTCTGTTGGTCTTCTAATTTCTTAATTTGTATGCTTAGCTCTTTAATATTTAGCTTTAGTGTTTTATTCTAGTCTAACATAAGAATTTTTACAAATAACAGCTTCATTGAGATATAATTTACATGCTAAACAATTCGCCAATTTAATATATATAATTCCATGGTTTTAATGTATTCACAGAGTTGTGCACCCATCACCACAATCACATTTTGAACATTTTTATCACCTCCAAAATAAAACCTATACCAGTAGAAGTCACTCCTCATTTCTCCTACACCTACATCCCCAACCTTGGTCAACCAATAATCCACTTTTTTTTTTTAATTGACTTTGTAATAATATTACATTAAAAATATATATGTGAGGTCCACTTTTAATCCACTTTTAATCTCTATAGATTTGCCTATTCCAGACATTTCATATAAAAATTTAAGGCCATGAATTTCCCTGGAAATACTGCTTTCACTGAATCCTACAATTTTTTATATTTAGTATTTTCATTATTACTCAGTTCTCAGCATTTAAAAATTGTATTATGGTTTCTTATTAATCCATGAAATATTTAGAAGAATATTTAAAAATTTCCAAACACACAGGGTTTTTTAAATGTTATCTTATAATTTATTTCTATCCTAATTGAATTTTGGTCAAATAAGGTGATATTTATGATCTGATTCTTAGAAATTTGTTGAGACCTGCTTTATGGACAAGTATATGGTCAATGATTATAAATGTTCTATGTATGCTTAAAAAGAAAGCATATCTTCTTATTGGGAACAGGTGTATATATCCATTAAATGAGCTTTTGATCACATTGTTCATTATTCTGTATCTTCACTGTTCTTTGTTCTTCTTGTCCTTTAAATACTTAAGAAAGCTATGTTGAATTCTCCCATGTGATTGTTGATTTGTTCATTTCTTTTTACAACTCCTTAACATTAAAAAAAATTTTTATTACAGAAGTTGTGAACTTACAAAACAATAATGCACATATGTAAAATTCCCATACTAAAACCATTCACCAACCCACCACACTGTGTTGGAACATTTGTTACTGATTATGAGATAGTATCATCAGACTATTACCACCAACCATGTCCATAGCACCACAGTTGTGACTCTTCTGCAATCCAAAACCTCCCCCAAAACAAAGCCAAAGATAAAAATGAAAATAATAACAAATAAAAAATATATAAAAATTTAAAAATGTTATGTAGATCTGTTCAAGCACATAATATTTTGGAAAAAATTTATATTTTTTTATTTTGTATTTTTAAATATTTTTATATATTTTGGCTTTGTTTTGGGGGGAGGTTTTGGATTGAAGAACAGTTGCAACTGTGGTAGGGGAGGATCACTGGTGTGAGGTATTCGTGGTGAGGGAATGTGTGGGGAAGGGATAAACCTGGGGCTTGCCTCTATGGAATATGAATGTGTTCAAGTCGTCATGACGTGTTGTCTCAGTGGGTGGAGACCCAAGCAATAACTGTAAGAATGTTGAATTCCCATCCTGGGGAATTCTGCTACATTCTTTAATGGAGTGGCAAGAATCCCCAGAGTTCATAGGCAGTTCCTAGAGAAGGAGAACAGACCATATGCCAGGCCCTTGATATTGATGGTTGTTCTTATGAACCTTGTTCTTGTGAAATTATTGAAACTTAGCCTAGTATTATATACTGCCTAAGAGTTACCTCCTGAAAGCCTCCTTGTTGCTCAAATGTGGCCTCTCTCTAAGCCAAACTCAGCACATAAATGCACTACTTCTCCCTTCCTGCTTCCCACCTGGTGTGGTACCCCAGGGGATGAACCTCCCTGGCACCAAGGGATTATTACTAAGCACCAATTAGTGACGCATTGGGAAAAAGACCTTGACCAAAAGGGGGAAATAATAAATACAAATGAGTTTTTATGGCTAAGAGATTTCAAAGTGAGTCAGGAGGTCATTCCAGTGGTTATGCTTATGTACATATTAGGAGGATCTCACTGCCACAGTAAACAGTACCTCAAGCAGAGGGACTACTGAGCTCCTGAGAGTTCTAGATATATCTGTATACTATAGGTAAGACAGACAACCCCAGGAATTCAGCACACTGTCAGTGGCCCTTACCTTGGAATATATGATAACCTATCCCCACTATGTATTGGAATTGGACTCATTTAAAATATTCCTACACATGGTTCTTATGCCCTTTTTATATGAACCTATAATTAGCACTATACCTATTAAATATATGTCCCAGAGACTTAAATCTTCTGGCTGTTCATATGCTGCTTGAGCTCTGAATCTCAGCAGGATTGTAGCGAACACCTATTCTCCAATTCATCCTACTTACCTAGGACAACTAACGAAAGGATGATGATGGACAACACCCATCCCCAAAAATAGAATCTACAACTGCAAACAAGACAGTTACATCCATTGGCCCCTTAGGATCTAAGGCCCTCTCAATCGGAAGCAGAGCAGGCATCACCATCCTAAAATCCTCAAGATTGAGGAATGAACAAACATAACTATGGACAGTATTACTCTAGTATTGGAATAACTTGTAACATTGATATAAAAACAGTGGTCACTAGAGTTTCTGAGGGAAAGGAGAGGGACGAATATGTATAACATGGGGCATTTTGGGGACATTGGAATTGTTCTGCGTGGCATTGCACTTATGGATACAGGTCACTAGACATTTTGTCAAAACCTATAAAATTGTGCTGTGCAAAGTGTAAACCATAATTTAAACTATAGACCATGGTTGGTAATAATACTTCATCATGTGTTCATCAATTGTAGCAAACATACCACACTGATGAAAAATGTTGTTAATGGGGAAAAGTGTGGGAACAGGAGGAGGTTAGGTATATGGGAATCCCCTATATTTTTGATGTAACCTTTATGTAATTTAAAGCTTCTATAATAATAATAATTTTAAAATGTGGCGGGCAATGTGAAAAAAAATGCTTCTTATAATTGCCAAAGCACACTCTCACAGCCAAACTCAGCATGTAGATGCAGTGCATTCCCCACAACGTGGGACATGACACCCGGGGATGAGCCTCCCTGGCACCAAGGGATCACTACCACATACCAGCTGAAGATGCAACTAGAAAATGACCTTGAATTAAAGGTTCAATACGGATCAGCAGAATATCCCTGTCTACATATAATAACATGACTTCAAAATGTTGTTTGACCTAATATAAGGGGGAAATGGAAAGGAGAAATGAGAATATAAGGCTATGAGTCTCTAAAAAAGAGTCTGGAGGTTGTCAGAACGAATGCCCTTATGCACAACTGAGCAGAGTCTAAGAGACAGATAAAGTAGATACAACCCCAGGTATTGGTTCTTTTGAGGGATAAAGAGACCTAGGGGTTCTATGGTCATGGCAGATGGGGTTCACTGCCATGGCAGATGGCCCTTCTTTGGAGCTGGTGTTTCTACATGATGGAATTGGACTCGGAGGGGATCTCTTCCCACAAGACTTGCATGCTACTTTATTGGAATTGTAGTTGGTGCTGGGGTTTAAGATATATTTAGGGGATTTGAATCTCTGGACTGATAATAAGACACCCAGGCCCAGAGCCTCAACAGACTTCAGCTCCTACACTTTGATTTATTGGACTGACCCCACTCAGCTAACATGGAGTTGAAGAAGGTCAACCACCACACCAAGGAGCCTAGAGTGTCTACAACTGAAAGCAGGAGGAGTGCATCCAGTATCCATGTGGAATCTAAGCCCCCACTTGATATAGATGTGCAATGGACACAACCAATCCAATGTCCACAGAGAAAATGTGGAATGGGTGTGGGAAGGGTAGCCATGGTGGCTGCTGAGTTTGGGGAATGGGAGGAAGAGATGAGATGTGGAGGCGTTTTCGGGACGTGGAGTTGTCCTGGGTGGGGCTTCACGGACAATTACAGGACATTGTAGATCTCCCCAGGGCCCACTGGATGGAACGTGGGAGAGTGTGGGCTATGATGTGGACCATTGACTACGGGGTGCAGTGATGTTCAGAGATGTACTTACTGGGTGCAATGGATGTCTCACAATGATGGGAGAGAGTGTTGCTGTGGGGGGAGTGGGGGGTGGGGGCGGTGGGGTTGATTGGGACCTCGTATTTTTTGAATGTAATTTGTAAAAATAAATAATTTTAATAAAAAAAATTGCCAAAGCAATTGGATCAGCTGATGGAGCAGAAGAGATGCCTGGGAAGCATGGAGAGGACTGGGGAGTGCCAAGTCTCAGAAATCAGAAGCAAACTCTAATTTCAGAAGAAGTCGCCCTCTGACAAGGAACTGCTATGAAAACAATTGAGGTAGTACAGAGCAAAGCCACTAACAATGCAGAGAAATGCATAATAGTGCCCAAGAGTTCCAGTGACTTTCTAAATGGAGTGCAATATTGTTGAAAGGTGAAGTCGTCATTTCTTGGTAGCAACAGATACTGAAGGAACTATGGACCTATAGATTATGTAATGGAATTCCATGTGAACCAGGTTTGGATATGTGGAGCTCTGGAATTGTTCTTCATCTCAGGGGAACCAGAGGGTGGTGTAAAGTCCCATAATCGATTTCTGCCCACGTTTGACTGCTTCATCTTTCTATTTTAAGAAAATTTTGCTCATTTGGTCATCCTGGGGAGGGCAGGCACCTGAATGCATTTCCATGCATTCAAAATAAAGACAGATGTTCCCTTTCCTACTGAGATCAGTGAGCCCAGCCTCTCGAGTCTTCTTGCTTAAATGCTCCTGTAGTCCTCTCTCTCCTAGCATAGGGTTTGTTTCTTTCTGGGCTGGGACTTCTAGATCAGTCTTGGCTAGTCTGCTCTTTTCCCAATCTCACCTGTAAGCTATCTTTCCAATGGGCCTCAGCTGTTTGAGCCTTCTCCTTACTGTCACATGGCAGGATAAAAAATGAATGCGCTCTCTCTTCCTATGTCTGTCTCTGTCTATAGCTCCATAACATTTTAAAATATTTTAAGGCTGTTTTTATTAAATTCACATAAACATAGAATTATTCTATTTTAGTGATTTGAAACTTTTATCGTTTTAAAGAACTTTTATTTTGAAATAATTATAGATTCACAAGGAGTTGCAAAGATAGTACAAAGAGATCCCATGTATCCTTCATCCAGTTTCTTCCAATTGTTACATGTTACCTAACTGTACTACAATGTCAAAACTAGGAAATTGACAGTAGTCAAATGTGTATGTAGTTCTATGCCATTTTATCAAACCACTTACAATTAAGATTGCAGAACTGTTCCATCACCACAAAAATCTCTCTTATGCTACCCCTTTATAGTGATATACCCACTTACCTCCCCCTCTCCTCTGACAGAATCCCTAATCCCTGGCAACCACTAATCTGTTCTCTATCTCTACATTTTTTTTTCATTTTGATAATGTTATATAAATGGAATCATATAGTATGTGCCTTTTGAAATGGGCTTTTTTCTACTCAGCATTGTGTTCTTGAGATCCATCTAATTAATTGTGTGTATCAATAGTTCATTCCTTTCAATTGCTGAGTAGTGTTCCATTGTTGTGGCAGTACCAGTTTGTTTAACCATTCATCTATTCTTTATCTCTAATAATACTTTCTGAATTAAACTCTATTTTGTTCCATATTAATTTGGCTATGTCAGCTTCCTCTTGGTTAGTGTTTGAATAGTGTGATTTTTTTCTATCCTTTTACTTTCAAAGTTTCTGTGTACTTATTCTTTGTATATGACTGGATTTTTAAATATCTGACAATATCTTTTTTTTAATTTAGCCATTTCCACTTATTGTGAATACTGATATTTTTAACTGTGTGCTTTCTATTTATCTTTTTTTCTTTTTAAAATATTTTATTGTATTTTTATAGATAAATGGATCACACAAAATGTTACATTAAAAAACATAAGAGGTTCCCATATACCCCACTCCCCTCACCACTCCTCCCACATCAACATCCCCTTTCATCATCAGTAAGGCACATTCATTGCATTTGGTGAATACACCCTGGAGCACTGTCACATCCCATGGACCATAGTTTTTACACTGTACTTCATACTCTCCCCCAGTCCGTCTGGTAGGTTATGGCAGGGTAAACAATGTCCTGTATCTGTCCCTGCAATATCATTCAGGACAACGCCAAGTTCTGAAAATGCCCCATATGACACCTCATCCTCCCTCTCTCTGCCCTCAGCAACTCCTGTGGCCACCGTCTCCACATCAATGATACAATTTCTTCCGGTGCTAGAGTCACAACAGTTCTATAGTAGAATACCAGCAAGTCCACTCCAATCCACATTTTATTCCTCCATCTTGTGGATCCTGGGATGGCGATGCCCACTCCACCTCTAAATCGAGAGGGGACTTAGATCCCTCATGGCTGGTGGATGGGATTCTCCTGCTTGCAGTTGTAGACACTTTCGGTTCCCGGGTGTGATGGTTGACCATCCTCACCTCCTTGTTAGCTGACCTGGGTAAGTCCAACGAACTGGAAAGTAGGTGTTGCAACTCTGCTGAGGGTCAGGGCCCAGCTGGACAGTCCAGAGAACCAAGTCTCCTGAGCATACACAAACCCCAGCACCAATTGCAGGTTCAGTAAAAGTGACAGAAGAGGCATGTGTAGAGCTGTCACATCTGAGTCCAACTCTATCACAATCAGGAGCACAAATTCCAAAGTAGGGCCCACTGGCAAGGCAATGAACTCCTGAGCCATCTGTCATGACTGTAGAACCTGTGTGCCTCCATAGCCCTCAGAAGCACCAGTAACTTGGGTTGTATCTACTTTCGCTGTCTTATCTTGCTTTTTTGAGGCTTTACTTTTCCCTTTCTTGCCTTCTTTTGGATTAAATATTTCTTTGTGCTTTAGACATTATAAATTGCACATATATTATTTTAGCGGTCATTCTTGAAATTCATATGTAACAAGTCTACAGCTAATTAATATATTATCAATATATTAACAATATGTGAAAGCCCCAATTGCTATTAATTGGCCTGATCTAAACTTATGTTCTTGATCAGACACACTCAATATCTATAATTCTTCTCTTCCTTGTTCTGATATTGCAATATCACTCTCAGATCTAAGGTGTTTTCATATTTCAAAGAATGAGTCCCAGTGAGGGTATATGAGGCAAATTGCTATTTTCCTAATGGGGAGGTGCACAGTGGCAACTATTTCCAACAGGTCCAAAGAGACTCAGGATTTCCAAGATCATGCACTCCTGTTACCTGTGTTCCCAATTTCACTAAGGAAACCTGATAAAGTGGTGAATTCAAATGATATTACAATTAAGCAACAAACAAGGCCAATTTCTAAACTCATTCAAATAGTCTTTATCTAACAGCTTTAAATGGAAAGGGATTCTTGGAGTAAGATTCTTTAATAGTTTCATTATATATTTTACATTTAATCAGGCATTCCATAACCTGGCATACTCATTATTTTCTCTGGAAGTTTCTCAGTGTTCTCATAAGAAATATCTTATCCCACGCAATTACTCTTCCCCCTGAAATTGTTCTGTGGGAGCAACTGCTTTGTAATGTAGAACCTAGTAGGAAGGACAGCACTCTCATTTAACTTTAGGCTGATAGTATCCACCTCCATATTGTGGAAGGAAGTCTTATTGCACTTTGTCCCACCTCAACCCAAAATGTTCCATATTTTCTTTGAGACTCTACTGCTTACTACCTCCTTTCTGGTCTTATTCTTAGGCTTTTGCCTTTCCATTAAGTACTAAAAGGGAATTTAAGGAAGGATATTGCGATATTTCTTAGAAATAAAGAAAAGTTGAATAACCTGGACTGATAAAGGGTGGAAACAAATACAACTCTAGGAAACTCAAGAACAGGAGTTTGTATCATTTCTTCCTTGTGTTCTGCCAATAAAATGACAGTTCTGTACTGTCAGTCCTTGCATCCATCAGTTCATATCCTCAAAAGAAGTAACATGATAGCTTCCTGATCCAATTGCTTACCCAGACCAATAAATTAAAGCCAGGACTGTAGGACTATGCAGTGCAAACATAATTGCAAGAACTGTCCCATTTTCAACTATGCATGGGATATACAATACAGAATATCAGGAATGTTTCCACAGTCACATTTCAGGAGTAACAGAACGTTTTATAGCTGGTCCTGAATTCCTGGTATCTATTTTTATTATTTTACTGAGTCTAGTCTTTAAAAAAACTACTCTTATAATTCTAAGTCACACCTGGACTACGTTTTTGATCTTCTATATGTGATGTTATTTAAGACACAACAAATGTGACTTTAGGAACTGAAATATTGGCCTATTGATAATTCTTAGTTTCATTCATAAGGCCAAACTACACATTTCTGCATGGGAATAGATCTGACCTGATGGAAATGAAGGATTTCATTGTTAATCAGAGCAAAAGAAGCTGATTGGATGGTCTTAATAGCTGGGATCAAGCTGAGAGATGCTGATACATTCACCTTCATTATATGAGCTCAGATTACACCTCATCCTCAGAAGATGTTATTGTTCTAGGACTGGAATCTTTTCATGGTCTCCTTATTGAGGTTTCAAAAAACCTTGGGTCTAGTCTCACCCAGAGTCACCTCATCACCACGGCAATGTATACTTCAATAAATAGCAATAGGTTCAATGTCATATGGGTAATGATGGTCTCAGTAAGTGATTAGGATCAACATCAGGCCCTAGGTTCTTCCATAAATGCTCTCCTAGAAGGAGAAAAAGAAGAAATGCTGTCATCTTCAATATTATCATCACCAATCTCTTCCAAAAATATCTTTAAGTATTACAAGATGCCAAGCTCATGGTTGTGCATGTAAGTTTTTAAAAATTCTAATTTTTCATGAAAGCTCAAATTTTATCATATTGCCAGTTTTTTTTCTTGAAGACTCACTTCACTTATTTTCAGGAAAATGTCTGCCAAATACCCATCTCTGAAAAATGAGTGTCAGTCATTCTTTCAAGTAAAAATGGGATTCCATGGAAAATGTTGCTAACTCAGTGTACAATTCAAACAACCATACAAATATTTTTCTTTGAGACAACTATTGTATTATGCTATGAAGCAGAACTGCTTAGTGTGTACTTACTACTTGTCACACAAAATATTTAAAAGATGTGTATTTAAGCATCAAGATTTAATGAAACGTATAATTTTTACTGCTTCATTAAGGAAAATTTTAAGTGAAACTGAATATAAAAAATAGTGAGCGGGCAGCTGTGAAGAATATAATCACTAGTATATTACTATTCTATTTTAGGACATAGTCATGATTTACGCTAAGGTGCCAGTAATTGTATCCACCATTGCTTTTGCACCATCAGCACAAATGTAAACTCAGAGAAAAGAGCAAATCACTTGTTAGTATTATTTTTAAAAATAATTTTGATATTATGTTCTTAGGGACTTGCAGTAGCCCACAGGTCACACTTTGCAAACCACTGATGTACAGTATAATTTCAATTCTGTGTAATTCCTACACAGAGATGTGTATACTAAACATCTGAAAGAATTTTCACCCACAATTAAAAAATTGTACCAGTTTGATGAGACAGGTTCTTACATAGGTGAATGTCCATGCCAAGAAATATAGAAATACATAACAATTTTAATAGTTGCATTGTATTGTATTGTGTGGACATACCCCCTATTGTTTAGTCAATTCTATAATTTTAGACATTTAAATTGTTTCTAATTTTTCTCTCTTAGAAGCAGTGCTGAAATGAGCATCTTTGTATATTCGTCGTTGTACAATTGTTTTATTATTTCCTTAGGAAAAAATCCTACAAATTGGATGCTTGGCCAAAGTGCCCTCACATTTTTAGGGATTCTTGTGCCTATTGCAAATTGCCCTCCAGATAAATGGACCAGTTTATAACACCAAGCTATTCCTTTCCTATGTGCACCTCTCAGGAATCCCTATTCCCATCCCTGCTGCACAAAAATTATGTTATTGTGAGGAATGCCGGGAAGGGTTTGGAAAATCTCTGGAATCCCTCCCATGTTCTCCTGTCGATGCTTCAGTGGGACTGGGAGAGGAGGAAGTAAATTACATCTGCTCTCAAGTGAATTCGGGGTGGGGGTGGCGTAGGTATGCAGGTGGTTGACCCCCTCTGCCCCACTTCTAATAGAAGACAGACTTAGACCTCTAAACAAACCACCCTCTGCACTAAGTCATCATTCTTTCTTCCACACTGCCTTTTTTCTCATCGTTCAAAATGGTAACTCACCATGGCATTACGTTGTCACCAGAGTTGCCCAAATAAGAGGGCCTTTCCCTATCAGGACCTGCACCAGATCATACAATCATACCTTTGTTGCCCCACAGTCAAGCCCCACAAGCAGGTCCTGACATGATTATTTTGGAAGTCTCTTATTACCATCTTTCCCCAATAGTTCCTTTACTCATGACCCTATTTCACCCTTTATCATCTCATGCTTGGCCTATTATAACTTCCTAATAAATGTTGTTTCCAGTCTCCACACTTTCCCCATCCCATCCATGCATTAGTGCCATATTACTTTTCCTTTTGTTAAGAATATTCAGAGACACCCAGAAGAAGAATATTCAGAGACAGGGCATTATTCAAATATCCTAGCTTGGGGCTCAGGATCCTCTCCCAAACTTGACCCACCCTAAATTTTTACCTTTATGTCTCATTATTCATCTTTCCACAGCTTCCACTCTAGGCAAACTGTTTTTTGTTCTATTACAGGAACAGATTTTCCACCTCCAGGCTTTTCTTTAAACTATTTTCCCCTCCTGGAATGCCCCTCTATGTTTTCTCATGCCATCTTTTAGGGCCTTTCTTCACTGAAGCTTTCTCAGCAAACTCTGCTCCTTTTAACTACATAGCGTACATATACTTGACAATAAGCATTATGTCTGAGTGTTGTTAGTAATCCTTCTGGGTTTATGTGCCTTATCTCCCCAGCTGAATGTTAAATTCAAGCAAGAGAACGATTTTTGACAGTTGAAGCATACAACTTTATTGATGATATACAAATGAAGTTTTTGGTGGATAAATTCAAGTGAAAACAAATGATAGACATGTAGGCTATTCATGATGGACATGTTCACTGTCAATTCACATAGAGGAACCAGTAAAAAGATTTCCATCCAAGGAGTACAATTAAAGTCACAAATATGTTTTCAGTACAAGATGACTATTTGGTATTCATAAAATGGTTCCTCTTAAAGCTGGAGACTCACAGATAACATCACTCTCGATGATACACTGTTTGAAACTGGCTGCCAAATGGATACCTTTACTATATGAGAAAAGTAGAAAAGCAGTAACTTTCAATTTTCAAGGCCTCCAGACTGCAAAACCAAGAAATTTTTTCAAGCTCTTTGAGAGCACATAACCAATCAGAATTTGTCCACTAGTTTTATAACTTTCACTTTCACCAAGAGGTCATGGTGATTTGCTAAGGCTCGAATTTTCTTAACACACACTCCAGATGCAGTACATAAGAAAAAAAGGGAACCTTTATTGAATTCTCTGTAGTTGAATACTTCTGCTCTGAGATTGTCATAGATGATCTCAAAGAGAGTAAGGGCATTAATAAGAATTTCTGATTCCACATAAGAATTATAGAGGGAACTAAATGATGCCGGCACTTGGGTACTGAGCAGTTTTTTTAACATATCTGGATTTTCAGCAAAATTTGAAAGTATTTTCAAAATCTCAACCTTGATTTTTCCACCTCCCTGAGATAATAAACGGAAAAAGTTTGCAATGGAATTAACAAGCAGGTGCTGGTAGTCATTAGTAATAGTCATGTTGGTTAAAAATTTTAGTCCAACTACTTGTACTGCTGAGTTCAGGTTAGAAGCCATGATATCGTCCATCACTTTATTCATGTATACCTGAAGGCGACCCTGATTTTCATAATTCTCACTCAGGTTATTCAGGGCCATTAAGGCTTTTTCCTTAATGTGGGGATCAGTTTTGTTGATCATGTTTGCAATAATTGGGAGGCCTCCCAATTTGCGAATTGTGTCTTGGTTGCATGAATAATTGGCATTGTTGCTCAGGGTGAGCAAAGCTACCTGTTGAATAAAAGGATCATCAGATTTCTGAAGCAAAGTAAGGACTTTCCTGAGGTCTCGGGCACCCAGAATCTCATCAATTTCATAAGGAAAGGGGCGCTTCTGCATAGGAATGGTTCTCTTCCCCTTCCCCCTGCGCTGGGTCTCAGGCTCAGAGTCTGAATCTGACTCTGTGTCAGTCCACCCGGACTCTCCTTCCTCAGAATCAGGGACCTCTGCCAAGAAAGCCTGTCCCCCATTAGCAGAGGCTGCAGCAGCTACAGCAGCCCCATCTCCAGGGCGGAAGCCCATACCTAATTCATCTACTTCAACCTTGTTTCTCTTGCCCTTGCCCTTGCCTCCAGTTCTGGACTTGGTTCCACCCTTAGCCCCACCTTTGGGGACAGCTCCAGTTGATGACCCGGCCTTAGGTATAGCCCCAGTGTGAGCCCCAGGGGTAGTTCTCTTGGCAGCTGCCGTTCCAGGAACTGCCACTGTTCTAGGGGACCCTGATGTCCCAGGAGCCTCTGAAGCACTGGTAGGCACCACTGCCCGGGGAGCTTCTGTCGTCCCAGCAGGCGCTGCAGACTTGGGAGCCTCTGATGCCTCAGTAAGCGCTGCAGTCCCTGAAACCTCCTTGGTTCCTGGACCTTCTGCTGTCCCTGGAGGGACTGCAACTGGGGCCTCCACTGTGCTGGAGAAATCTGCCAATTTGGGAGCTTCTGCCACTGTTGTGGCCTCTGCAACCCAAGTAGCCTCTGCCACCCTGAGGGGTGCTGCCATTGCAGAGACCTCTGTAGCCCCTACTATAGATTCGGCCTTAGGCTCAACCCCTGCCCCATTAGGTTCCTGGGTCTGACTTCCTTCCCCAATCTGAGCCTCAGCACTGGCTGCAGCTGGGACCACTGCCTGGGCTCCAACCGACTCTAGAGCAAAGGCTTCATTCCGGGCCCTGTCCTCTGCCCCGGCCTGGACCAGGATCGGAGGACTGAATTCCGGTCCAAGGTCTATTGTGAATCCAGCTTTTAGCCCAACTCTAGCCCTGGCTCCAGTCCCAACCACTGGCCCAGCCCTGGTCTTGGGCTTGACCAGTCTCTTCTTGGTTTGGGCTCTTTCCCCAGCATATTTGTATACGCAGTACCAGGCGCCAGCCCCGATCACTATCCCTGCAGCTACACAGCCAGCATCCCGAACGCGGCTCATGATGCAGCTGGGCTGATTCCTTGATCCAGGATGTGGAGCTCACTTGCCCAAGTGGGATGCGCTGCCCAAGCGGAGTGTGTGCACGTCTGGGCGAGCGAACCTCTACAGCTCAGGCTCCCAAGTTCTCCGAAGTTTTGCCAAGGCTGCAAGTTGAGCAGAACCTAGCGGTAAAGGAAAGAATTGAGGCGTTAAGTTCCGGCTCACTTTGTGCCTAACCAGACCTACCTCCAGGGGAGAGTAGGGACAAAATGGTTAGTGGGCATGCTAGCACCCAGAATACAGATGCCCAGGTCTCCGTTTGCTGATTCATGGCCCAGGTTGACCAACATTTACCTTATCTTCATTCCTAGCCTGGCCTATGCAATGTCAACGTACACAATTTCCCAGTACCTAAATGGGTAATGAGAGGCAGTAAAGAGGATGGGAGAGTGTGAGGAAAGGCAATAGAGACCCCAGAATCTGTTCTGATCCCCATCTTACCCGCACTTCAAGGGTCCTCAGGTGGTGCACATGCACATACCAACCTATTGAGATCAGAAGTAGTTTGCTCGCCTCCCTCCTTTCCCCGCCAGGCCCAAATGACAGACGTGCCGACAGATCCCCGAAATTGCGTTTGAGTTTTTGGTGGACCGACACCGGTTCCCTTCCTGATTTGAATCCCTATGGGTCAAAAGATTCCCCCTCTTATGGCTCCCCTTTCCTCCCTATCCCCTCCCCCTTAAAAGCAATTTTCTAGGGCCGATACCACACCCCTTTTCCTGCACCAAAAAGGACTGGAGGCGGGGCAAGGGTGTCTTTTGAAGAGGGAGAAGATGGAAGAGGAGGAGCCTCTGGTCCTGGACTCCACTCTGGTTTCTGTCACATCCACACAACGGTTTCACAGACAATTCCCGCCCCCCAACACTGACCTCCAAGATTCAGGGCTGTTTCTCTTTCCTTCAGGTCAGTTAGAGCTTCATCCTAAAGACAGACAGAAATACAGGCAGTCTGAGTTGGAGACTGAGAGCCTGATGAATGGATCAGCACCCAAAGAGTCCCAACAATTGCGTTTTAGAATTCGCATAACAGAATGTAAAAAGATCCCACCTCTTAATTCCCTCAACTCCTCCCACTCCTCCCCGCCCATCCCAATCCCCCAGCTTGCGCAGGCTCTCCAGGAACAAAACCGCTCCTAGCATGTTGCCCCAACCCCCCATCCGCCATTTCTCCGGACACACCGCCACACCCCTTCTCCTGCAAAGAAGTGGGAGGGGGAAGGGGCGAGGGTGCAGGGAAAGCTGGATGGGATGTGAGTCTGAAGATTACAGCCAAACAATCTAGCGTCCTTCTCCTGTGGTCACCCGCCCTTCCCACCTAAGCCCCCAAGCCTAGCATTAGCTGAGAGAACAGGGGCCCCAAAGCCTGCCTTTTCGGGTTCAAGGTTGTGATTTTACACCGTTTTTCCTCTCTGGGCTCCTCCTTCCAACCCCACCCTCCTCAGAAATCCCCAGTTAACCGCCATTTCTCCTGTTAGCATACCCGAACTCCTTTTCCAGGACTGAAAATATCGGGATGAAGGACAATGTGAACCAGGGGTGTCTAAAAAACAGTCTGGTTGTTAATACGACGGTTTAATACCGGATTCACTCAGGGTTCCCCCCTCCTGTGAAACCCAGACATCGTCAAACCCACTATCTCCCACTCAGAAGCTGGCCATTTCGCAGCACGACAAAGGACAGGGGCCCGCAGGAGGAGTGGGAGAGGGGGCAGTGGTTGAGGGAGGTGTCTGTAAAGTGAGGGTGGAAGTGAATGGGTCGGATCGCTTCCAAAACTGCGCGACCCTCCGGTCACCCTTTCCCAGCTTCCCCACTGGCCTTGTGTGCGCTGCCACGTTTATTTCTCTTCCCTCCTCCTCTCAAAACAGGACGGGGTATGGGTTGCGGGACCTGAGTGTCAAAAACAAAACAAAGCAAAAATATTGGCCGGGAGACAAGGTAAGAGGATTCTTCGCAAAGTATATAAAAAGCTTACGATTCCCCCTCCCCCTTTCCCCACCACCCACCAAAATCAATCTGCGACTAAGCCCGGATGTCTGGAAAGTCAGCCAGGAGTGGGCGAGTGGAGGCGCCCGCGGCCTCCCCCATCTCTGGGCTACCCCTATCCAGGGGTCCCAGGCAGTGGCCACCCTCACACCCACCTGCCCGGATCTGGGGGAATTTTCTCCTCCTCCTCCTCGCCTGGGTTAAACGCACGGCTGTATGCAGCGCAATAGAGTTGGTACCCAGAGGAGGACGGAGGATTGCCGTCAGGGCTTTAAGTACCTTTGCCCACGTCAGCTTCTGATCACGTGAAGGCCGCGTCGCCAGTACGCTTGGGGCCCCAATTTCCACTCCCACATGAGTACGAGCCCCTCCTTTGCCCTAACCCCCACCTCACCCCAACGCATCAGGTCCTGTCACTCATGTTTTTGTTTTGTAGACCCAGAGGCCAAAAGTGGCCCCTTCTCGCAGTTAGAATTTACCTTTCTCTGTTTAGCAAGGAGGGGCTGCATCTTCTCATAGAGCTACTGGCAATTTCTGTTTCTTTGTGGGGAAATTGTCTCATTTTTTCCTAGGTTACTGGGCACCCTCCCCTTTCTTCATCTGCAACCCCCTCCTCCCCAGTCATTAGTAACTACCATTTCCCTGGCACTTGGGTGCCTGCTCCAGCATAGGAAAGGGGCGGGGTGTTAGAAAGGACACCAGGAGTGGGGTTGGGGTGTGTAATTTTGTAGTATTTGTCTGTTTCCTTTTTAAAACTATGACCACGCTTTATTTTATAATAAGATAATACAATAAAACAAAAATTCAGTGCGAGAAACAGCAACAAAAAGGGGGGGGGGATGTTTTATAAAAATTTCCCACTTAGATGGGAAGACACCATTAATTTTGGTTAATTTTTCAAATTTTAAATTCAAACTTTATTTTATTCCCTAGTCTTTTTTAACTTTTTTTTTTAAAAAAGATACTTAGATTACATAAATGCTACATAAAAAATATAAGGATTCCCATATGTCCCACTTCCTACCCCTTCCACAGTTTTCCACATTAACATCTTTCATTAGTGTGGTACATTTGTTACAATTGATGAACACATATTTATTCCCTGGTCTTTAAATTTAAGGAAAATTACAATGTAAATAGGAAAATAACAAATTTATCTTCTACAATATCAAATAATCATTTTAATCCAAGCCCCACTAAAAATCATAACAAGAAGAGATACCACATGATTTTGGAAAAATGAAAAAATGAAAGTTACTGGACACATTATGAATGCCAAATTATCACCAAATCCTAGTAAGGGAGTGGTGATGATGCTGCTTCTTGACTTATACATGGAACTTACAACATAATTGCTAATATTCAACACTCAAGGAAATATCTGATATAAAGAATTACAGCCAATTTTCATTATTCCCGGTAGTTATACTTTGTAAAGTTGCTGCAAAAATGATTGAATGAATATTGACCAGTTGCTCCTAGGAGAAATACAGGGTTAGGTTCCTGTGAGCCTCTGGTCGCATTTTTGTCAACTGATCAATATATAACTTTGTTTAATTGTATTTACATTTAAAGACACCTTATTTAATATATACTGTTAATTCATTAACATTGAACTCACAGCCAACAGCTCTATAACTCATGCCTGAACGCATCTCATATAGACTTATTTTCTCTGTAAGATACATCACAGCTTTCTTGTACTTAGGAACTCTAGACAGCACTTCAGCACTATGCTTGAGGGCCATTTTCATTCTAAATAGCAAAAGCACCAACAAGAAAAATTCAAAAATGTGAAAAAACATGGCACTCAACATACCATAAAAAAGACAATTGCTTATAGCATGAGACCTGAAACAAGATGGCAGAGCATCGCCTTGTTTAACCTTGGCTGGGAACATGCATGTCCATAGGCTTAAAATTTCCTCCACTCTGCCCATGTCTGAATGATTGTGAAAGAGCCATCAGTATTGACTTTGGAGTTAAAAATAAATGCTAGCAAGTAAAGAATTTACAAATAAGAATCCATGAATCATGAGGATCAACTGTATTTATATGTCGTGTGCTTCTGGAGGCAAGGACTTTGAGTAGTCAGATTCTTTAACAGTAGGTACACACTATGTTTGTTGTATTGATGTGTTCTTTATATAATTAATTTAGTGAACTATGCATAATTCACCTGTTATGTAATACCTTGTAGGTAGATTATTGTTCAAGAGCATGATCAGGTATCAGAAATGACTAGTTTAAAAAAACACAAGAAATGGTTGTTTCAGGGAAAGTGGATGTGGCTCAAGTGATAGAGCTTCTGCCTACCATATGGGAGGACCTGGGTTTAATCCCTGGGGCCTCCTGATGAAAAAGAAGAAGATAAAGCTTGCCTGCCTGACAACCAGTGCCTGTGCAAGTGCCCACATGGTGAGCTAGTGCCCCACGCAAGTGAGTCACACAGCAAGATGATGATGCATAAAAAAAGAGACAAGGGGAGAGTCAAGGTTAAGTGCAGCAGAAACCAGGAACTGAGGTGGCGCAATTGACAGGGAACCTCTCTCCATATCAGAGGTCTCAAGGATCAAATCCTGGTGAATCCTGGAGGAGAGAAAATGGTAAGAGAAGACAACACAGACAGCAAAAACAACAGGGTGGGAGGAGGGGAAGGGAGGAAAATAACTAAATAAATCTTCTAAAAATATGGTTGTTTAAGCTTCACTTCCCCCTTTCATCTAAAAGGATACATTTTAAGAGTAACACCAAAATGATATATCTCTGTAGTGAAATTACATATAAATAATGCTTATTTCTTCACATGTCCAAGATTTTTATCTTAGTCGATTCTGGTGGGAATCTTTCCAAGTATATTAAATACTTCTCTACTTTCTTGAACACACCATACTGAAAATAACCTTTTCTTTATGACTTATACCAGAAGCTCATCATTATAAAAATCCATTATGATGCTACATCAGCATTAATTTGCCTGTTTCCTTCATATCTAGGAAATGTCTGCCTTTATAAGTCATCTGATGCTTGTCTCCCTAACCTATGCTTGGATTTCCCTATTATATGCTTTCAAAGCATCTTGGACTTTTTTGCAGTACTTATTACACTTTTAGTTGTACATTTATTTGTGAAATTATGTGATTACTGTGTCTCCTATACTAGACTGTAAGTACCACAAGTGCTTGTCCAGGTTTGCCCACCATTGCGTGTGTAGTATCTAGTATGGTGCCTGGTATATAGTAGACTCTCAATACTAGCTGTATGAATAAATAAATAAATGCCTACCTCAGTGAATACTTCCCCTTTCTGCTATTTACTGACGACAGGTCTGGAAAACCAGGGAACAATCTTTTTAAAAATTGTATTTTAAAAAGTAGTTTCCTACATGAGAATGGAAGTAATCTTTCCATTGTGTACAGAACCTCAGCTTTAGGGCATTGTGATAACTATTTTGGCTACTAGGCCTTTCCATCTTTCTAGTGTCTCAAAAATGAGAGGTTTTATGTACTTACAAGGCATGAAACTTGGCCACTAAACTTTAATTTCTCCCTCTATAAAATGATGATGATATTCCCTAACTTATTCCATTACTGTGAAAATTCAATAAAATAACCACACGGCCTAATAAATAAGTAGTACTGATATTAGATTTTACTATTTGTAATCCGTCAAATAGTTATAATATGTTACCTTTCACTTATGAAGGTACTGCTATTGACTTATCACCAAAGGATATGTACTCTAGCTTCTTCAGGAGTGGTTAAAGGATTTACTCAGAACCATCCATTTAACCTCTCCCTTAAAGAGAAGTGGTTTTCACGAAAGTCTTGTATTTTTGCTTTAAAGTAAACTGTTTAGCTTACATTCATAATCTATTTCCATTGAAATACACGTTTTTCTACCATTATACTAATATCACAGTTAGCTTATAAGATATTGGAGGTCTTATATAGCTCAGAAAGGGTTACAGAAAATTTCAGAAATGACAGTCTTACTGGAAATTAAAGTATACTTCATTTACATATGGTAAATTTTTCACTTTGTTTTAAACTGCATGTAGTTTTTTTCCACTTTTGAAGATAATTAAAGAAGGAAAAGAAAATGTTTACCATTACTATCATATATTTTGCAGAAGAAACATTAATTCTGTACCTTAAACTATGGATTCTTTGAATGCACATCTAGCACAGATTTTGAAAATCTGTACTGGGCCTTTAGCTTATCATGTTTATTATGAAAGTCAAAGAATAATTTTCTTTTAAAAATGAATCACTTTCAAAATATTCCCAAAGCACCAAATGTGCTTTTAGTTTAGGATACGCAATTTAAAATAGGGAACATTTCATAATAATACTTATCACTGCTGTAGATTTAAAGAATGTTATAGATGACAAAAACACCAAAGAAAATTAGATTTTTTTCTCTTCTTATCTAACACCCAAAGGATTCACATTTCAAAGCTAACCATCTAACCAAACAGTTTGTAAGAATTAAAAAAACCCAACATATACACCATAATAATAGTCTTTTCTTTCTTAAGATTTATTTTATTTATTTATTTCTCCCCATCCTTTATTGCTTGCATTTTGCTGTGTCTGCTTGTTGTGTGCTGGTCTTCTTTTCAGGAGGCACTGGGAACCAAATGCTGGACCTCTGATGTGGGAGGGAGACGCCTCATTGCCAGAGCCACCTCTGCTCGCTGCTTTGTTGTGTCTCTCATTGTGTTTTCCTCGCGTCTCTTATTGCATTATCGTGTTGCGTTAGCTCACCACTCCTGTCTGTCTTATCAGCTTGCTGTCTTGCTCATCTTCTTTAGGAGGCACCGGGCACTGAGCTTGGGACCTCCCATGTGGTAGGCAGGAGCTCAATCGTTTGAGTCACATCTACTTCCTGAGAATAGTCTTTAAAAAAAACCAAACTTCCAATTTTAACTTTTTTCTGAAAGCATCAAGGGTACGGAGACCCTTATTGTAGATTATGTATCATCTCATCTTTGGCTGAGGTGTGTAGTTTTGTTAACCAGAGACATCAGTGAGTTCAGTTTCTGAGACCAGTCATTTAATAAATTATTTGTATCCTTGGGTGCCTGGAAGTTAATAATTCCTGCAAACCTGTCTACTTTATTTTTGTGTGTGTGTGTGTGTGTTTACATTGTGGTTTATACTTTAGGCTATACAGTTTTCTAAATTTTTTAGTTATCCTATGTTTTACATTATGGTTTACATTATTAGTCTGTTGTCCCCTATATGTTTTTGGTGTAATATTACATGTTTTATATCCATTCTTGTGTACTCTTGTGAAACACTTCTTTTGCCCTCACATTTACTTTGGTTCCATCTATTCAATATCTGTTTCCCCCTCCCCTTGGGGCCCACAGTGATAGTCAATCTTCATTTCTTGAGGAGCCATGTTCAGAGATACTTGCAGCAGTGTTGAGGGCTTGACATGCTCAACTGCCCTAATGCCCTGGGAGCGATCCTTTCTCTTGAGAGATACAGTTCCCTCAATTTGATGGCATTAGTCCTCCCCAGGATGTGGGTCTACCTTCACTCTCATTATATGGGTCTCTACCCAGTGGTATAACCCACTCTAAACCTGTCTACTTTAGCAAAGATGGTCCTGTTAACTACTAGATTTGAGAGAAAAGCACCTGATTCATCAGCAGATCGACCCAGAAGTTGTGCCATCTTTTTCATTGTTATTCTCATATAATACTTGGCTATTATTCTAATATTATGTTCAACAACTCTGTTCTTCAAGTCTTTCTACCTTTTTTTTCACTGTCCTCTTTATATCCAAAAACATCAGCTGCAGGACTCTCAAGATAACCTCCTCTTCATTCCTAGAATCCAAGTTTTAAGTGTTGTTGGAGACTATGAATTGATGATGAGCTGCTTTGGAGTTTCCAAGTCACTATAATTTCTTTTGCTGTGGTTTTAATGACTTCAAAATATCCCATTTGTTCCAAGGATGCAAGGAAAACTTAAAAACACTTGACTATTTATGCCATAATATCCCTTAGCTAAAACTAATACAGAAAGCACTTTCTTTTTATTGTCTATATACTGTCAACCAAGTCAGCTACTGATAGTCCAACATACCAGGATCTTTGACATTTTACCCTTAACAGTTCCATGACTCTGTTGGACAGTTGCACCTCAGAGTTATGACTCACTGCTTCTTCTGGGCCAACCATGTGGACACTTTGTCTTCTCCTTGCTTACCAATAACCCATATTTCTTTCCCTGAAGTCTGTGCTTTCAAAACATTTGTAATAATATACTGTAATCTCTGTGAATCCAGATTACAACCAATTTCAACCACTTGATTTTCAGGAAATGCACTCTGTTTCAATTTCACACACGTCATGATTTTCACTGGCCAAGATGTAATGAGCAGAACACTGTGTTGACTATAATGTACCAAAGCTGGAACAATGACTCTGAACATATTCATGTATCTCTGAATCACATCAAGGTAGAATTGAGAACTACCCAGAGTTGACTGTGACAATCACCACCTTGGAATGAACAGAGGCAGACAAACTTTTGCTGGTGTCCACATTAGGCAGTTTGAAGATGTCAAGATCCATCATCCCTCCTCTAGTTCCTTCTGAAAGGTCTTAGAGAACCAGCCTCTTGGCAATGCTCCTTGATGAAATTGCTAATGTGCACGCAATACCCCACTCTCCACCTCTAACCACAGTTGACCATTGGAGTCAACAGTCAATTGTACATCCATAAAATTAAAAAAAAATGACTGTTTTATTCTTGTGGTTTGCCAAGTTCTTTGAATTTATGTCTGAGACACCTTCAGTGATTTTTGCAATATAAGCTAGTGTAGCACTTTGATATTATTGATGAATTACCAAAAGAAATGTTGGGTTATGTTTGTAAAGTGGTCTTTTCCTCTGGGAATATGAGATTATATTGGATTCAGAGGTTTACTTGATTAAGTAGGGCTTGTGTCAGTAGGGCTTTGAGTTCCCACCCCTTGGTGGCTGGGAACTCGCAGATAAAAGACATGGCAAAGGACAGAGTGGAGGGTTTGTGATGTTGGATTTTGATGCTGAAGCCTTAAGCTGGAGCCCTGGGAAGTGAGCTCACAGAGAAAAGAGAAGCAAGCCCCAGGAAGAGGAACTCTGAGCCCAGGAATAAGCAAGCCCTGGGAAGAGAGGAACTCCGAACCCAAAAAGAAACAAGACCCTAGACGGGAGGAACCCAGGAAGTCTGAACCCTCACAGACATTGGCAGTCATCTTGCTCTAACACGTGAAAATAGACTTTGGTGAGGGAAGTAACTTATGCTTTATGGCCTGGTATCTGTAAGGTCCTACCTCAAATAAATACCCTTTATAAAAACCAACCAATTTCTGGTATTTTGCATCAGTATCCCTTTGGCTGACCAATACAGCTAGCAATTCAATCTGCTGTGCCTCATCAAATAATGATTGAAAGTATAGGGGAAGATCCTCTTGAAACTTCATAATCATTTCCTTAATTAATCCAACACTGACAGATTTAAGATGGCACCAATTTTGGAGATAGAGCAAGTATACTCTGCCTTAGTCATCCACATGTTTTCCAATGAGATTCCCATGTTTGCAGCTGGCGTCAAGTAGCAAATTGGGGGAGAAAAGAGTGAGAATCCAAAATCCACAAATGAATTGATATGCTATATGTATAACACAACACAAGAATAGTGCCAGCGAAATTCAGCAGGTCTTTCAGGGAACTGTATTTAAAAATGCAGGTGTCCATAGAGTATTTGAAATGCAGGAAAACCATGTTTACATTCTTTAGTTCTTCCGCATTTAGACCTTTGAACTTGTACTTGCCAAGCATCTGTCTCAGATCCTTGGAATGGAACTCCATCTCCAACCAGAATGAAGAGCGAGATCCACTATCCCAGTCCTGAATCTTGAAATTTTGGTTAATTTTCACCTCATAGAATATTGGCCACATAAGAAATAGTTTTCAAAATATGCTAAGGTATTTGAACATCTGAAAATGGAATTTTTCCCAACAAGATAGGAGTATTTCCATATGATCTATAAATTGATGCATGAAGAGATGTTCAGTTGTCCAATCTTTTTTATTATGGATAAATAATACCCTACTTTTACTACTTATGGGACAGCATTTTAAGGTGATAAATAAATGATCCTGTTTTGTTCTGTTAGAGAGACACATTTATTTAATGTTCCCAAATCATTGCTGACTCCTGTGTGAACCTCCTGTAATTTGATTGCTACAACCATGACAGTTTTGAACACCTGACTCTGGATTAAGTTCCAGTCTGGTGATTTATTTCTGGGAAAAGGAAAGAACTGTGAGGTAAAGGAAACTGAGGGTGGGAGGGATGCAGAGGTGGTCAAATCCTCTCTGCCTTGTCAAGAGGTGGGGAAGTTCCTTTCCCTATACTCATATTCCAGAACTTCTCATCTCCTGCATTCAGGCACCTGACTGTTGCTCATTTCTCCCTCCCTCCCTTACATAAATTCTCACAGAGGGAAAGAAAAAAAAGAGGTGTAATATGGGGACATTTTCCGGACTTGGAATTGCAATGACAGATACAGGCCATTATATATCCTGCCATAACCTACAGAATCGAGTGGGAGAGAGTATAAACTACAATGTAAACTATATTCCATGCTTGGTGGCAATGCTCCAAATGTGTTCATCAATTGCAGTGAATGTACCACACTAAGGAAAGAGGTTGTTAATGTGGGGAAGGGTGGGAGGTGTGGGGAATGGGGCATGTGGGAATCCCTTATATTTTTTTGTGTAACATTTTGTGTAATCTAAGTATCTTTTGAAAAAAATTAAAAAAATACATATAAAAGAAAAGTAATTAGGGAATAAATTTTTTAAAAAGTAGTATAAAGAAATAATGTCAGTGAGTGTAGGAAAGCCATAGTTCCATGGTCTTGGTAGCCTACAGGGAGTGATAAATCTGCCAGGTCATAAAAGCCTCTGATATATTCCTCATTAAGTTAGGTTATTTTCTTTTACATCTAATTTAATTTAACCAAGACTGGCTGGTTAAATTATATGTAATTCTTTATTACATAAACAAAGTTTCCTCCTATTCTTATTTTACTAATTAAAAAAATTAGGAATGTCTAATTAAATTTATCAAATGATCGTAAGGTTGTTTCCCTCCTTCAATTTGCTGTGTAATGAATGATGTAAATAGACCAGTTTCCCTGTTTGTAGACTAAACTATGGAAAAGACCATAAGGACTATCAGGACTATAGATTAGGGGTAGTGCTGTCCCCTTGAACCCTTTACTTACTTCCCATGTTGTACAGAGAAAATGCAAACGTCCTTACTACAACCTACAAGATCCTACCCTATTCAAACTTGATACCTCTTTGATATCATCTTCTACTACTCTCCTCCTAGCTCACTCTGCTGTAGCCATCCTGGCTTCCTTGATGTTCCTGGAGCATACTGCACATGATTCCTTCACACAGTCTTTGCAGCTACTTGCTTGTCCCTAGGTCTGGAATGTTCTTTTCCTCAATATTGCCATACCTAGCTCCCTCACTAATGTCAGGCTTTTACTAGAAATGACTTTTCTAGTAAGTCCTTTCGTGGCCACCCTATCTGAATCTTGACTTTTCATGTCTGCTCTTCTTGACCATTAATGCAATTATACTCTATATGTTGTCCTGGAATTATATTTTTCATTTTACATCACAGAATATGACATTTCATATTTAATGAAAATGCTTCATAGATATCTTGTTGTTTCATAATATCAAGATATAATAATCATAACCTTCCTCTTTTGCTGGACTTTCAGGTAGTATGAAATATGGTACTCAGAGTCAACTGTTAAAGAAATATTAAATGTTCTTATTTTCTTAAAAAATACGTAGTCTCTACTTTCACATCTTTACAAGATGGCAGGATACCCTATCACAATGATTTTGGGAGTTCACCTCACTAGGGTAGTGCCAAGCTTCTGGGGTTACACGTTACCAAGGTATGGGGGGATATCTTTCCATACTAGTTGTAGCTGTGATGCTTATCATCCCAGTTTTCATGAATCTTTCAAATGGGTAAGTTGGGCATCTTCTGTGTCTTGCTTGTGATAGAGGGCATAGGAATCTGGTGAGACTGGGAGCTCGGGGCAGGGTCCAGCCTCTTAGTTGTATCATGTGGCCATCAGTATTGAGTTCCTTCTATTTTCTATGGGCTGTCAGGGAGAAGGCCAGAGTTCCCATCTGCTCAGGGGACTCAAAGTCCTTTCTTTTCTCTTCCAGTGGAAGGATTTCTTTTTAGTCTAGAGGAAATCTCTCACTTCCCAAACATTCTTCTTTGTAATGGGCTTGGATTTTTTGGAAACAAAATTTAAGAAACCCTGCCACACACTTTCTTGGAAGCAAGGAAGTACTGAGTCTGCTTGACTGAGAAGGGGAAAGTAGAGAACACAGATAGACACAGAACTGAACCATAAATTAATACCCTGGTGTATTACGTGAGATTTCCTAGAAATAAAGCCTGAGATTAGGATTCTTGTGAAAATGGTGTATTGAGGAAATGTTCTTAGATGAAACCTGTATGGAGGTGAAGGGAGCAGCATAGGACAGGAGAAAAGCTAGGCAATGATGACGTACAGCTGAAGACTAAGCTTATCCAGAACCCAGGGGCTTTCTAGAACTGTAAAGTGTACCACAGACTTGACCTCCCTTGAATCAAGGAAGCCAAGCTTTCATATTCAGGACTTCAAATCAGGATGCAGGATGGGTGAGCTGAGGGATAAAAGGTCTTAACTTTCAAGGTATCTCTGGAGAAGGTGACTCTGAGAAGGGTGCAGGTATAACTCTTTAGCAAACAACACTTTTAACAGCTAGCAGATGGATACACTGGTCCAGTAAATGAAATCTTGGCAGGGCACCAATATCATCTGCTATATCTAATATAACTAGTAAATATGCATTCTTGTAATGAAAAGGTGTTTCATATGCATAGTCCCAGGAAGACTTAACTTCAACATTATTAGCTGTGGAGACTCTGCGTGGGTGCAGTCTACAAGAAAATATCCAGCTTCCCGATAAGTAAAACAAAAAGAAGAGTGTTTGTGCTTATTTAATCTCTTAGTGATTTTCTCAGAATACTCCCATTCATAGGCTACTTTTCTCTCTCTAAACTTTTGGAATCCAATTCTCTCCTCCAATGCACAAATTTTGGAGGGATGCTGTGTGACATGCAGTGTAGCATCTATTGAAAATGTATTCTATCTGTAATGAGATAAGAAGTTAGTGCAAAGGGCGAGGGAAGTTTAGATTCGGGAGGTGTGGCTCTGGTCCATTTAGAACAGCACAGGTTAAATTGACTGACATACAACTCTCCTCTGAATTTCTTGAGATTAGTGGAGAAGTTGCTAAAGGAGGGGTAGATGGTTGATTGTTTACTTGACAATCTTGGATGAGTAGGCAGAGATGGGAGGGCATCAAGGCAAGCAGACCTTGCTACCCTGACAAATGGCTTGCCTTTTTCTTTTTTAGCTTTTTTTTAAAAAAATAATTTATTGAAGTGTATCACTCATACATAAACATACATAAACAATAAGTGTATAATAATAGTTGCAAACTTACAAAACAAACATATATAACACCATACAGGACTCTCATAACTCACCCTTCCACCAATAACTAGCATTGTTGTTCAACCTTTTAAACTAGTCATTAAAGAGCATTGTCAAAATATTACTACTAACCAAAGTATTTTACCCCAACAAACCCTGTTATTATTATCTTTATATCATTTATATATGAACATACTTAAACAATTAAGTGTACAGTAAAAGTTGTGAACTTAGAAAGCAAACATGCATAACATCATACAGGGGTACCAAACATCAATCCTCCAACACCTTGGATTGTTGTGAGAAGTTTCTTACAAATTATGAAAGAATATTGTCAAAATCTTTCTACTAATCATAGTCCTTATCTTACATTTGGTGTGTTTCCCCCAACCCACCCTATTATTATTTTTAAAATATATTTTTTTGTTACAGAAGTTGTAACTTATAAAACAATCATGCACATGTGCAGAATTCCCAAACAACACCTCTCCATCAACACACCACACTGTGGTGGAACATTTGCTACAGATAAGATAATATCATCTGATTGTTACCATGTCCATAGTGTACATTTGGCTCACATTTTCCATACTGTCCCATGATTAACACAGTATATCTTTCTCATAGATGCAAGAATATTATATTGTTACTACTAACCACAGTCCATAGGACACTCCAGCTGTATATTTCCAATGCTTCTTCACATTCCCAACACCCTACAGTACTGATGTACATTTACTCTAGCTCACAAAGGAAACTCTTGCATCTGTACCATCAACCACAATTCTCATCCCACTCTTGGTTTACTGTGCTATTCAGTTCCTAGATTATTTTCTAGCATTCTGTCAATTGGCATTTACATACCTAGACTACTATTTTCAGTCACATTCCCATTTATAAACTAGCTGTTACTCACTATGTGTTACCATCCAGTCTATACATTTTCACACTTTTACAGTAAAGTGAATTAAAACTTTTACAAACATTAAACATCAGTAGTCCACCTCAGTCCTCCTCTTATCTCTAAGAGTCCACCGCCTACCATCAGGTCTTGAAGATATTTTCCTACAATTTCTTCTAGAAGTTTTATGGTTCTTGCTTTTATTTTTAGTTTTTTGATCCATTTTGAGTTAATTTTTGGATAAGGTGTGAGATAAGGGTTCTCTTTCCTTCTTTAAGCTATGGGTATCCAATTCTTTCAGCAGCATTTGTTGAATGGACTGTGTGCCCAAGTCTTGTGAATTTGACAGGCTAGTCAAAATCACTTGACCATACATGTGAGGGTCTGATTCCGAACCATAAATTTGGTTCCATTGGTCTATGTTTCTGTCTTTATGCCAGTACTATGCTGTTTTTACCACTGTAACTAGGTAATATGATTTAAAGTCTGGAGATGAGGATTTACTTTTACTTTTTATGATGTTTCTGGCTACTCTGGACCCCTTAACTTTCCAAATAAATTTGATGATTGTGTTTTGAACTTTTAAAGAATGCTTGTAGAATTTTTATCAGGATTGCATTGAATCTGTATATCAATTTGAGTAGAATTGACGTCTTAATCATTCAGTTTTCCAATCTATGAGCATGGAATGTTCTTCCAGTTATTTAGTGATTTTTTAATTTCTTTTAACACTGAATTGCAGTTTTCTGAATACAAGTTCTTTTCATCATTGGTTAGGCTTATTCCTTCCTGACTATTTGACTTTTATCTGTCATATTCTATACAGTGCGGGTCCAAGATAACCACAGTTGAAGTAGACTTCAGATTTTCAGTCCGTGCCAGCCAAATATACCTGCAGTTACCTGGACAGGCTGGTGCAGGGCCCACCAGCCTCATCCCCACCAGAGTTGGGGTTGAAACCTAGTTTAGGGCTGCAGGCCAATCTGGGTGAAAGAAACTTGTTCCGACCATAACTGTGATTTTCTGTTAGCCAGGCTTCCCCTCAGCCTGGGGGTGGAGTCAAAATGGTGGCCATGAAATCATTCTGACTTGGGCAGATTCATACCCCAGGTGTTCCCAGGGTTATATCTTAACCAGCCAAGTCTACCAATCAGTAGCCAAAATTGGCAGCCGATAGTCCCCTACACCCATGTTTTGGGCAAATGGAGCTTCCTATTCCAGCCACAGAATAGCTCCTGGGGTGGCTTGTGTGGCCAGAGTAGGACAATCACCAGCCTCCAGGGCCTGACCATCAATTTCCCAGAAAGCCTGGCACAGGTCCCCACAGCTTCCTCCCTGCTGCATGTGGTACTGGGGCCTAGGCTAGAGCTGCAGTCTGATCTGGATGGAAAGAAGCTGGTCCCCACCAGCACTGTGATTTTCAGTCCACCCATTTCCCCTCATGCCAGGCACAAAGTTAAGATGATGGCTACCAGCCTCATTCTGACATGGACAGTCTCAAACTTTAGCTGTTCTCAGGATTATACTTTAGCCTGCTGAATTTACTCATCAGTAGCTGAAGTAGGTGCCCAACCATCTCTTCCTCCCCCATTTTTGGGAAGTGGAGCTTTCAGTTCCAGCCATGGAACAGATCTCAAGGCAGCTTGTGCCTCCAGTGGAGGATGGGCACCAGCCTCCAAGGTGTGGAACACTCTACTTACGAGTCTTCTCTGCAGATGGGCAGTCTCCTCTTTCATTTCCTTCAAGTATGTTTCAGTATGCTCCTCTGGCCTCCTGAGGCCCTTAAGCAGGTGCTTTAGTTAGCTCCAGATAGCTCTGGTTGTTTACTAACTGCCCTGTAGCAGGAGCTGATTCTAGGAACTCTTTACTCTGCTGCCTTCTTGCTGGTTTTGTGGGTTGCTTTTTAATCTTTCATCCATGTAGTGGCTCTGGGCTCTTGGGAACAGAAGGTGCCTTAGAGTAATTTAATCTTTGAGCCCATCTGGGAAACTCAGCTTCATTTATTTTGGTGGGTACCTCACTCCTGGAATATTGCCAAAAATTTGGAGTCAGAGTATCAAGGAAGCAGGGCTCCTCCATATGTGTAACTGCTGATATACACATAGTACTGGATTGCAAAATGATTTCAGGCCCAATGATTCTGGTTCTTCTGTGCTATGCTAGAGGAATAGAGATCTTTGTTAATGATGGAGTTGCTGGGTTAAAGGTCGAGCTGTCCTGGTACATCTCATGGCAGTCCAGTCTGAGGCTTGCCACATCTTTGAGACACTGTTGGATTAAGGCATGTCTCTTCTTGCTCAAGAGCCCCCATTTCTTTTTCTTCACTAACCCCTTCCCAGAAGAGAAGAATCATTATTTTTTGAATCTGGGAGAGATACCTGTTCCTTGAGTCACAAGTTAGCAAGTTCAACGTGACAGTAGAAGTTAGAAAAGAACATGTAAATTACACAATAACCTATAGACAGTGATGAGTCATTTGATAAATCTTTTCTCATTTTATAACATATATCCAGTTAAAACAATTAAATATTGAGAAATTATATTATAACATAATTTACTCTCCTCTCTCCAAACAGTTAAATTTATAATTAAAAGTTATATCTTCCAATGTTGTGGGGAAATTACATATTACAGCACATTATAGGGTATTATGTGATAGTATATAAAAATGTTTATATAATAGGAATACCCAAATCCAAGTTAATGGTCAGGTTTTATTCACTACAAGCATTTCTACCTCAAACATGTTTTTTTTTTTTTTTTTATTAATTTTTTTATTTTTTATTGACTTTGTAATAATATTACATTAAAAATATATATGTGAGGTCCCATTCAACCCCACCCCCCCACCCCCCCCTCTCCCCCCCCCCAACAACACTCGTTCCCATCATCATGACACATCCATTGGATTTGGTAAGTACATCTTTGGGCACCTCTGCACCTCATATACATTGGTTCACATCATGGCCCATACTCTCCTCTATTCCATCAAGTGGGCCCTGTGAGGATTTAAAATGTCCGGTGATTACCTCTGAAGCACCATCCAGGGCAGCTCCATGTCCCGAAGACGCCTCCACCTCTCATCTCTTCCTGCCTTTCCCCATACCCTTTGTCCATTATGTCCACTTTTCCCAATCCAATGCCACCTCTTCTATGTGGACACTGGATTGGTTGTGTCCATTGCAGCTTTATGTCAAGAGGAGGCTCAGATTCCACCTGGATGCTGGATGCAATCCTCCCATTTTCAGTTGTAATCACTCTAGGCTCCATGGTGTGGTGGTTGTCCTTCTTCACCTCCATCTTAGCTGAGTGTGGTAAGTCCAATAAATCAGATTGTAGGTGCTGGAGTCTGTTGAGGCTCAGGATCTGGCTATCACATTGTCAGTCCAGAGATTCAAATCCCCTAAATATATCTTAAACCCCAACATTAACTGCACCTCCAGCACATTAGCATGAAAGTCTTATGAAGGGAGATCCCATCTGAGTCCAGATTCATCACACATAAACACCATTTCCAAAGAGGGGCCATCTGCCCTGGTAGTTAACCCCATCGGCCATGACCATAACTCCCATGGGTCTCTTTAGCCCTCAAAGGAACCAATATCTGGGGGTTGTATCTGCTTTATCTGTCTCTCTGACTCTGCTCAGTTGTGCATGAGGGCAAACCTTCTGCCAGCCTCCAGACTCTTTTTTAGAAACTCGTAGCCATATAAACTCATTTCTCCTTTCCATTTCCCCCTTACTTTAGGTCAAACAGCATTTTAAAGTCATGGTATTTTATGTAGACATGGATATTCTGCTGATCCGCATTGAACCTTCCGTATAAGGTCATTTTCCAGTTGCATCATCAGTTGGTAGTTGATAGTGGTCCCTCGTTGCCAGGGAGGCTCATCCCCGGGTGTCATGTCCCACGCTGGGGGGAAGTCAAACATGTTTTTGTAATCCAAATTGGATACAACATGACTGAGCAATTATGAAACCTAATTTGCATGATGCAAAGCATGGTTGGTAATAATGCCATCAAAATCAAGAGCCACTCAGCTGTATTTTTTAAAAATTTATTGAAGTATATCACTCATACATAAACATACATAAACAATAAGTGTATAATAATAGTTGTGAACTTACAAAACAAACATATATAACATCATACAGGACTCTCATAACTCAACCTACCACCAATAATTTGCATTGTTTTTAAACCTTTTTAACAAATGATTAAAGAGCATTGTCAAAATATTACTACTAAAAAATATTTTCCCTCAACCAATCCTATTATTATCTTTATATCATTTATATATGAACATACTTAAACAATTAAGTGTATAGAAAAAATTGTGAGCTTTCAAAGCAAGCATGCATAACATCATACAGGGGTCCCATACATCAACCCTCCACTAACACCTTGCATTGTCATGAGACATTTGTTACAAATTATGAAAGAATATTGTGAAAATCTTACTACTAATCATACTCCTTATCTTACATGTGGTGTGTTTTCCCCCATCTCACCTATTATTGTTTTTTAAATATGTTTTATGACAGAAGTTGTAAACTTATAAAACAATCATACACATGTGCAGAATTCCCAAAAAACACCCCTCCATCAACACACTACAATGTGGTGTGTCATTTGCTACAGATAGAATAATGTCATCTGATTGTTAGCATGTCCATAGTGTACATTTGGCTCACATTTTCCATACTGCCTCAGTATCAACACAGTGCATCTTTGCATAGATGCAAGAATATTATATTCTTGCTACTAACCACAGTCCATAGGTCACTCCAGCTGTATATTTCCAATGCTTCTCCACATTCCCAACACCCTGCAGTAGTGATAAACATCTGCTTTAGATCACAAAGGAAACTCTTGCATCTGTACCATCAACCACAATTCTCATCCACCTCTTGGTTTACTGTGCTGTCCGGTTTCTAGATTATTCTCTAGCATTCTGTCCTTTGGCATTTACATACCTAGACTACCATTTTCTGTCACATTCCCATTTATGAACTAGCTGTTACTCACTGTGTGTTACAATCCACCCTGTACATTTCCACACTTTTACAGTAAAGCTAATTAAAACTTTTATATACATTAAACATACATTAAAGTCCACTCAGTCCTTCTCTTATCTCGTTAAGAATCCACCACCTACCACCAGATCCTGAAGATATTTTCCTACAATTTCTTCTAGAAGTTTTATGGTTCTTGCTTTTATTTTTAGTTTTTTTGATCCATTTTGAGTTAATTTTTGGATAAGGTGTGAGATAAGGGTTCTCTTTCCTTCTTTAAGCTATGGATATCCAATTCTTTCAACACCATTTGTTGAATGTAGTGTTCTGCCTGAGCTCTGTGAGCTTGACAGGCTAGTCAAAAATCACTTGATCATACTTGTGAGGGTCTGTTTCTGAATCTTAAATTTGATTCCATTGGTTTATTGTGTCTGTCTTTAGGCCGGTACCATGCTGGGTTTTTTTTTTTTTACCACTATCGGGTATTATGATTTAAAGTTGGGAGATGAAGGTTCACTTTTCCTTTTTATGATGTTTCTGGCTATTCAGGACTCCTTACCCTTCCAAATAAATTTAATGATCATGTTTTCAACTTTTTCTTTAATGCTGGTGGAAATTTTATCAGGATTACATTAAATCTGTATTTCAATTTGAGTAGCATTGACATCTTATTGATATTTAGTCTTCCAATCCATGAGGATGGAATGTTCTTCGAGTTATTTAGGGCTTTTTAAATTTCATTTAACATTGAGTTGCAGTTTTCTGAATACAAGTTCTTTACATCATTGGTTAAGTTTATTCCTGACTATTCGAAGTTTCTCTGTCATATTTTCTTTTCACCGCTCTTTTGACACTTTCAGTTACTTTTATTGATATAATCTTCATTTCTAGACTCTCTTCCAGGTCCCTCTCCCCTGTCTTTTATTTTCAGGCTCTAGCACACCCTTTAGTATTTCCTGAAAATCTGGTCTCTTGCTTAGAAATTCTCTCAGTTTCTGTTTATTTGTGAATATTCTGATCTCACCCTCATTTTTGAAAGACAGTCTTGTTGGATATAAGATTCTTGGCTAGAAGTTTTTCTCTTGCAGTATGATAAATGTATCAGACCACTGTGTTCTTGCCTCCATGATTTCTGGTGAGAAATCAGCACTTAATCTTATCAGATATCCCTTATATGTTATGCATTACTTTTCTCTTGCTGCTCTTAGAATTCTCTTTTTGTCTTTGACCTTTGATATTCTGATGATATGTGTCTTGGAGTTGGCCTATTTGGATTTTTTTGGATGGGAGTACATTGTGCTTCTTGGACAGGGATATCTATATCCTTCAATAGGGTTGGGAAATTTTCTACTATTATTTCTTCAAATATTCCTTCTGCCCCTTTTCCATTCTCTTCTCCTTCTGGGACACCCACGACACGCATGTTTGCACAACTTTTGCTGTCATTAGGTCCCTGAGACCTTGTTCAATTTTTTCCATTCTTTTCTTCATCTGTTCTTTTGTATGTTCACTCTCAGAGGTCATTTCTTCAGGCTCACCAATCCTTTCCTCTGCCTCCTCAAATCTGCTATTATATGATTCCAATTTTTAAAAAAGGTTTATTATTTATTTATTACTCTCCCTTTCCCCACAACCCCCAGTTGTCTGTTCTCTGTCCTTTCTCTGCAATTCTTCTGTGTTCACCTGTATTCCTGTCACCGGTGCCCATTTTCCTTGTCTCTTTTTGTTGCATCACCTTGCTGCATCAGCTCTCTGTGTGTGCGGCACCATTCCTGGGCAGGCTGCACTTTTTTTCATGCTGGGCAGCTCTCATTACTGGGTGCACTCCTTGCATGTGGGGCTCTCCTACCCGAGGGACACCCTTGCATGGCATGTCACTCCTTGTGTGTATCAGGACTGTGTGTGGACCAGCTCACCACACAGGTCAGGAGGCCCTGTGTTTGAACCTTGGACCTCCCATGTGGTAGGCAGATGCTCTATCCATTGGGCCAAATCCACTTCCCTCCAATGTTTTGTTTTGTTTTTAAAATTACATTTAATGCACCTTTCATTCCCATAAGATCTGCTATTTTTCTTTGTATGCTTCCAAATTCTTCTTTGTGCTCATCCAATGTCTTCTTAATATCTTTAATCTCTTTAGCCATCTCATTGAATTTATTAAGAAAATTTGTTTGAACATCTGATTAGTTGTCTCAACTCCTTTATGTCATCTGGAGGCTTATCTTGTTCCTTTAACTGGGCCATAACTTCTTGTTTCTTGATGTGGATGTAATTTTTTGTTGGTGTCTTCGCATCTGGCTTACTAGAGTATTTATTCTGTGTGCAGTTTTTCTCTTTTGTTTAGGGCTTCCTATCCTTTCTCCCTGGCTGGTTGTGCAGTAGGAGCCAAGCACGTTGTTGGTACTGTAAGCTGCGGAGGCTCAAGCTGCCCTCATTGCACCAGGGACCAATGAAGCTTCTTTCTACTTTCACCTTTGCCAGGGGTAGGGACAGATTTACAGCTCTGTGGAATAATCCAAGTGCAGGCCTAGACTGTAGTTGCCCAGAAAGACTGATGAAACTTCACATCCCTTTCTCCCCTGCTTGGGGCAGGGTTGGAGCTGAAGATATGGGCAGCACTCTATGCAGTGCAGGTCCAAGATGACTGCAGTTGCCCTGGTAGGCTTCTGATTTTCAGTCTATGCTAGCCAAAGTTACCTGCAGTTACCTGGATAGGCTGGTTCAGGGCTCCTCACCCTTCTCCCTACCAAAGGCAGGGCTGAAGCCTAGGGTAGGCCTGCAGGCTGATTGGTGTGAAAGAAACTGTTTCCTGCTGACACCAAGAGTTTCAGTCAGTCTGGATTCCCCTCAGGCTAGGGGCAGAGTCAAAATAGTGGCTACTGGCCTCTTTCTGACTTGGGCTGATTCACACCCCAGATGTTCCCAGTGTTATATCTTAGCCAGCCAAGTCTACCAATCAGTAGCTGAAATCCCCAGCCAATCATCTCCTACTCCTCTGTTTCTGGGAAATGGAGCTTCCAATTCCAGCCACAGAATAGCTCCTGGGGAGGCTCGTGCCACCAGAGTAGGATAACCACTTGCTTCTGCGGTTTGGCTGGTAATTTCCTGGAGAAGCTGGCTCTGGTCCATGCAGCTTCCTCCCTACTGGAGGTGGCACTGGGACCTAGGCTAGATGTGCAGTCTGATCTGGATGGAAAGAAGCCGGTCCCCACCACCACTGTGATTTTCAGTCAGCCCCATTTCCCCTTGTGCCAGGCACAGAGTTAAGATGGTGGCTCCTGGCATCTTTCTGACTTGGACAGACTCCAACTTTAGCTGTTCTCAGGATTATTCTGTAGCCCACTGAATTTACTCATCAGTAGCTGAAATTGGTGCCCAACCATCTCTTCCTCCCCCATTTTGGGGAAGTGGAGCCTTCATTTTCAAATACCAACCAGCTCCCGAGGTGGCTTGTGCCTCCAGTGGAGAATGGGCACCGGCCTCCATGTTGTGGAGCACTCTACTTACAAGTCTTCTCTGCAGATAGGCAATCTCCTCCTTACACTCCTTCAATGGTGCTGCAGGACGCTCTTCCGGGCTCCTGGAGCCCCAAAACAGGTGCTTTAGCTAGCTCTAGAGAGTTCTAGGTGTTTGCTAACTGCCCTGTAGGAGGAACTGACTCTAGGAGCTCCTTACTCTGCTGCCATCTTGCTGGTTCTCTCTCACCTGTGCTTTTCTAAAAAAGCTGTTATCTTCCTGTCAGTCAAGATGACAATGTGGTGCACCTTATAGTCTCTCCTGCAAAGAAGCGGCTGGGCAGCATTAGAAATTCTTCAGGACGAGGCTGTTTCAGGATTTTGCAGGGCAGGTGTCTGGACATCAATTTGGTGGGAAGGTAACAGAGAAGATTCGTGTAAAAGATAAAATTGAGGCTCTCTTACATGGAGTTAGGGGCTGCGCACAGGATGCTCCACACTGGGGCAGGCGGCACTGCAGCACCGGCACTGCGGTGGTGATTCCTGGAGGCTCTGTAGTGCTGGGGAATTCATAAGCCCTGAGCGGGCTATTCAGGGGCTTGCAGGGCAGGAGGCCTTCGGAAACTGATTTGGTGAGACAGACGGAGTTTTTTGCGAGGTGGGGAATTTTTGATTTCTGACATGAATAATAGCACTTCTGGCTAGAGCCCCGCACCGCTAGGCCTGGCTGCTGCTCTGCAGGGGCCTTAAATTGCTCGCAATAAAGAGATGTCACCAGGAGGCTGTTTCGGGGGCTTGCAGGGTGGGAGGTGTCTGGAAGCTGATTGGGGAATCTTTTGCGAGGTGTGGGATTTTCGGTTTCTGACACTGATATCAGTGCTTCCAGCTAGAGCCCCGCCCCGTAGGCCTGGCTACTGATCTGCAGCGTCCTTAAATTGGCTGCAATATAGAGGCGCCCCCAACTGGCTGTTTGGGGGGCTTGCAGGGCAGGAGGTGTCCTGAAGTTGAACTGGTGATACAGCGACAGAAGAGACCCTAGTGAGAGGGGGAATTGCAGGTTTCTGACACATAGGTCAGAGTTTGCGGATGTGACCTCCCCCATGAGGCTGGCACCCAGCTGCGGGGATCCCTGAAGGCTGTGTTGCACTGTGGTGCTCCCAGGCTCCCTGTTAACCAGATTTGAGGTTGCCAGGTCTGTGTCCCCTAAACCCTGATGGCCCACACCCCAGAGACTCACACCTCTTGAGTCTGCAATATCACAGACTTCCCATCCCTGAATCCACTATGCTCTGAGGTCCATCTGAGGTCCTTGATTGTCCTAGCCTTCAACGTTTGCTTTTTTTTTTAATTTAAATTTAAAATTTTACTTTTTATTTTTTATTTTTATTGTCCTGGTTGCTAATATTGCATTATCTCCTAGTCTTTTCTCCCATTGTATCCCCCAAGGTGTTTTTTTTTTCATTTATTTAGGGTATTTTGTTGTTGCTGTTGTTGTTGTTCTATATCTTCTTTTCTTTTCCTTACTTGTTCCCCTCCCTTTTCTTTACCCACCTCCCCTTTTTCTTTCTTTCTTTCTTCTCTTTTTTTTCTCTTGTCCCTCATTTTCTTCTTATTTTATTTTATCTTAATTATACAATAGGTGCTGCAGGGAACACCTCACATTTGCTGGGTTTCCCCATCCTCCATTGCCTCATTTCTGTGTGAATTGATTTTTGATACCTACACTATCCCCTTTCCCCCAATCTTGATATCCTCCATCATCTACTGTCTCTCCTATATTCCACCTCCCTTTCTTTGATCCCCAAATTGTCTAACTTTTAATTTCTAATATCTTTGTTTTGTTTTCTGTCTTTTATCCACTCTTGAAACTGTTGTCTTTCTTTCTCTTTCCCTCTCTCATGAAAACACTAGCTTTTTAATTCATACCATATTCCCCTCATATTCAGTTGACTACCTCATTTTAGGTACTTTACCTACTGCTATAACTCTACACAACTTACATGAATCTAATATCCACCCACCCAGATCTCATATTGTTGCTCTGCTAACATTTATTACCAATACTACTTTACAAATTTTCCTTTCTTACACAATTGCCTTTCCCTGGCCCTAATACTTTCCTTCAAAGTGAACTCAGCCAGCAATAAGAAATTAGAATAAGAAGAACAAAGTGACAAAGAGAAGATATAACACTTACGCAAAAACAAGAGTTAATTAATCCCCAAGACTACACAAAGAAGCTAAGGAACTGATTAAACTTGTCAAGATAAAATGATGACCAGACAGCAACAAAAAACTACAAACCAGTAATCAGGAAAACATGGCTGAATCCAATGAACAAATGAAAAACCAGGAAGAGGAGCAGAACTTCGCACAAGTAATTAAAGATCTCAGAACATATATCAGAGAGAAATTCAATGAAGTAAAGGGAGACTTTAACAATATGAAGACAACACTTGGAGAGGAAATTGCAGACATACGCAAAAAGATAACAGATATGATGGGAATGAACTCCACAGTTCAAGAAATCAAAAATACACTCGCAGTAAATAGCAGCAGATTAGAAGAAGCAGAGCAGAGAATTCGCAATGTGGAAGACAGTACATCAGAAATCAAACAGGTAGTAGAATTGATCGATAAAAAGATAGAAAAAATCCAGCTAGGATTTAGGGACCTGAATGACAAGGCAAAACGCACAAACATACGTATTATAGGCATCCCAGAAGGAGAAGAGAAGGGAAATGGGTCAGAAGGAGTGTTGCAGGAAATAATGGCTGAAAACTTCCCAAATCTACTGAAAGAGACAGATGTATATATCCAAGAAGCACAATGCACCCCAAACATCAAAAACCCCAACAGGCCCACCCTAAGACATATACTTGTCAAATTATCCAATGCCCAAGACAAAGAGAAAATTCTAAAAGCAGCAAGCTAAAAGAAAACCATTACATACAAGGGAAGCTCCATAAGATTAAGTGCTGATTTCTCATCTGAAACCATGGAGGCAAGAAGGCAGTGGTATGATGTAGTCAAGGTACTAAAAGAAAAAAAATTCCAACCAAGAATACTCTATCCAGCTAAACTAGCATTCAAAAATGATGGAGAGTTCAAAATATTCACAGATAAACAGAAACTGAAAGAGTATGCCAACAAGAAACCTCCCCTACAAAAAATTCTAAAGGGGGATCTGCAGGAAGAAAGGAAAAAACAGGACAGGCAGAGTTGGAAGAGGGTGTAAGAGCAACAAAAAAGACAAAAAGAGCAGAAAAAACAAACAAAAAAACCCAAAATATGACAAGCACAAATCCAATCAAAATATGGCTAACATAAATAATTCCTTGAAAGTAATAACACTGAATGTCAACGGATTAAACTCACCTATTAAAAGATTCAGGCTGGGACATTGGATAAGGAAATATGACCCATCTATATGCTATCTACAAGAGACACATCTTAGACCCGGAGATTCATGGAGGCTGAAAGTGAATGGTTGGAAAACAATCTTACAAGCAAACAATAACCAAAAAAAGACAGGAGTAGCTATATTAATATCAGACAAAATAGACTTTAAATGTGAAACAATTGTGAGAGACAAAGAAGGATACTATATATTAGTGAAAGGGACACTCTCTCAAGAAGAATGAACTATCATAAATATTTATGCTCCTAACAAGGGCACCTCTAAATACATGAGGCAAACACTGGAAAAACTAAGTGAAAGAATAGATGCATCTACAATTATAGTGGGGGATTTTAATATACCACTATCAACTCTGGACAGAACATCTCAAAAGAGAATCACTAAAGAAATGAAATATTTGAACAGTATATTAGAGGAGCTGGATCTAATAGACATATACAGATCATTACACCCAAACACAGCAGGATATACATTTTCTGCACATGGGTCATTCTCCAAGACAGAACATATACTAGGCCACAAAGAAAGGCTTAATGAATTCAGAAAGATTGAAATCATACAAAATAATATCTCTGACCACAGTGGAGTGAAGCTGGAAATCTGCAAGGGCCAGAGGCCCAGATTTCACACCAAGATATGGAAATTAAACAACACACTCTTAGAAAAACAGTGGGTCAAAGAGGAAATCTCAAAAGAAATCAATAATTACCTTGAAACAAATGATAGTACAACATACCAAAATTTATGGGATGCAGCAAAAGCAGTACTGAGAGGGAAATTTATAGCCATAAAATCATACATCAAAAAAGAAGAAAGAGCAAAAATTGAAGAACTAACTGTACATTTGGAGGAATTAGTAAAAAAAACAACAAAGTAATCCCACAGGAAGAAGAAAGAAAGAAATAACAAAGATAAGAGCAGAACGACTCTTTGCACAAGACTTTCATGCTACTTTACTGGAATTGTAGTTGGTGTTGGGGTTTAAGATATATTTAGGGGATTTGATTCTCTGGACTGACAAAATGATAGCCAGGTCCTGAGCCCCAACAGACTTCAGCTCCTACAATCTAATTTATTGGACTCACCTCACTCAGCTAAGATGGAGTTGAAGAAGGACAACCACCACACCATGGAGACTAGAGGGCTTACAACTGAAAGCAAGAGGATTGCATCCAGTATCCATGTGGAATCTGAGCCTCCTCTTGACATAGAGGTGCAACGGACACAACCAATCCAAGGTCCACAGAGAAAAGGTGGCATTGGAGTGGGAAAAGTGGACATGGTGGCTGATGGGTATAGGGAATGGCAGGAAGAGATGAGAGGTGGAGGCACCTTTGGGACTTAGAGTTGCCCTGGATGGTGCTTCAGGGGCAATCACCAGACATTGTAAATCCTCCCGGGGCCCACTGGATGGAATGTAGGAGAGTATGAGCCATGATGTGGACCATTGACCATGGGGTGCAGAGATGCCCAGAGATGTACTTACCAGGTGCAATGGATGTGTCATGATGATGGGAATGAGTGTTGCTGGGGGGACGGAGTGGTGGGGTGGGTGTGGTGGGGTTGAATGGGACCTCATATTTTTTTAATGTAATATTTTTACAAAATCAATTAAAAAAAAGAATGTTTCTCTATTTGGGAAACAAAGAAAGAGGATTAAAGACAAATATTGGATTCCCCCCACCCCCCCCAAATCTTACTATTCACTTTTGGTAATAACACAGTAATTTCCTTTAATTTTAGGATCCATAAGGTCAAAATTCTCTGTTTGTGGTAATAAATCTGATATCTACAGAGTGTAAAAAAAAAAAAGAGCAGAACGAAATGAAATAGAAAATAAGAAAGCACTTGAAAAGATAAACAAGACCAAGAGCTGTTTTTTTGAGAAGATTAATAAAATTGACAAACATTTAGCAAGGCTAACAAAGAAAAAAAGAGAGAAGATGCATATACACAAAATAAGAAATGAGAAAGGAGATATCACCACTGACCCCACAGCAATAAAAAATATAATAAGAGGATTCTTTGAAAAACTATATTCCAACAAAAATGACAATTCAGAGGAAATGGACAAATTCCTAGAAACACATAAGCAGCCTATATTGATGAAAGAAGAAATTGATGATCTCAACAGACCAATCACAAGTAAAGAGATAAAATCAGTCATGAAAAACCTCACAACTAAGAAGAGCCCAGGGCCAGACGGCTTCACAGGTGAATTCTACAAAACATTCCGGAAGGAACTAGCACCAATCCTGCTGAAACTCTTCCAAAATATCGAAACAGAAGTAACATTGCCTAACTCATTCTATGATTCCAACATTACCCTAGTACCAAAGCCAAACAAAGATGCCACAAGAAAGGAAAATTACAGACCAATTTCTCTAATGAACCTAGATGCAAAAATACTTAAGAAAATACTTGCTAATTGTATTCAGCAACACATTAAACGAATTATACAACATGACCAAGTGGGATTCATTCCAGGTGTGCAGGGATGTTTCAACATAAGAAAATCAATCAGTGTAATACACCATATAAACAGATTGAAGGAAAAAAATCACATGATTATATCTATAGATGCAGAAAAAGCATTTGACAAAATACCGCACCCTTTCTTGATAAAAACACTCCAAAAGATCGGAATACAAAGAAATTTTTTGAACATGATAGAGAGTATATATGAAAAACCCACAGCCAGCATTGTTTACAATGGAGAAATCCTAAAATCCTTCCCTCTAAAGAAAGGAACAAGACAAGGATGCCCACTCTCTCCCCTTCTATTTAACATTGTCTTAGAAGTACTTGCTCGAGCACTGAGGCAAGAACCAGGTATGAAAGGCATTCAGATTGGAAAGGAAGAAGTCAAAATTTTACTATTTGCAGAAGACATGATCCTATACATAGAAAACCCTGAGAAGTCTACAACAAAGATTCTAGAACTCATAAATGAGTTTAGTAAAGCTGCAGGTTATAAGATCAATGCACAAAACTCAGTAGCATTTCTGTACACCAATAATGAGCAAGATCAGGAGGAAATCAAGAAACAAATGCCATTCACAATAGTAAATAAAAAATCAAATATTTAGGAATAAATTTAACTAAAGATGAAAAAAATTTATATACCGAGAACTATACAAGACTGTTCAAGGAAATCAAAGAAGACCCAAATAAATGGAAGAATATTCCCTGTTCATGGATAGGAAGACTAAATATTATTAAGATGTCTATCCTACCAAAACTGATCTACACATTCAATGCAATCCCAATAAAAATCAACACAGCCTTCTTTAAGGAACTAGAAAAACTAGCTATGAAATTTATTTGGAAAGGAAAGAGGCCCCGAATAGCTAAAGACATATTGAAAAAGATAAGTGAAATTGGAAGAATCACACTACCTGACTTCAAAACATACTACAAAGCTACAGTATTGAAAACAGCATGGTATTGGCATAAGGGGAGACACACAGACCAATGGAATCGAATTGAAAGTTCTGATATAGAACCTCATATATATAGCCATATAATATTCGATAAAGCCACCAAACCCTCTGAACTGGGAGAGAATGGTCTATTTAACAAATGGTGCCTGGAGAACTGGATATCCATATTTAGAAGAATGAAAGAGGATTACCATCTCACACCTTATGCAAAGATGGATCAAAGACCTAAATATAAGAGCCAAGACCATAAAGGCCTTGGAAAGCAGTGTAGGGAAACATCTACAAGACCTTGTAATGGGAAATGGCTTCATGAACACCACACCAAAACACGAGCAGCAAAAGAACAAATAGATAAATGGGGCTTCCTCAAAATTAAAGCCTTCTGCACCTCAAAGGAGTTTGTCAAGAAAGTAAAAAGGGAGCCTACACAATGAGAGAAAATATGTGGCAACCATATATCCGATAAGAGACTTATAACTTGCATATATAAAGAACTCCTATATCTTGAAAATAAAAAGATAAACAACCCATTTAAAAAATGTGAAAATATTTCAACAGACACTTCTCCAAAGAAGAAATACAAATGTCTAAAAAGCACATGAAAAAATGTTCCAAATCTTTAGCAATCAGGGAAATGCAAATCAAAACTACAATGAGATACCATCTTACTCCCATAAGATTGGCAGCTATGAAAAAAACAGAAGAATACAAATGCTGGAGAGGATGTGAAGAAATGGGAACACTTAGCCACTGCTGGTGGGAATGCAGAAAGATCCAACCATTCTGGAGGACAGTTTGGCGGTTTCTCAAAAAACTAACCATAGATTTGCCATATGACCCAGCAATTCCACTGCTGGGTATATACCCAGCAGAACTAAAAACAAGGACACAAACTGATATATGCACACCAATGTTCATAGCAGCATTGTTCACTATCGCCAAAAGTTGGAATCAACCCAAATGCCCATCAACAGATGAGTAAATCAATAAAATGTGGTATATACATACAATGGAATACTACTCGGCTTTAAGAACAAATACACTACAAGCACACGTGATAACATGGATGAATCTTGAGAACCTTATGTTGAGTGAAGCAACCCAGGCATTGAAGGACAAATACTACATGACCTCAATGATATGAAGTAAGCAAGCTGCCTCAGAGAGGTAGAGACTAGAAGATAGGCTTACAGGAAATCGGGGGGTAGAGGAAGGATGTAAGCTGACATCTACATGGGTGAAATCTATGATAAGCTGGAGGTAAGTATGTGTACAAGGAAGGGATAAAATGGGGGCATAGGGTTAACTTTGGGTGGGGCTTTGCGGGTTTGAGGGGGGCTAGGGATGGGCGGATGGGTAATATTGCCCAAGAAATTGGGGGGAAGGTGGGGCAACATACGAACATACGAGATTGTCAGATGTTGGTTGAGAGTATAATGCTGAGAAAACGTTTTCAAAATATAATTAGGAAAGTTACCTGTTTAAGATACTTAAAGGGGATAATCTGATGTAGGACAGACTCCTAGTGAATATCTGAATGCTCATTTTGCCAGAGTGGGTTATACCATTGGGTAGAGACTCATATGATAGTGAAGGTAGACCCACATCCTGGGGAGGACTAATGCCATCAAATTGAGGGAACTGTATCTCTCAAGAGAAAGGGTAGCTCCCAGGGCATTAGGGCAGTTGAGCAAGTTAAGCCCTCAGCACTGTTGCAAGTATCTCTGAACATGGCTCCTCAAGAAATGAAGACTGACTGTCACTGTGGGCCCCAAGGGGAGGGGGAAATAGATATTGAATAGATGGAACCAACGTAACTGTGAGGGCAATAGAAGTGTTTCACAAGAGTACACAAGGATGGATATAAAACATGTAATATTACACCAAAAACATATAGGGGACGACAGACTAATAATGTAAACCATAATGTAAAACATAGGATAACTAAAAATTTAGAAAACTGTATAGCCTAAAGTATAAACCACAATGTAAACACAAATGTTACCTTGTTTGAAAACTATTGTCTCAATATCTGTACATCAGTTTCGGTAAATATGATATGAATAAGTTAAAAGATTATCACTGTGGAAGGGAAAAGGTTTTATATTGGATATGTGGGAGTACTGTATGTTGTATATATAAATTGCTGTGATCTATGGCTCTTGTGAAGAGAAGCTTAATAATTAGGAAAAAAGAAAAGAAAAAGATAGGATGTAGAATTTTTCCAAATCAATATGTATTCTAGATCTAACCTTTAAACTCATCGCTATATTCCATTTTACTAGTAAGGGAACCTCGCATTATATTGGGTTCCACTTTTCAGGAAGTTTTGGATCACAGAGTGGTTCAACAATGACAGTGGAGGAATGCTGGTATGGGATGTTATTTACAGGGGACATATGATTGACAGGGCATGTGTCTGGGGTGCATGGAAATGTTTGGATATACTCATAGTGGAGAAAATTAAAAACAACAGCTGGGAGGGTTACTGGGTTCCTGGCTGGCGGGGGGGGGGGGCTCTGTCGTGGTCCCTAGGGGAGCAGTAGCAGTCCCCCGGGTGCAATGGCAAGGACCAGGAAGGAATGAGGGTCCAACAGTGAGCCCCTGATACTAATGACTATGCTTGTGAATCTATACACCTGAAATAAGAACAAGGCCTAGAGCAGCACTGTGCCTAAGAGTTCCCTCCTGACAGTCTTCGTGTTACTCAAATGTGGCCAGTCTCGAAGTCAAACTCAGCATGTAAATGCACTGCCTTCCTCCCAGCGTGGGACATGACACCCGGGGGTGAGCCTGCCTGGCACCGAGGGATCACTACCAAGTACCAGCTGATGACGTAACTAGAAAATGACCTTGAATTAAAGGTTCAACGCGGACCAGCAGAATATCCCTGTCTACATATAATAACAGGAGTTAAAAATGCTGTTTGACCTAAAGTAAGGGGGAAATGGGAAGGACAAATGAGTTCATATGGCTATGAGTCTCTAAAAAAGAGTCTGGAGGTTGTCAGAAGGATTGCCCTTATGCACACCTGAGCAGAGTCTCAGAGACAGATAAAGTAGATCCTACCCCAGGTATTGGTTCTTTTGAGGGCTAAAGGGACCCCCAGGTTTTATGGTCATGGCAGATGGAGTTCACTGCCATGTCAGTTGGCCCTTCTTTGGAGTTGGTGTTTCTGTGTGATTGAGCTGGAATCAGATGTGATCTCTTTTCACAAGCCTTTCATGTTACTTTACTGGAATTGTAGTTGGTGCTGGGGTTTAAGATATATCTAGGGGATTTGAATCTCTGGACTGACAATATGATAGCCAGGCCCTGAGCCTCAACAGACTTCATCTCCTACACTCTGATTAATTGGACTTACCCCACTCAGCTAACATGGAGTTGAAGAATGTCAACCACCACACCATGGAGCCTAGAGTGCCTACAACTGAAAGCAGGAGAATTGCATCCAGTATTCATGTGGAATAAGTCCCCTCTTTACATAGATGTGGAATGGACACAACCAAGCCAAGGTTAACAGGAAGGAGGAATACGGTAAGGATTAGAGTGGACTTAATGATATTTTATTCGTGAACTATTGTGGTTAATAATCGAGAAAATGTGCCATTGGTGTGGAAAAAGTGGCCATGGTGGCTGCTGGGTGCGGGGAATGGGAGGAAGAAATGAGATGTGGAGGCATTTTCAGGAGTTGGAGTTGTCCTGGGCGGTGCTGCAGGGACAATTGCCGGACATTTTATGTCTTCCCATGGCCCACTGGATGGAACGTGGGAGAGTGTGGGCTATGGTGTGGACCTTTGGCCATGGGGTGCAGCAATGCCCAGAGATGTACTCACCAGATGTAATGGATGTGTCATGATGATGGGAGAGAGTGTTACTGTGGGGGAAGTGGTGGGGTGGGGGCGGTGGGGGTGAGTGGGGACCTCATATTTTTTTAATGTAATATATTTTTTAAAAAAATGAATAAAGAAAAAGATGACAATATAAGATGTTTGTGTGCCATCCTCCTACAGAATATATGAACAACTAGCCAAAACTGGCAGAGCCATAATTTCTCAACTCTGGAAAACTGTTCAGGATTGCAGTACCTGGGAAAATGCAGAATCAAGAAAAAGCAGCATGGAAACTGGCAGGTGAAGCTTGTGATGCCTTTATTATCCCTTCCCTGATCTCTTCCCTGTGCAGTGCAGAGCCAATCTGCACCCTAGTATGGGTTCCTGGCCTTGTTCCAGAGGGAGCTGAGTAACCTCTGTGCACATACTGGGCTGACTGTATGTCAGTGGCAATCTGCTCTCTGAAAGCCTAAAGAGTGAACCAGGTAAACTGTCTGAGGCTTGGCCTTCCAGAATTTTTCCTGACAAATTCAGCTTGCAGACAGCTAAAAGCAGTGTGAAAAACAACTAAGTTGAAGTGGCCTGGGGCAAAGGACTCCCTGTATTAAGTCATACACGAAAGCACCCAGAAGGGGATTTGAGTCTATTTCAAAGAGTACAGAGGGGCCATTCAAACTCCTCCAAACTGTAAATGGGGGAATTTTTATGGCCAATTGCAAGCACAAGCCCAGGAAAAGAAACAGACTCCATGGCTCTATGGCTCCCCACATGCTCATATAAGACAGAAAAGATCCTGTGCTTTGAATTTGCCTCAGGGTGATTGCCTTAGGGTAATTTTCTTGGTGGAGCACTAAACTCTGAAAGTACCTCCAAAGCAAAGCCAATTTGCAAAGACTATGGAAAGGTGAATTTTGTTTTTATTTGTTTGTTTTTGTTAGCTTCTGGCACTCAATGAAATCTCTGCTATATCACTATTTGAATATATACATAAAGAACAGACAACTCAGGGAATAAATCCTATGGTTAACACTTTAAAATATTAAAATGTACAATGTGCAACACAAGATTTTCAAGACAAAGAATCATAAAATGATGACCCATCCAAAGGAACAAGATAAAAATCGAGAAATCAACACTCAAGAGAACTAGAGTTTGGATGTACTGGACAAAGATTAAAAAAAAAACTTCAATATACTCATGAAGATAAAGGAAAACACAGAGAAAGAACTAAAGGATATGAAGAAAACAATGACTGAAAAATATGAGAAGCTCTTTGAGATTCTAGTTGGGAAACAAACAGAAATATTGGAGTTCAAGACCACAATAATTGAAATGAAAAATTTCTTGGAGGGGTTCAACAGCTGATAGGGGCTGGTTGAAGAAAGGATCAATGATCTTGAAGACAAGACAATTGGCCTGATTCAGCCTGAGGAGCAAAAATACCAAATTAAAAAAAAAGTGAATAGACTCTAGGAGACCTGTGGGATACCATCAAGCATACCAATTTATGCATTATGGGAGTCCCCTAAAGAGAAGAAAGAAAGGAGAAGAAGGAATAGTTAAAGAAATATTGGGAGAAAACTCTTGATTTAAGGAAAGACATGAACATGCATTTTCAAGATGCCTATGAATGCCAAACAGGATAAATTCAAAGAAAACACCCAGACATGTAGATATCAAATTTTCCAATGCCAAGGATAAGGAGAGAATTCTGAAAGGTGCAAGAGAAATGCAGGAAGTTATGTACAAGGGAATATCAATAGAGAATTAGAAGACTTGAACAGGACCTAATAGTCCTTACATACATACATAGAACATTTCACCCAAAAGTGACAGAATATACATTCTGCACTAGGGTACATGGATCATTTTCAGGATACAACATAGGTTAGGTCATAAATCAAGTCTCAATAAATTCAAAAATATAGAAATCACACAATGGAATAAAGCCAGAAAACATTAACAGATGGATAACCAGACTATTAATAAATATATGGAAATTAAACAATATACTTCTAAACAATGAGTAAAAAAGAAATCACAAGGAAAATTAGGAAATATTTTGAGATGAATAAAAATGAAAACATAACATACAAAAACTTATGGTATACAGCAAAGGAAGTGCTGAGCGGAAAATTTATAGGTCTAAATGCCATTAAAAAGAGACATATCTCAAATCAGAGACCTAACCTCACAATTTGAGGACTTAGTGAAAGAAGAGCAAACTAAACCCAAAGTGAGCAGAAAGAAGAAAATAAGATTAATGCAGAGGTAAATAAAATAGCTAATAAAAAACTGATAGAATCAGGAAAAGCAAAAGTTTGTTCTTTGAAAAAATGAATAAAAAGTGGACAAACCTTTAGCTAGACTGACAAAGACAAAAAAAGAGAGAATACAATTAATTCACATCAGAAATGAAAAGGAGCACATTACTACTGACCCCATTGAAATGAAAAGGACAATAAGAAGATACTCTGAACAACTGTATGCCAAACAAATTAAATAACCTCAATGAAGTGAACAAATTCCTAGAAACAGAGAAACTACCTATACTGACTCAAGAAGCATCTTTTTTCACACTCTGATTATTCTTTCTTAATGTTTCCTATTCTTGTTTCACGAATGTAAATACTTTCTTTTTTTTTATTGACTTTGTAATAATATTACATCAAAAATATATATGTGAGGTCCCATTCAACCCCGCTCCCCCACCCCCCCTCTCCCCCCCCAACAACACTCGTTCCCATCATCATGACACATCCATTGGATTTGGTAAGTACATCTTTGGGCACCTCTGCACCTCATAGTCAATGGTCAACATCATGGCCCATACTCTCCTCCATTCCATCCAGTGGGCCCTGTGAATACTTTCTTATTTCCTTCTGATGTCAATGATTCTAGTTTGTTTTTCAGTGTTAGTTTTCTCCTGCAACCTCTTCTGCCTCTGTATCTTCTTAGAGTCTTAAAAATGTGTCTATTTTATTTTCAGTTATTTTTCTTTCACCTTCTCCCTAGTGTGGGACATGACTCCTGGGGATGAGCCCCTGGCGCCAAGGGATTACTACCGACCACTAACTGGTGATGCAACTAGAGAAAGATCTTGAATAAAAGGGGGAAATGGTAAAGACAAATGAGTTTATATAGCTAAGAGTCTTAAAAAAAGTGTCAGGAGGTCATCAGAGGGGTTGAACTTATGCACACCTCAGCAAGATCCCAGAGACAGCCAAAGTAGATACAACCCCAGGTACTGGTGCTCCTGAGGGCTACAGAGATGCACAGGTTCTACGGTCATGGCAAATGGCTCTGGAGTTCAGTGCCTTGTCAGTGGGCCCTACTTCAGAATTTGTGTTCCTGAGTGTGATGGAGTTGGACTCAGATATGACCTTTCTACACATGCCTCTTCTGTCACTTTTACTGAACCAGTGTTTGGTGCTGGTGTTGGTATATGCCAAGAGACTTGAATCACTGGACTGGCCATGTGCCAGCTGGGCCCTGAGCCTCAGCAGAATTTCAACTCCTACTCTCCGGCTTGTTGGACTAACACAGGTCAGCTAAGAGGGAGGTGAAGATGGTCAACCACCACACCAGGGGACTCGAGAGTGCCTACAACTCCAAGCAGGAAAATTGCATCCATCAACCATGTGGGATCTAAGCCCCCTCTCAGTTTAGAGGTGTAGTGGGCAACAACATCCCAGGGTCCACACGATGGAGGAATAAAATATGGATTAGAGTGGATTTACTGGTATTCTACTATAAAACTATTCTGACTAGTAATGGAAGAAGCTGTAGCATTGATGTGGAGAAAGTGATCACAGTAGTTGCTGAAGACAGGGAGAGGGAAGAGGAGGTGAGATGTGGGAGCATTTTTGGGCCTTGGAGTTGTCCTAAATGGTATTGCAGGGACAGATGCTGGACATTATATATCCTGCCATAACCCACTGAATGGACTGGGGGAGAGTGTAAACTATAATGTAAATTATAATCCATGCTTTGCAGCCGTGCTCAAAAATGTATTTGTCAAATGTAATGAATGTGCGACAATAATGAAAGAGGTTGTTGATGTGGGATGAGTGTGTGGGGGTGTGAATTGTGGGGTATGTGGGTGTCTCTTATATTTTTTAAAGTAACTTTTTTTGTGATCTATGTATCTTACAAAGAAGAAAAATAAATTTTTAAAAAAGAAGAAATAGAAGATCTCAACAGACCAATAAGTAGTAAAGACATTGAGTCAGTTATAAAAAACCTCTTAACAAAGAAACGCTTAAAAGCAAATGACTTCACAGGTGAATTTTGCCAAACATTCCAAGAAGAATTAGTATCAGTCCTACTCAAACTCTTACAAAAAATTAATGGGGAGGGAAGCAGCTGTCGCTCAATCAGTTGTCCTCCCATCTACCGTATGGGAGGCACTGGGTTTGCATCCTGGTGCCTCCTTGTGAAGGCAGGCTCACCCACACACTGTGGAGAGACACCCAGCCTGCAAGCACTCTGGAGGGCTGCCCGGCCCGCAAGCACCACGGAGTGCCTCCCAGCCTTCATGTACTGTGGAGTGCCGCCTGGCCTGCAAGCATTGCAGAGAGCCTACTCAGCAAGGTGACAGAACAAAAAGGGAGACAAGCAGAAAAAAAAAAACAATGCAGAAGAGCACAGCGACGGACACAGAGAGCAGACAGCAAGCAAGCCACAAGGGGGGTAGGGGAAATACATAAAAATAAGTACAGACAAGAAGAACACACAGCAAATGGACACAGAGAGCAGACAGTATGCAAAAAGCCACAAGGGGGGGATTGTTAAAAAAAATTAAAGGGGAGGGAGCTCTCCCTAAATTATTAGATGAGAAAAACATCACCCTAATACCAAAACCAGTTAAAGATACAAGACAAAAAACTTACAGACCAATATTTCTTATGATTATAGATATAAAAATCTTCAACAAAATACTAGCAAGACAAAGCCAACAGTACATTAAAAGAATTATACACCATGATCAAGTGAGATTTATCTCTGGTATGCAAGAGTGGTTCAACATAAGAAAATCAACTAATGTAATCTCACATTCACAGAATGAAGGAAAAACCACATGACCATCTCAATTGATGCAGAAAATGCATTTGACAAATTCCAGCACCCCCTCTTGACAAAAACCCTTAGAAAAACTGGGAATAGAAGGAAAGTTCCCAAATATGATAAAAGACATATATGAAAAACCCACTGCTTATATCATAATGGTGGAAGACAGAAGGATTTCTCTATGAGATCATTGACAAGAAAACGATGCACACTGTCACCACTGTTACTCACCATTTTACTGGACATTCTAGCAAGAGCAATTAGGCAAAAAAAAAATAAGGAAAAGGCATCGCATTGGAAAGGAAGAAATAAAAATTTCCCTATTTGCAGATGACATGATCACATATACAGAAATTCCTGAAAAATTCACAACCAAACTACTAGAATAAGTGAATTCAGCAAAGTGATGGGGTAGAAGATCAACATACAAAAATCATTAGTGTTTATATATACTTGTAACGACCAATCTGAAAAAGAAATCAAGAAAAAATTGCATTTATTATAGCAACTAAAAGAATAAAATGTCTAGGAATAAATCTAACCAAGGATGTAAAAGACTTGTACATTAAAAACTGCAAAATATTGCTTAAAGAAATAAAAAGACCTAAATAAATGGAAGAACATTCCATGTTCATGGATTGGCAGACTAAATATTGTTAAGATGTCAATTCAACCCAAAGGAACTTATAGATTTAATGCAACCTCAATCAAAAGTCCATCAGCCTTCTCCTCAGAATTGGAAAAGCCAATGAACAAATTTATGTGGAAGGGTAAGGGATTCCAAATACATAAAACCATCTTGAAAAATAAGATCGAAGTTGTAGGACTCCACTTCTCAATCTTAAAAACTTAGTACAAAGCTACCCTACTCAAAACAGCATGGTACTTCACTAGCTATTAGGGAATTGCAGATCAAAACTACGATGAGATATCATTTCACACCTTACAGAATAGCAAGTATTTAAAATGTGGAAAACTACAAGTGCTGGAGAGGATGTGGCAAAATGGAAACACTCTTTCACCATTGGAGGGAATGTAAAATGGTGCAGCCTTCTTGGAGTACAGTTTGGTGGTTCCTCAGGAAGCTAAATATAGAACTGCCAAATTATCTGGAAATCCCATTACTAGAAATATATTCTGAAGTACTGAAAGCAAAGATGTGAACAGTCATTTGCACACCAATGTTCATAGCAGCATTATTCACAATTGCTAAAAGATGGAAACAATCCAAGTGTCTATCAAGTGGTGAAGGGATAAACACAATGTGGTATATACATACAATGGAATACTATTCAGCTATAAGAATAAATGAACTTGGGATGCATATGAAAACATGGATGAATCTTCAGGACATTATTTTGAGTGAAATGAGCCAGACACAAAAGGAAAAATATTATATGGTCTCACTAATATGAACTGAATATGATGAGTAAACTAATGGAGTTAAACTATAGAGTATAGTTTACTAGGAGATAGAATGAGGGTTGCAAAGGGGCAGCTGATGCTGAATGTATGTAGAATGCTTAATAAAGGGAATTGGAAATGTGGGGAAATGGTTAGAATTGATGGCAACAGATTATAAAGAGCATAATCAACACTGCTGAGTTATATATGTGACTGTGGCTGAAAGAGGTAGCCTAGGGAAGTTAATGTCAATTGAAACAAAACTGGAGGATAAACTAAGGACTGTATAACATAGTGATTTTGGTGGTGGCTGATAACTGTGGTTAATAGTACAAAAATGTTCCGCTATTACATAGTGTTAAGAATATGGAGACACATGGGAAAAATACAACTCATGTAACATATGGACTATATTTAATAATAATATTGAAATAATTTTATAGTCATGGTAAAGAAGGTACTATATCAATGCTAAGGGTCAATAATGGAGGGGTATAAGGGGTTATGGGATTTTTCCTTTTAGAGGAATGAAAACGTTCTAAAATGGACTGAGCTAAAGACAGCACAACTTTGTGATGAAACTAAGTGTAAACTTTGGATGGATTGTATAAGTCATGGGACCATATAACACAGTGAACCTTGAGGCAAATGATGGACTGTGGTTAACAGTACAAATATGAGAACATTTTCTCATGAATTATACAAATATACAATACTAATACATGGTGTTAAGGTGGTTTGTGGGGAAAATACACCAAATCTAAGCTATGGACTATAGGTAACCATATGTTAGTATATTATAATGTTCTTTCATCATTTGTAACAAATATGTCACAACAATGTAAGGTGTTGGTGGTGGGGTGTATACAGGATGGGAATCCTGTATAGTATGTGTGACTGCTTTTTTAACTCACATCTTCTCAGATAATAAAACAAAAGAAAACAGAACAAAACCCCAGTATTGTACGGACAAAAGCACAGAAATATAGAACAATGGAATAAAAATGAAAGTTCAGAAATCACTCCTCGCATCTACGGACAAGTGATTTTTTGACAAGGTTGTCAAGTCCACTCAATTGGGAAGGAATAGGTACTTCAACAAATGGTGCTGGGAAAACTGGATGCCCATATGCAAAAGAATTAAGGTGAACCTCTACCTCACACCATATACAATAATCAACTGAAAATGAAACATAGACATAAATATAAGAACCAAAACTACAAGGAACAGGGAAGAAAGCATATGGAAACATTTTAAGAACCTTGTATTAGGAAATAGTTTCTTAGACTTTACACCCAGAGTGTGAGCAACAAAAGAACAATGAAATAAATGAGATCTCATCAAAATTAAAACCTCTCAGGGACCAAAGAACTTTACCATGAAAGTAAAAAGACAACCTACAGAATGGGAGAAAATATTTAGAAACCACTTATCTGATTAGTGTTTAGTATCCAGAATATATAAAGAAATCCTACAAGTCAACAAGGTGACAAACCAAAGAAGAAATACAAATGGCCAAAAACCCATGAAATGATGCTTAATTATTAGTCATTAGGGAAACATAAATCAAAATAACATTTAGGGGAGCAGATGTTGCTCAGTGGTTGAACGTCTGTTTCACATATACAAGTTCCCAGTTTCAATCTCTGGTACCTCCTTTAAAAAAACAAACAAACCACACTGAGATACCATTTCACACCCACTAGACTGGCTACTATTAAATAAAAGGGAAATTACAAGTGTTGGGAGAGGAGAAAGAGTAGCACTTAATCATTGTTGGTGGGAATGTAAAATGATACAGCCACTGTAGAAAATTGTTTGGCAGTTACTCAGAAAGTTATGTATAGAATTACCATATGACCCAGCAACCTCACTTCTAAGTATATACCCAAAAAAATGAAAGCAGGGACTTCAACTGATATTTGCACAACGATGTTCATAACAACTTTATTCATGATTGTCGAAAGATGAAAGCAACCCAAGAATCCTTCAATCGTTGAAGGGATAAACAAAATGTGGTATATACATACAATGAAATATTATTCAGGCATAAACAGAAATGAAGTTCTGATACATCTGATAACATGGATGAACTTTGAAGATATGATGAGTGAAATAACCCAGACACAAAAGGATAAATATTTTATGATCTCGCTATTATGAAACAAATAGAATAAGCAAATTCATAGAGTCAGAAACAGAATATAGGTTATCAGGTGCTGTGACGGGGATAAGGAATGGGGAATTAATGCTTAAATTGTACAGAGTTTCTATTTGGGGTGATGGGAAGTTTTGGTAAGGGATAGTGGTGATGGTAGCACAACACTGTGAATCTTACTGAATTATATATTTGAATGTGGTTAAAAGGGGGAAATTTTAGGTTGTAGGCATGTTGCTAGAATAAAAATGATTTAGAAAAGAACCATAGGAATGTACAACTCAAACAAGGAACCCTAATGAAAATCATGAACTCTAGTTAATAGTACAATTATAATAATATTTTTTTCATATTTTGTAGCAAATCTAGCATACTAATGCAAGTGTTAATAATAGGAGTTGTGTATGGTAACTCTGTATTTTCTGCATGATTTTTCTGTAAACCTACAATTTCTGTAATAGAAATAATCAAAAGAATGCTGTTATGCTGCTGCTAAGAACACACTACTTGGCAGAGTTGCCATTAAGTGTGTTTATCCTAATGGTGGCTGATAAAGGTGTTAAAAATTAGTAAGAATATGTAAGAAGCTTTGTGCTAATGATAGAGCTTATGGTAATAAGGAAATAAAAAGCCCTTACTTAATCCGCCAAGTGCAATGGCAAAGACCAATAAAGAGGGATGGTCCAACAATGAGCCCTTGATACTGATAGCTATGATTATGAGCCTGTGTGCCTGAAATATGAACTAGGCCTAGGGCTGCAGGGTGCCTAAGAGTTACCTCCTGAGAACCTCCATGTTGCTCAAATGTGGCCACTCTCTAGGCCAAATCCAGGATGTAAATGCATTACTTTCCCACCAGCATGGGATATGACTACCAGGTATGAGCCTCCCTGGCACTGAGGGATTACTACCAAGCACCAGCTGACAATGTAACTAGAAAAAGACCTTGAATAAAAGGGTCAACTCAGACCACCAGAATATCTCAGTCTAGATGTAATATCAGGCGTTAAAAACTGCTTTTTGGCTTTGGATAAAAGGGGAAAATGGAAAGGACAAGTGACTTTATATGGCTATGAGTCTCCAAAAAAGAGTTGGAAGGTCATTAGAGGGGTAATGCTTATGCATGCCTCAGCAGGGTACCAGAGACTGCCAAAGTAGATAGAAACCCAGTGCTGGTTCTCCTGAGGGCTACAGAGACCCACAGGTTCTATGGTCATGGCCGATGACTCTGAAGCCATGTCATTTGGCTGTACTTTGAAGTTTGTGTTCCTGAGTGTAATGGGGTTGGATTCAGATATGACCTTTCTACACATGCCTCTTCAGTTACTTTTACTGGACCTGTGGTTGGTGCTGGGGTTGGTGTATACTCAGGAGACCTGAATCTCTGGACTGACCATGTGACAGCCAGGCCCTGAGCCTCAGCAGTCTTGTAACTCCTACCCTCTGGTTTATTGGACTTACCCTGGCCAGCGAACAGGGAGGTGAAGAAGATCAACCACCACACCAGGGAGCCAAGAATGCCTACAAATGCAAGGAGGAGAATTGCATCCACCATCCATGTGGAATCTAAGCCCTCTCTTGATGTAGAGGGGCACTGGACATAATCATCCCATGGTCCAAAAGATAGAGGTATAGAGTATGGATTAGAGTGGACTTACTGGTGTTCTGCTGTGGAACTATTGTGATTAGTAATGGAAGAAATTGTAGCATTGATGTGGGGAAAGTGGCCATGGTAGCTGCTGATGGTAGGGAAAGGGAAGAAGAGATATGATGTGGGGGCATTTTCAGGATTTGGAGTAGTGCTGGGCAGTGCTTCAGGGACAGATGCTGGACATTGTGTGCCCTGCCATGGCCAACTGGTAGACCACACCACTCTCCATGTGGTGCAGCAGTGCTCCAAAATGTATTCACCAGGTGCAGTGAATTTGCCACGATGATGGAAGAGGTTGTTGATGTGGGAGGAGTGGGGTGAGGGAGGAGGGGGTATATGGGGACCTTATTTTTTTTTGATGTAACATTTAAAAGAAAATAAAGAAGAAAAAAATAAAAAAAATTAAAAAATTGAAAAAAGAATTATTTAAAAAAAACCATTACTTTTGAACAAATGCTCCATGTAATCAAACTCTGAATTTGTTCACTGAAGTCTGCGTTTTATAGCTCTACACATACAGCTTGAATAAAATCTTTCTTATTGAAATTCCTGCAGCAAATTTAGTTTGCTGTTGCAAGTATCAGCTTCTTGAGATTTTAATTTCACTTTCCCCATTTGAATAAAATGTTTTTAGAAAGGAATTTAGAAAAATGTGGGTTTCTTTGAAATGCAAATACTCTTTTATAAGAGATCAGGGTGCACTCGTGAATCATGTGAAACATTAGGTAATCATGACAATCATGACATCAAGTGGTGAAGTATCTTTCTGCTATTTGTTTCTAGGGTCTCAGGGGACCTGAAACTCAAAAAAAAAAATGTCATTCACTTATTTATTTATTTATTTTCACAGTGTGAGTCTATAACTTATTCTTTAGCTGACCATACAATCAAAATTTCATCAAGAGGGATTCTGGGACTTCAAACCAGTTGGCTGAAATGTGTCAATTTCCTATATCATATATTATTGTAGACAACTGACCCATTAGGCTGAGACTGGGCTTGTGGCTTCTTTCTTGTACAGAAAATGCAAATTCTATGATAGACAATGGAGAGAGTGTGCCTCTCAGGCATTCTTTCTTCTTCCTGATACCTGGCATAAAACTTGGAGTAACAGGCAACAGCTTGTGGTGGAACAGGAATAATAAGAAACAAAATAATAATAGTAAGAGAAAATGTGATTAAAGCTTTCCATGTGTTATAAATTTAAATCTTTACAAAATCTAATTGGGGATAAGTATTAGTTTAGAGATGAGGAAAGAGTGAGTACTGAAGTTCAGTAACTTTACCAAAGTATACATAGTTAGAAATTAGTGGAGATTGGGTCTGTACAGTCTGCCAAACCCATGTTCTTCAGTGTTAAATAATAATACCTCTAAATGTACATGTCTAGGAAGTCCCCACTGGCAGTCTCTGGCAGACAAAAATGCATTGGCCTGGAAAGGGGAAAAATTAATAAAAGAAAGGATTATCCCCCCAAAAGAAGAGGAGCACTAAAAATCCTCAAAGATTCAAAGAATAGAGGAATAGTAAAAGGATGACAGCTGCACAGCCCACCCCATTCCTGGAAACAGGTACACAGTAAATAGGAAAAGACATAGTACAGAAAGAAGTAATGTTTACTTTGGGGTGTTACAAAAGTCCTCCTCATTTTCTACATCATACAATACACAGTTGGCCTCTCCTGTCCGAGGCTGCCAAATCTCTCCTGTTTCCCATCTCCATTTTTAAAGTCTGGCTTCCTCTTGCAAGCTGATCTGCCCTTGAGGTTCTGTAGACAGATGGCACCCACATCTTTATTTCCCAGCACAGACTCACATCTGAACTCCAGACCCATACAATGAAGTGCTCACTGAAGAGCTCCATTTGAACTCACTGGATCCTCCAGCTCAGCTTTTCTCAAACTGAGCTCCTCAACTTCCTCCTCAACCCTGTTCCTCCTCCTCCATTAAGGGTTCTCTACTCTCAGGGAAGGGCATCAACAATCCACCCCATTGCCCAAGCCAGACTTCCTCTTCTGCCTCACTCCCACGTCCCAACCATTCTACCTCTGAAATGTCTCTCATCAGTCCACTCCTCCCTGTATCCACTTCTGCCAGCCTTGCCCAGGCCATCTCTCTCCTGGATGCCTTCAGTAGCCTCCTATATGATCGACCTGCCTCTGCTGCAGAGTTGGGAGTGGGGGTGGGGATGGCTCCGATCCACTTTGTAGCCAAAGAGAGCTTCCTAAACTGTGAGTTCTCTCACATCAGTCTTAAATACTTCAATGGCTGCTGTCCCACTGCATTTGGGATAAAATCCAGACAACCTCAGCATGTCAGGCAAGGCCATTCACAGCCTTATCCCCTGTCTATTTCTTTGGTCATATTGAACTTCTTAAAGTTCTCTGACTGCATCATGCTCTCTCTCTCACCTCTTAGCTTTTGCATATGTTGTCTCTTCTGCCTGGAATGCACTCTTCTTCCCTTTCCTCGGATGATTCTCACTCTACCTTGGTGGGCATGTTGGCTGTGACTGTATTCTGCATAATACCTGGATTACAGTCCTTTGTGCCCTTCCATCTACTCCACACCCATGTGTCTGGCTTTTACTTGTTTGTTTTTCACAGGGAAACCTTATTTCCAAATCTTTGCTTGTGTGTTTTTACCTCACTGTAGTTCCTATTTACCAAATTTTAAATCTACTTTTCAAACTTTCTTATTATCTTTTTATTAAAGATACACAGATCACACAAAGTGTTACATTAAAATATAGCAGGTTTCCATATACCCCATACTCCACATCCCCCACTCGTCCTACATCAACAACTTCTTTCATTAGTGTGGTATACTCATTGAATTTGATGAATACATTTTGGAGCACCGATACACAACATGGATTATAGTTTATGTTGTAGTTTACACTCTCTCCCAGTCCATTGAGTGGGTTATGGCAGGATCCTGGGGAGGCATAATGTTCTCAAAAAGAGGGCAGGTGTCTCTCGAGAGCATTGTTGGCTCCTAATGGGGGAGGATGGACTAGGGAGTCAAGCCCTCAGCATTATTGCAAGCGTCTATGAATCTTGTCCTTCAAGTGGTGGAACTTGGTTGTCACTGTGGGCCCCGAGGGGAGGGGGAGAGAGCAATAGAATGGATGGAAGAGGGGGTAACTGGGGGGCAATGGAAGTGTTCTCTCTGATTGTGCAATGATGGATACAGGCCATGTTAAATTTCACCAAATTTATTTTAAAAATTATAAATTTGCCTTTTAGTTCTTTAAAAAAAATGGCTATAGTACATGACTTGTGCCATCCAACTGCTGGCAGAATGGTTTCAAAGTGTGTTGCCAGAGAGCTCTGCCACATTCTCTAATGGAACAGCAACAATTCCCCAAGTGCAGGGGCTATGACTAGTGAAGAAGGAAGGTCCATTGATGGGCCCTTGATATTGATGACTATGCTTATGAGACTTTGCTCTTTTTTTTTTTTTTGAGAGGAAGCCACTTTATTTATTTTTTTTTTCAATTTTTTTTTTATTGACTTTGTAATAATATTACATTAAAAATATATATGTGAGGTCCCATTCAACCCCACCCCCCCACCCCCCCTCTCCCCCCCCCCAACAACACTCGTTCCCATCATCATGACACATCCATTGGATTTGGTAAGTACATCTTTGGGCACCTCTGCACCTCATATACATTGGTTCACATCATGTCCCATACTCTCCTCTATTCCATCATGTAGGCCCTGTGAGGATTTACAATGTCCGGTGATTACCTCTGAAGCACCATCCAGGGCAGCTCCATGTCCCGAAGATGCCTCCACCTCTCATCTCTTCCTGCCTTTCCCCATACCCTTTGTCCATTATGTCCACTTTTCCCAATCCAATGCCACCTCTTCTATGTGGACACTGGATTGGTTGTGTCCATTGCACCTTTATGTCAAGAGGAGGCTCAGATTCCACCTGGATGCTGGATGCAATCCTCCCATTTTCAGTTGTAATCACTCTAGGCTCCATGGTGTGGTGGTTGTCCTTCTTCACCTCCATCTTAGCTGAGTGTGGTAAGTCCAATAAATCAGATTGTAGGTGCTGGAGTCTGTTGAGGCTCAGGATCTGGCTATCACATTGTCAGTCCAGAGATTCAAATCCCCTAAATATATCTTAAACCCCAACATTGCTCTTGAAATTGCAACTTAGCCTAGTGCTGTGGGGCGCCTAAGAGTTATCTCCTGAGAGCCTTCATGTTGCACAAATGTGGCCTCTCTCTAAGGCAAACTCAGCATGCAAATGCATTAGCTTTCCCCCAGTGTGGGACATGACTACTGGGGTGAGGCTCCTTGGCACCAAGGGATTAATACCAAGCCCCAACTAGCAATGCAACTGGAGAACAACCTTGAATAAAAGGGGGAAAAGGTAAAGACAAATGAGTTTATATGGCTGAAAGACGTCAAGGTGTGTTTGGAGGTCATCCCAGAAGTAACACTTATGCACGTCTCAGTAGGATCTCATAGCCAAATTGGATACCACCGCAAATAGTCAGGCTATTGAGGGCTCTGGAGACACCCAGGTCCTATGGTCATGGCAGATGGCTCTGGAATTCGGTGCCTTGCCAGTGGGCCCTTCTTTGTGGTTTGTGCTCCCGAGTGTGACAGAGTTGGACTCATTTGTGACTTCTCTACACAGGCCTCTTCTGTCCCTTCTATTTGAACCTATCGTTGGTGCTGGAGTTGGTAGGTATACGTCCAAGGGACTTGAATCTTTGGGCTGTCCGTGTGCCAGCTGGGTCCTAATCCTCAGCGGAGTTGCAACACCTACTCTCCAGTTCATTGAACTCACCCAGGACCATTAATAAGGAGGTGAGGATAGACAACCACCATACCAAGGAACCAGAGAGTCTACAATTGTAAGCAAGAGAGTCCCATCCATCAACCATATGTGATCAAAGACCCCTCTCAATTAGAGGTGGAGTGGGCATCCCCATCCCAGAATCCTCAGGACTGGGGAATAAAATATGGACTAGAGTAGAAAAAGAAAATGTATTGCCAGAGACTGAGTTTGCCCCTGGTCTCTATGAATTCCTTTAATCATCTAGTGTGCTGTTTCATTACTGGTCTTTATTAAAACCCAAGAATGTATTATGACCTAATAACTCATGCCTGCATTATATCAATGTTTTCATCCTGGATGACCTTTTCTCCAGCTGATGTAATTTTTTTCCAGATTGCATACAAGCTGTTCTTTCTGCAAGTCTTACCTTTAACCATAGGATTGGTTGGGGGAAAAATGCTTTGTTTAGTAGTGATATTTTGACAATGCTCTTTAATCATTAGTTAAAAGGATTTAACAACGATGCAAGTTACTGGTGGTAGGGTGAGTTATGAGAGTCCTGGATGATGCTATATATTTTTGTTTTGTAAGCTCACAACTATTATTATACACTTATTGTTTATGTATGAGTGATATACTTCAATAAATTTTTAAAAAATAAAAACTTTGGTCACCCCTTGTTTGAATAGATTTGCATTTTTTTTAGGTATAAATTTCCTTCCTTATGGCTTTCAAACAGGTATTCAAGCAAGAGTGTATGCTGTCTTAAATTCCTTGTTAAGTAGCTGGCATTATTAATGAATCGATTTTCTTTGTGTTGGGAATGCTATTAGGCACAAATTCATCTTTATTTTTTCTTTAACATTAATATAGCAAGATTGATTCTAACTTACCCTGGCTATCAGTTAAATACTTCCTCTTGTCATTTCTTTTCAGGTCAAGTCTCAGTTAATTTATTCTTTTTTTCTGAACTTATGTCCTGATCTGCTTTAGATTGTGCTAGACAGAATTGTGGTTTCCCAGGCTAGTAAAACAATGTTTTCATTAACATAAGAACTCTATGATTTCTGATTAAAGTGTATTCTTTTGAGTGAGTGCTATTTCAAATCCCTAGTTTTTATTTTCCCAGCTTTCTTTATCTGACAATTTCTGCGTTGCCCTTTCCACATGGGCCAATGCCTGCTTCTTGTTCCCAGGGAAAGGTAAATTTTGTGCCTCTTACTTTGCACCAGCAGTTCTCTAAATCAGATGCATAGTCCCTAAGGAGTATATAAGTTACTTTTTTATTTTTTATCTCATCATTTTAAGTGATTACTTCTTGTTTTATAATATTAATATATTACTATATTATATTATTTATGAATACATAAATATGCATTGTTTTAATTTTTTTTTTGCCAATGGGGCACATAATCAAAACTTTTGGAGATCACTGACGAAGTTTGTGTATTCTAAGATACAGCAATTTGGAGTACTCTTGGACACTAAGGGATAAAAGGCATATTCAAGTTTCTCCAAGTGAAGCGTGCAACATGCCCCCCAAATATTTCAATCTGTCTTTTGTAAATTCTGGAGTTGTCATAGCCCAAAGTTCACCGTATCAAATCTTGCATGGTGAAATGCATGCATAATTAATTTAGCAGCACATGATTAATATCACAACCCTACATTATTAATTACATTCATAATAAAATTCTTTCATTAACATTAATGCTGTGGACCTAATATGAAAACGTGCAATTAAAAAAATTCCATTGCGTGTAACAAATTCTGGTTTACAAAATATCATCCTCAGCATATTTCCAAAAGCATATTTCTCTAAATTTGAACTAATTTTTCTAAATTCTCATTTTAATTGTATATTTCCAAATATATTCATTCACATTCTAAAAGGATTAGGCCAACATCATGTTTGTGAAAAGATGAGTTTAATTCAATCAAAATGTTGACAATAACATTCATAGATTTTGCCAATGAAAATTTTGGACAGTATAAATAGTTCTAATTCTCCAATTACTGCTTCTTGAAGGTAAATATTTCCTTTCTTAGAAAGAGTGTGTATTAGTCTGCCAAAGGATGCTGATGGAATGTACATGAAATCTGTTGGCTTTTATAAAGAGTATTTATTTGGGGTAGGAGCTTAAAGTTACCAGGCCATAAAGCATAAGTTACGTCCCTCACCAAAGTCTATTTTCACGTTTTGGAGCAAGATGTCTGCCGATGTCTGCAAGGGTTCAGGCTTCCTGGGTTCCTCCCTTCCTCAGGCTTCTTTTCCTGGGCTCAGGGTTTCTCTCTTCCTGAGGCTTGCTTCTGTTTTCTCTGTGAGCTGACTTCCCGGGGCTCCAGCTTAAGGCTTCATCATCAAACTCCAACATCACAACTCTGCTCTTTGGCATGCCCGGTGGATGGGGACTCAATGCCCTAATCATAACTCAATCATGCCCAGGTACAGATCAGATTACAAACATAAACCAATATCTATTTTTGGAATTCATAACCATATTAAACTGCCACATTAAACTCCCTTTCTGGCTTCCTTTCTCTCAGCTATAGGCTGGCATAGGGCTTATCTCTCTGGGCTTCTTCCCTCTCCTGGCATGGGGCTCATTTCTCTTCAGGGCTTCTAAATCAGTCTTGGCTCTCTTCCCAAGGTCAGCTGTAAACTATCAGGCAAATGGCTCATCTCTCCCTGGGGCCTTAGCTGTTTGAGCCTTCTCGTTTCTGTCACATAGCAGGATCAAAATGATAAAGTTGTCTCCTCTTCCTGCATCTTCTTGAGTTAGTGTCCATTTATATCAGTCCATCGAGGGGGCAGGGACTCAACGTGAGTCTCGCCTTACTGCCTGAACTGGTCAAATCAAAACCCTAGTCTTAACCTGTGGTTTAATCAAGGTCCCCTCAACTGAATCCAATATAATCGGAGGCTATCTCACCCAGAATAGATTTGTTTACAAACATAATCTTTCTCTTTTGGGGATTCACAAAAAATAATCTCAAAATGCCACAGAGCACCAAATGATTGAAAAGGTTCTCCTTTGGAGAATGTTCCAGTGGATATGGTGGGTGTGAAAAATTTTAATAGCATAATTGAGTTTATTCTCGAAAGGTGATTTTTGATGTATATAGTCAAGAGTTGCCATCCAAAAATATGGATTCTTTTCTATTAATGACTGAGGGTACTTTTAGAACCTTTTCATCAGCTTTATTGAGGTATAATTTATGTGCATCGCAATTGACTAATTTAAAATGTGCACGTTGATGAACTTCAACAAACGTATCCAGTCATGTAAACATCACCACAATCAAGATATTAAACTTTTCCACTATCTCCAGAGGAACCAATAGCAGTGACTCCCCATTTTCCCCCAACTCCCTCTCAGCTTTAGGAAACTACAAGTCTATTGTCTCTCTCTATGGGTTGGTCTATTCTCTATATTTCATATAAATGAATCCTACACTATGTGGATTTTTCTGTCTGGCTTCTTTTACTTAGCATAAAAATTTCAAGGTTCATCCATGTTTTAGCATGTATTAGTACTTCATTCCTTTTGGTTGTTAAATAATATTCCATTATATGATATGCCAAATTTTAATTATACATTTGTCAGTTGTTTCCACTCTTTAGTTGTTTTGAGTAATTTTCTGTGAACATTCACACAAGGTTTTTGTGTAGACCTATCCTTTCATTCTCTTAGGTATAGGTCAAAGACTGGAATTTCTGGGTCATATGGCAGGTCATTTTGAGGACCTGCCAAACCATTTTCCACAGCGAAGTCACCAATTTACATTACTGCCAGCAATGCATAATGATTTCATTTGTCCATATCCTCTCTGGCACTTGCTATTTAGGACCTTTTAATTTTGATAACGGTAGGGGTAAAGTGGTATCTCATTGTGATTTTACCTTCCATTTCCCTAATAACTAATGATGTTGAGCATCTTTTCATGTGCTCATTTGCCATTCATATATCTTATTTGGTAAAGTGTCTGTTCAAATCATCTGCCCATTTTTAAGTTGAGTTGCTTATTTTACTATTGTTGAATTTTGAGAGTTCTTTATATATTCTAGCCATAAGTCCTATACCAAATATATGATTTTAAAATATGTTCTCCCAATCTGTGGCTTTTATTCTCATTCTTTTAACTGTTTGTCTAATGGAGCAAAAGTTTTTAATTTTGGTAAAGTTTAATTTATTGATTTTTATTTTACGTATTGTGCTATTTATTTTTTATTCTGTCTTTATTAGAGACGTTGTGGATTTACAGAATAATTATGCATAAAATACAGGAATCCCATACACTACCACTAACACCTTGCATTGATATGAAACATTTGTTACAATTGATAAATGCACATTTTTATAGTTGTACCATTAACTATAGTCCATGGTTTGATTTAGGGCTCACTGTTTTTGTATTGTAGTTTCCATGGATTAAAAAAAAATTATTCTGTTACCATATATACAATCTAACATTTCCCGTTTTAATCACATTCAGATGTATATTTCAGTGTTATTGATGGATGAACTTTGAAGACATTATGCTGAGTGAAACAAGCCAGACACAAAAAGACATATAATATATGGCCTAACTGATATAGAATAATTAGAATAAGCAGACTCATAAAGTTAAAGTGTACAATATTGTTTATCAGGGGCCAGGTTAGGGGTAGAGAATGGGGAGTTAATGCTTAATTTGTATAGGATTTCTATTTGGGTTGATTGAAAAGGTTTGGAAATGGATGGTGGTGATGGTATTGTAAGTGTAATTAGCAGCACTAAATTATATATGTGAATATGGTTAAAAAGGGAAAGTTTTGGTAATATATGTTACTAGAATAAAAAGTAAAAGATAAAACATAGGACTATATAACACAGTGGACCCTCTTGTAGATAAGGCACTATAATTAATAGTACAAGTAAAATAATGATCTTTCCTGACATAACAAATGTATGAAACTCATACAAAGTGTTGATAATAGGGTGATATATGGGAAAATACACCTAATGTAAACTATGGCTAACAGTTAATAGTACTATTTTAATAAGCTGTCCTCAATTGTAACAAAGGTAACTACTGTTAAAAAGTAGTACAATTACAAAAAAAAAGTGTTAATTTCGATTGTAACAAATGTTCCACACCAATGCAACTTTTGGTGGTGGGGTGGTATATGGGAATCCTATATTTTATGCATGATTGGTCTATAACCCCCCAGCTTCTCTAAAAAAATTTTAAAAGATTAGTTTTTCATATAAGTTCGTGTCTGTTGTGGGACTCTCTTATCTGTACCATTGACCTAGCTATTCAACTGTATTTATACAAATACCAAACTGTCGTGATTACTGCAGCTTTATAGTAAATAGTATATCAGATGGATATAAGTCTTCTAATTTTGTTCTTTTTTTTCAAAATTGTCTTGCATTTTCTAGTTTTGGGGTTTTTGGTTTGTTTGTTTGTTTGTTTGTTTGTTTGTTTTTGCTTATCCATATAAATTTTAGAATCATCTTCCCAATTAAAAAAAAAGTCTTCTGGTATTTTGATTTGTATTTTGATGAATCTATAAATGAATTTTAAGAGAACTGACCGAGATATTCTGTCTTCTGTACAATGAACATAGTATATCTCTTTATTGACTTAGGTTTCATTAGTTCTCTAAGAATTGTTTTATAGTTTTCAGTGTGCAGTGTACAGGTCTTGCACATATTTTGCCAAATCTACTTCTTTTTTTAAAAAAAAAGATTTATTTATTTATTTCCCTGCTCCTCCCCCTCCTCCTCCCCCCGCCTTGCTGTTTTTGCTGTATCCATTCACTGTGAGAGCTTCTGTATCTGTTTCTCTCTTTTTTTGGTCTTCTCTTTTCATTTTTTCTCCTCTAGGATTCACAGGAGTTCAATCCTGGGGATCTCTGATGTGGAGAGAGGGTTCCTGTAAGCTATGCTGCCTCAGTTCCTGGTTTCTTCTGTGTTTCACCTTGACTATCATTTTCATCTCCCTTTTGTTGCAACATCATCTTGCTGAATGATTCACTTGCACAGGCACTGGCTTGCCACGTGGGCATTCATGTGGGCACTCGGCTTGCCATGTGGGCACTCAGCTCACCACGCAGGCACTGGCTCACCATGTAGGTACATTTTCTCTTCTCTTTTTCACCAGAAGGACCCAGAGATTGAACCCAAGTCCTCCCATATGGTAGGTGGAAGCCTTATCACTTGAGCCACATCCACTTCCCGAAATGGACTTCTATGCCATGTCTCTTGCTGCTACTGAAAATTGTATTATATTAAAGTTTCATTTCTAACTTTAATTGCTTGTATATAGAAATGTAAATAATTGTTATTATTGATGTATCATGAACACTTGCTTAACTCTCTTAGTAGTTTTGAGTTGTTCTTTTCTACATGAATGACAATGTTATCTGCAAATGAAGAGCTTTTCTTCTTCTTTTCCCATCTATATGTCATTTTCCCCCCTTTTCTTGCTTATTGCCTTGGCTTGAACCTCCAATACAATGTTCAGTAGAATTGTTGAGAGCCGACATCAGACTTGTTCTAAATCTTAAGGGAAACATATTTAGTCTTTTCCCAATAAGTCTGATGCTAGCTATAGGATTTTTGTAGAGGCCATTTATCAACTTGAGGAAATTCCATAGTTTTTAATATGAATGGGTGTTGAAGTTTGCCAAATGTAAACACTTTTCCTATATCTATTAAGATGATAATATGGGTTTCTCTCATTTAATCTATTATCTTTATAAGTTTTGTCTTTTTCCTATATGTTCTTTTTTCCTTATTTTCCTCTCTTCCTGTCTTTCTTTGGGTTGATCATTTTCGTGATGTCTATTACGGTATTATTAGCTATACCTCATTGTTTTATTTTTTGGTAGTTTTGGTAAGGTTTACAATACACATATCTAATTTGTTTATTTTTTATCACAATTTCCTATCAAATAGCATTATAACACTTCATGTATACTGTAAAAATGTTACAAGAGTAGACATCCATTCTCCTTTAGTATTCTTTCTGCTATTGCTTTTATGCATTTTACCTCTACATATGTTGTAATCCCCTCAAGACATTGCCATTATTATTGCTTCAAACAATTGATTTTCTTTTAAATAGTTTAAAAAACTTTTAAATCTTCAGCAGGAAGCTGAATATACATATCCAGTTGGTCCTCACAGTACACCTGAACAGAGGAACTTCCCTCCAAAAAACAAGATTAAATGATTAAAAGAGAACTAAAAATTTAGAAAATTGTATAGTCTAAAATATAAACCACAATGTAAACCCAAATGGTGCCTTGTTTGAAAGCTATTGTCTCACTATCTGTACATCAGTTTCAGTAAATATAATGTGAATATGTAAAAAGATTATTGCTGTGGAAGGGAAAAGGGTTTTATGTTGGATATGTAGGAGAACTGTATATTGTATATATGAATTACTGTGGTCTAAAACTTTTGTGAAGATAAGCTTAATAATTAGGAAAAAGAAAAAAGAAAAATATAGGACATAGACACTGAGGAAAAGACGGAAGTAGTTGCCTTGTCAATTGGCATACAGGGCAACACGTATTGCCGTGACGGAGGGCAAAATATCAAAAACAAAGCTTTTGCATTTTTAAATTTTTTGATACCCCAATTTATTTTTACCTTAATTTTTCTAAATTGATATGCATTCTATATCTAACCTTTAAACTCATCACGATATTCCATTTTACTATTAATGGAACCTGGCAATATATTGGGCTTCACTTTCGAAGAAGTTTTGGATCACAGAGAGGTTCAACAATGGCAGGGGAGGAATACTGGTGTAAGATGTTATTGACAGGGGACACATGTTTGGCAGGGAGTTCTCCAGGGCATATATCCAGGGTACATAAAAATGTTTGGATATTTTCATCGTGGTTACAATTGGGAACAACAATTGAGGGAGTGCTGAGTTCCTAGCCAGGGGAGCTCTATCACAGTCCCTAAAGGAACAGCAACAATCCCCCAAGTGCAATGGCAAAGACCAAAAGAGAAGGAATGTCCAACAATGAGCCCTTGATACTAATGACTATGCTTGTGAGCCTGAGCACCTGAAATAAGAACGAGGCCTACAGCTGCAGGGTGCCTAAGAGTTACCTCCTGAGAGCCTCCATGTTGCTCAAATGTGGCCAGTCTCGAAGCCAAACTCAACATGTAAATGTGTTGCCTTCTCCCCCAGCCGGTGGTGAGCCTCCCTGGCGCCGAGGGATTACTACCAAGTACCAGCTGATGATGTAACTAGAAAATGACCTTGAATAAAAGGGTCAACTCGGACCAGCAGAATATCTCAGTCTACATATAATACCAGGAGTTAAAAATGCTTTTTGACCTGAAGTAAAGGGGGAAATGGAAAGGACAAATGAGTTTATGTGGCTGTGAGTCTCCAAAAAGAGCCGGGAGGTTATCAGAGGGGTTACCCTTATGCACACCTGAGCAGGGTTCCAGAGACAGATAAAACAGATACAACCCCAGGTATTGGTTCTTCTGAGGGCTACAGAGACCCACAGGTTCTATGGTCATGGCAGATGGAGTTCAGTGCCTTCTCGGTTGACCCTACTTTGGAGTTTGTGTTTCTGTGTGATGGAGCTGGACTTAGATGTGAGCTTTGTCCACAAGTCTCTCCTGTTACTTTTACCAGATCTGTAGTTGATGCTGGGGTTTAATGTATACCCAGGGGACCTGAATCTCTGGACTGGCCATGTGATAGCCAGACCCTGAGCCTCAACAGACTTGCAACTCCTACATTCTGGTTTATTGGACTTACCCCACTCAGCTACCATGGAGGTGAAGAAGGTCAACCACCACACCAGGGAGCCAAGAGTGCCTACACCTGAAAGCAGGAGAGTTGCGTCCAGCATCCATGTGGAATCTAAGCCCCTTCTTGATATAGATGTGGAGTGGACACAACCATTCCAAGGTCCACAGGATGGAGGAATAGAGTATGGATTAGGTGGACTTACTGATATTCTATTCATGAACTATTGTGATTAGTAATCAAAGAAAAGGTGGCATTGGTGTGGAGAAAGTGGCCATGGTGGCTGCTGGGGGTGGGGAGTGGGAAGAAGAGATGTGATGTGGGGGCATTTTTGGGACTTGGAGTTGTCCTGGGTGGTGCTGCAGGGACAGTTACTGGACATTGTATGCCCTCCCATGACCCACTGGGTGGACTGTGGGAGAGTGTGGGCTATGATGTGGACCATTGACCATGAGGTGCAGTGGTGCTCAGAGATGTATTCACCAAATGCAATGAATGTCTCATGATGATTGAGGAGGTTGTTGTTATAGGGGGAGGAGTGGGTGAGGAGGGTGGGGGTATATGGGGATCTCACATTTTTTTAATTTACCATTAAAAAAATAAATATCGACAAAAAATAAAGAAAGTTTAAATGAGATAGAATTTCATAATATAATATCCAAAATGTTCAGGACAAAATAGAAAATCACTCATACCGAGAAACAGGATGATCGCAATATGAATGAGAAGACAATCAATAGACCCCATATTATCAGAGGCCCCAGAAGGAGAGGAGAAAGAGTGGAGCTGAAAGAGTATTGAAGAAATAATGGCTTAAAAATTTCTCAAATTTTGTGAAACCCATATACCTACAGATGCAAGAATCTGAGAAAGTCCAAAAGAGAATAAGCCCATAGAAATCCATATGAAGACACTTCATAATGAAATTTCCCAAAATTTAAGATAAAGAAAAATATTGGGAGCAGTCAGAAATGATGTATTGCTTATAGGCAAAAGCCAATTTGAATGACAGAAGATTTCTCTTCTGAAACCATGGAGGACAGAAAGAAATGTACTGGGAAAAAAAAAAACCTGTTAGCCATGGATTCTACATCTAGTGAAAATATCCTTCAGGAATGAAGGAAAAATGAACATTCTCAGATGAAGGAAAATCAATAGAATTTTTGCTGGCATATTTACCCATATAAAAATGATAAAGAAAGTTCTTAATCGAGAAATCCATGATAACAGAAGGCTTATAACTTCAGATGGAAAAAATACCAGAAAGGATAAAAAATAAAGGAAAGCACTACTTTCCCCCTGGCATGGGACATGACTCCTGAGGATGAGCCTCCCTAGCACTGAGAGATTATTACCAAGCACCAACTAGCAATGTACTTGGAAAAAGACCTTTACCAAAAAGGGGAAATATTAAATACTAATGAGGTTTTTATGACTAAGAGTGTTCAAAGTGAGTTGTAAGGTCATTCCAGGGGTTATGCTGATGCATGTCTCAGAAGGACTTCATTGACTGCCATAGTAAACAGTACCTCAAGCAGGGGACTCCTGAGGACTTTAGAGACATCTAGACACCATAAGCAGGGCAGACAATCTCAGGAAATCAGCACCCAGTCAGTGGGCCTTACCTTGGAATATATGTTCCCCAATGTAACAGAGTTAGACTCATTTATAATTTCCCCATACATGGCTCTTCTGCCCCTTTTATTTGAACCTTTAATTAGCACTATAGTTATTAAGCATGTGTCCAAGACACTTAAGTGTTCTGTCTGTTCATATGCTGGTTGAGCCCTGAATCTCAGCAGAGTTGCATCAGCTACTCTCCAGTTCATTGGAATCACCCAGGACAACCAACAAAAGGATGATGATGGACAATGTTCATTCCCCCCAAAAAGCAGAGAAGATCTACAACTGCAGTCAAAACAGTTCCATCCATCTGCCCCATGGGATCTAAGCCCTCTTTCAATCAGAAACAGAGTGGCCATCATCACCCCCAACTCCTCAAGATTGTAGACTGAGCAAAAATCAGGGGGGAATGCAACTATGGACTAAGGTAGACTTATTATTTTCTAGCACTGGAAGAACTTATAACATTGTTATAAAAGCAGTGGTCACCAGAGGTTCTGAGGGGAAGGAAAGGGAAGAAGAGATGTAACATGGGGCATTTTAGGGCATTGGAATTGTTTGGCATGGCAGTGCAATGACTGATACAGGCCATTATACATGTTTTTCAAAACGTATAAAATTGTGCAGTGCAAAGTGTAAACTATAATGTAAACTATAGACCGTGGTTAGTAGCAATGCTTCATATGTGTTCATCAATTGTATCAAATGTACCACACTAATGAAAGGTGTTGTTAGTGGGAAAAAGTGTGGGATGGGGAAAGGGTGGGTATATGATAATCCTCCATATTTTCAATGTAGCATTTATGTAATCTAAAGCTTCTTTAAAAATAAAATAAGGATAAAAGCAATATCTCTCCCAGGAATTTCTCAAGTCATATTTGATGTGTCTGAAGCAAAAATTAAAACACTAGCTTATGTGACATTCAATATACAGAAGAAATATTTATGATACTAATATCTAAAAAGCATGCAGGGTAAAGGGACCTAAATGGCTACAAGGTGACTTACATCTTCTTCACTCAGTGTGGTAAAACATTGATCATTCATACCAGTAGATGGATATGTTGCATATGTATATTGAAATACCTAGAGCAACCACTAAGAAAATTATGAAAATCATATACTCAAACAAATTATAAATAAATCAGGATGAAATCCTAAAAACGTTAAAATAACCCACAGAGTAGATAATGAAAACCTGAGGGTTAATCTGTGCAGAATTGGTAAAAGGTTTAAATCTTTGGAAATGAATAGAAATAATGAACGCATACCATGGTGCTTGTAACTAGCAGAGCCATTTTATGGGTATGGCAATGGTGGAAAGGGAAAGTCTAAGGTCATGTATATTACTAGAAGGAAAGCTGAAACTGTAAAATGGGACTGTATAAGATAGTAAAACCTCGTGTAAAACAATCAGTGCTATCACATATATAAGACAGTTTTTTGGGTTATTTTTTAAAGACTTTTTAAATTTATTTTTCTCCCCTCCCCTCCCCTCCCCCGCCCCAGTTGTCTGTTCTCTGTGTCTATTTGCTGTGTGTTCTTCTTTTTGTCTGCTTCTGTTGTCGTCAGCGGCACGGAAATCTGTGTTTCTTTTTGTTGCATCATCTTGCTGCGTCAGCTCTCCGTGTGTGTGGCCCCATTCCTGGGCAGGCTGCACTTTCTTTCACACTGGGCAGCTCTCCTTATGGGGCTCACTCCTTGTGCGTGGGGCTCCCCTATGCGGGGGGCACCCCTGCATGGCAGGGCACTCCTTGCGCGCATCAGCACTGCTCGTAGACCAGCTCCACACGGGTCAAGGAGGCCTGGGGTTGGAACCGCGGACCTCCCTATCCACTGGGCCAAGTCCGCTTCCCAAGACTGTTTTTTACAGAAGATAAACACCAATATACTAGAGAGAAGGGATCAGAATAGCAGCTATGTATGGCAGGGGAAGCATAGAAAGATTGAGAGGTGATGAGTTTTGTTTGTTTGTTTGTTTTTGTTTGTTTATTATTATCAGAATAATGAAAGTGCCTGGGAATGATTTGGGTGATGAAGCACAAATATGTGACTACACCAAGTACCATTGATTTTACACTTTCAATGGATTTATGCTTTGCTGGTGAGTTGATTTGCTACGAAAAAAAAAAACCCACAGGAAGATACAAAACAAGAAACAGAGGTAACAAAGCACAGTGGTGTCCTGGGTGGTGCTGCTGGGACAATTACCGGACATTGTATGTCCTTCCATGGCCCACTGAGTGGGATGTGGAAGAGTGTAGGCTATGATGTGGACCATTGACTATGAGGTGCAGCGGTGCTCAGAGATGTAGTCACCAAATGCAATGAATGTCTCATGATGATGGAGGAGGTTGTTGTTATGTGGGGAGGAGCATGGTGAGGGGGGTGGGAGGTATATGGGGACCTCATATTTTTTGAATGTAATATTAAAAAAAATAAATAAAGACAAGAAAAGCACAGTGGAAACAAACATCAAACAAATAATAAAATGACAAACTTAAGCCCTAACGTATTTGGTAGATTGAATTACGTACCCTAATTTAGGCATGTTTTCCCAATCTTAATCCACATCCCTGTGTGTAAGCAGGAACTTTTGAAGTTATTAATTTTAATTAAAGTATGGTCCAAATGAATGAGGGTGGTCCTTAATCCATATTATTGGAGACCTTTATCAGCAGAAGAAATGCAAACATTCTAAGAGAAAGTCAACAGGAGAAGCCAAAAGTCAGAACTCAATAGAACCCAGAAGATAAAGGAGAGGACATCACCATGTGATATAAGGCAGAGATGCAAGCATATTGATGCTGCTTTGATTTTTGAACTTTCCTAGCTTCAAAATCATCACCCAATAAATTCCCATTGTTTAAGTCAATCCACTGTATGGCATTTGTCATAGTAGCTTGGCTAACAAGTAAACGTATCTATAATGACCTTAAATGTAAATGTTCTAAGTGCACCAATTAAAAGACAGACTTTGACAGAATGGATAAAAGCATGATACAACAATTTGCTGTCTAGAAGAAACTCACTTCAAATACAACAACATAGGTAGATTGAAATTAAGAGTGGCTGTAATAATATCAGGTAAAACAGAAAGTAGACTTTGGGACAAGAAAATTATTAGAGACAAAAATTTACATTGCATAAAGTATCAATCCATCAGAAGACATAAGGACCCAAAGGTGTGTACACCAAACGACAGAGCCTCAAAAATACAAGAAACAGAAACTGATAGAGTTGAACGGAGAAATAGGCAAATCCATAATTATAATTGGGGATTTCAACACCCCACTGTCAGTAACTGAATAGAAGTACTAGACAGGAAATCAGCAAGGATATAGAAGAACTGAGCAAGACAATTAGCTAAAAGACTCTAGTTCACATCTATAGAACACTCCACCCAACATCTGCAGGATACATATTATTTTCAAGCACCCATATAGCATTCATCATGAAAACTCCATGACATAAACTTCAACACATTTAAAGAGTTGAAATCCCTCAGAGTATTTTCTCTGACCACAATGAAGTCAAACAAGAACTCAATAACAAAAAGAAAACAAAGACTCCAAACACTTGGAAGTGAATACATACTTTGAAATAATTCGTGAGTCTGAAAGGAAGTATAAAAGAAATAAAAATACAAAGAGATGAATGAACATGAAAATACACCATATCAAAATATATGGGATACAACCAAAGCAGTGCTGAGGGAAAAGTTTATGTCACTACATGCTTAAATTAGGAAGAGGAAAAGTCTCAAATCAGTAACTTACCTCAAGACATTGGAAAAAGAACAGCAAAATAAATCAGAGGAAGGAAATAATAATAAGAGCAGAATTCAATGAAATTGAAAACAGGAAAATGGAAAATCAATGAAATAAAGCTGTTTTTTCAAAATAATCAATATAATTGATGAAATTTTTGCAAAACTGGCAAAGACATAAAGTAAGAATACACGCCATCAATATCAGGGATGAAATAATGAATATCACTATAGATCCTACAACCATTAAAAGGAAAATAACTATTACAAACAACTTTACACTCATAAATTCAACAACTTAGAAGAAATGGGCTAATTCCTCCAAACTACAAACTGCCAAAAGTTAAACAAGATTCAAAGGAAAATCCGAATAGCCCTATGATTTACTAATCTTATTCATTTCTGAAATTAAATTTGTAATTTTAAATCTCTTGAATAAATATTTCCAGGACAAGCTGGTTTTTCAGGAGAAGTCTACCAAATATTAAAAGGAGAATTAACACCAAACCTATGAAATTAACTCTAGAAAATAGAACCAGAAGGAACACTTCTTAACTCATCTTATGAAGCCAGTATTATCCTGATACCAAAACTAGACAAAGACAACACACCCAAAAAGAAAATTATACACCATTATGCCCCATGAAGTAGATCCAAAAATCCTCAATAAAATACTAACAAGCTGAATCCAGCAATGTATAAAAGGAATTATATCACCATTTTGGATTTAATGCAGATATGCAAGTCTAGTTCAACATTCAAAAATCAATGTAATCCACCAACAGGCTAAAGAGGAGAAATCATATGATTATATCAATTGCCACAGAAAAAAAACCTGCCAAAATCCAAGGTCTATTCATGGTAAAATCTCTCAGTAACTAGGAATACAGAGGAACTTCCTCAACCTGAAAAAAATATCTATAAAAGCTCTACAACTGATATCATACTTTATGGCGAAACACTGAATGTTTTCCCTTAAAATCCTAAACAAGTCAAGGATATCTTCTTTTTCCATTCTTATTCATCTTCAGTAACTGGAAGTTCTTGCCACCAGAATAAGGCAAATAAATAAAAGAATAAGAAGGAGAAGGAGGTTCAGGAAGAAGAAGAGGAGCAGGAAGAGGAAAAGGGGAAAGAGAAGGAAGAAACGAAATATATTTCAAAAGGGCATGTAGATTGGAAAGGGAGAAATAAAACCGCCCCTATTTGAAGACAGCATGATTGCCTATGTACAAAAATCCCAAGGACTCTACAGACAACAACAACAACAACAACAACAAAACTAGAGCTAGTATGTGAGCTCAGCAAGTTTGCAAGATATGTGATCAACACAGAAACTAACTGCATTTCTATATACAGTCAATGAATATTCAGAAACTTAAAACAAAAATACATTACTATATTAGCCAGCCAAAAGGGGTACTGATGTAAAGTACCAAAAATCCGTTGGTTTTATAAAGGGTATTTGTGTGGAGTAAAAGTTTACAGTTACAAGGCCCTAAAGAGTCCAACTCAAGGTACCATAAGAGGTACTTCCTCACTCAATGTCTGTTGCCACGTGTTGAAGCAAGATGGCAGGCAATGTCTTTGAAGGTTCAGCCTTCCTCTCTCTCTTAAGCTTCCTTGGTACCAGCTCCTTCTGATCTCAGCTGTAGGTTGGAGGGCTCATTTTTTTTTCAGGGCTCAGCTGCCCTGGTCTCTTCACAAGGTCAGCTGTAAACTATTAGGCAAATGGCTCATCGCTCTTCTGGGGCAGCAAGATCCTCCTCCATGTCTATGGAGCTCCCTTCCTTTTTTCTGACATACCTGTTTTTGTGTGTCTCTTTGATTGAGTGTCCATTTTATATAGCCCACAAATGGGGTGGGGACTCAAACTGAGTTGCCCTAATGATGTGGTTGAATCAAATCCCTAATCTTAACATAATCTAATCAAAGTCCTCTCAGCTGAATCTAATACAATCAAAGGGTATCATGCCCAGAAGAACAGATCAGTTTACAAACATAATCAAATACCTTTTTTTAGAATTCATAAATAATATCAAACTGCTACAAATACGATTTAAAATTGTTCCCAAGAAAGTGAAATAGTTAGTTATATACTTAACAAAACATGTATAGGAGCTGTATGCTGAAAATTACAAAATACAGATGAAATAAATCAAAGGCCCAAGTCAATGGAGAGACATACCATATTCATGGATTGTAAAGCAAAACATAGTGAAGCTGTCAATACCCCCAAATTCATATACAGTTTATTGCAATTCCCACCAATATCCCAGCAAGAATTTTTGTAGATATAGGCAAGCTTATTCTGAAATTTGTATGGAAAGTCACAGACCTAGAATAACCAAAACTATCTTGAATAAAAAGAATAAAGTAGAAGGAATCACTCTACTTTGTAGCTACTATAATCAGGACTGTGTGGTATTGGCAGAAGACTAGACACATAGATCAAAGAAACAGAATATAGAACCTAAAAAAATATGCCCAACTTATTTTTAAAAACAGCTTTATAGCAACATAATTCACAAACCATACAATTTGTCCACTTTAAGTGCATAACATATTTTCTTTTTTTTGTTATTTATTAATCACATGAACTAAATGAAAGGTTGAGTCATATGAAATTGTAGTTTTCTTATGGGTCAAAAGTGGTAAAATTATTTCAATTTTATATGGCTAATGTCATTATATGACTGATACAATCGATAGTGGTACATGATCCTTTATTTGAAACTCTGCAGTCCAAAAATATTTGAAAATCAATTTTTTTGTAAGTTTGGCACAGGCTCATTTGGAAACAAAACCTGTCCTGCCTGGACTGATGTGTGGATTTTTACAGTGCATTATTTTTTCCTATTTGAGGTGAATAATCATATATTTTAATGCAGAAATGTAAATGGGTTTGATTATGCTGTGCTTCCTCAGTCCATACTGGGAATGTTACATAATATACCGTATATGCACTTTATTACCTTTCTAATGTCTAAAACATTCCTTACTCAAAAGTACGCCTGGCCTTAAGAGTTCTGGATAAGGACTGTGATCTATATTTGCAAGAGTAAACTTCCAAGTATGTAATAATTTTAAATATTTAAATTCTGATTTATTCTATTAGTGTCTCAGAATTCTAAGAGGAAGTGTAATGTGTACCTTAAATATATTTATATATGTGTAACTCCTCAGGAGAACAAAAAGCTCAAGTACTAATTAAGAATTTTATTCAAAGTTAGAAAGGTGAAAAGATTGGAATCAAGTTCTGGCTTGAAATGCTGCAAGCAATAAGCAAATACAAAATAGAATTCAAGAATCTCTAGTGTACATAGGCAGTGCCTAATAAAAGAAAACAAACCACTATGCCAAGCCTTCAATATTAGTGCTTGTACTTATGAACTTTATTCTTGTAAAATTGAAACTTATCCTAATTGTATCTATTGCCTAAGAGTTATCTCCTGTAAACCTCCTTGTTACTCAAATGTGCCCTTTCTAAGCTAAACTCAGCAAATATACTCACTACCCTTCCCCCAGCGTAGGACATGACTATTGGAGATGAGGCTCCCTGGCACCAACGGATTATTACCAAATGCCAACCAGCAATGCATTTGGAAAAAGATCTTGACCAAAAGGATGAAAAATTAAATACAAGAGTTTTTATAAGTAAGAGATTTCAAAGTGACTCAGGAGGTCATTCCAGACATTACTTGTATGCATGCCTCAGGTGGATCTCACTAACTGCTACAGTAAGCAAAGCCTCAAACAGGGGTGCTCCTGAGGGCTCTAGAGACATCTGGACACTATATACAAAACACACAACCTCACGAAATCAGCACCCTGTCAGTGGACCTTACCGTGGAATATACGATGACCTATTTCCCCAGTGTAACAGAATTAGGCTCATTACACAAGATTCTTCTGCCCCTTTCATTTGAACTTATAATTAGCACTATACCCATTAAATAAAGGTCCCAGAAACTTAAATCTTTGGTCTATCTATATGTCAGTTGAGCCCTGACTCTCAGCAGAGTTGCAGCCAACACTTCCTCTCCAGTTCATTGGACTTGCCCAGGACAGTGAAAAAAGTGATGATGATGGACAACCCCCATCCCCAGAAGCAAAGAGTATCCAAAACTGCAAGCAAAATCGTTCCTTCTATCTGCTCCATAAGATCTAATCTCCCTCTCAATCTGAAGCAAGGTGGGCATCACCATCCCCAAGTCCTGAAAGACAGGAATGAACAAACATAAGGGGGGAATGCAACCACGGACCAAAGTAGACTTATTATTGTAGTAACAGAAGAACTTGCAACATAGATATAAAGATAGTAGTTACCATAAGTTCTGAGGGGAGAGGGAGGGAATAGATGGAACTTACGGGATTTTTAGGGCTTTGGAATTGCTCCACATGATTTTGCAATGATGGGTACAGGCCATTATACATTTTGTCAAACCTATAAAATTATATGGGGCATGGTGTAAACCATAATGTAAACCATCGACCATGGTTAATAGCAATGCTTCAATACCTGTTCATCAATTGTAACAAATGTACCACACTAGTGTAAGATGTTATTAATGGGGGGAAATGTGAGAAGGGGAGGAGGTGGGGTTTATGGGAATCTCCTATAATTTCCATGTAACGTTTCTGTATCCTAAAACTTCTTTAAAAATAAAGTTAAAAAACACAATAAAATCATGGTTTTAGTGAGTAATTAAATGCAACTAATGATTGAAGCAGGGAACAATTTATTTTACTAGTGTTTGAAGAAAATAAAAACACTGATAAACCATTTCACAATAGTGGAAAAATCAAGGAAAAGGAGGAAAACATTTATTCCTTGTGACAGGAGGAATAGTTTAAAGGCTATGTGCATATATTCAGGATAGCAATTATAAATAAGTTAAACTCCATCTGGACTATACCAGCGTTAAATTATAATATTCATTTTAAAGGAAGATGTAGGGAAAGAGGCATGCTCTTGTTGTTGAGGGAGTTTACATGCATATAGCTATTCTGGGGGCTAAATTGACACTGTGTATCAAAGTTTTTATTATATAGTATACAAACCCACTGATCAAGGATTCCAAATCCAAGAAATTATCTTATAATTATAGACAATCATAGATTTACATAAAAAGTTGAGTTACAAGGATATTAATCACAACTTTCTATATAATAACAAAAAATTGGAAATGACCCAAATATCCAACAGGCAGGGATTGATTTCTTAAGTGTTGGCACATTCTTAATAGAGAATATTATTCAGCTACTAAATATGGAAGTGTTGAATAACATCCTCAATGAAATAAGTGAGTTACTGAGTTACATAACAGAATATACACTGCGAACCCATGTTTATTAAAATATATTATGCACAGAGAAAAGACAGTGAGTTATACATAAAAATATTTATGCTTTATTTTAGCTTATTGTGATATTATCCTTTTTTGATTTTATCAGTATTTTCCAAAATTTCTGTAATAAAGTATATTGATTTTGTAATAAGAAAAGAAGGGAAGTCATTTTTTAAATACTCATGAAAGTATGGAAGATTTTATTCAAAAACATGGAGTCCAAAAATTGGCTTCATGAATTGATCCAATTTCTCGATGCCTTTGTAGTCATTCATTCATAAATATTTATTGCATAAGTATAATAGATTAGGCACTGTAGACACTGTGTCAGGTGCTTCAGGCTACAGAGATGATGAGTGTAATCTCTATATATTCGCTAATTCAACAAATATTTTTTGAAGGCCTACTGTTTTCCAGCTGGTCAGAATGAAATCCTTAATATTGGCTCTGGAGTCCTGTCATATGTTTTTGTGTGAGGTTCCTAATTACGATCAACAAATTTCAGCTTTGTTCCTTATGTCAACCTCAAAGTTTTTTCAGTTGGTAGGTATGAACATTTTTCCTTATTACAGAAGTTGTGGGTTTACAGAACAATCATGCATAAAACACAGGATTCCCATATACCAACCTATTAATAACAACTTACACTGATGTGGACCATTAGCTGCAATTGAAGAAAGCATATATATATACATATATATGTATATATAATATGTATATATATATATATATACATATTACTATCAACTATATTGTGTGGTTTAACTTAGGGTTAACTCTGTAGTGTAGTTTCATGGATTTAAAAAAATTATTCTGTTACTACATACACAACATCGCATTTCCCCTTCAACTACGTTCAGATATCTGTTTCTGTACTGATAGTTATGTTTACAATGTAGTGTTAACCATCACCACATCCATTACCAAAACATTTCCATCATTCAAAATAGGAAACCTGTGTAATTTAAGTCTTAACTTACTGTTTCTTATCCCACACCATGCCTTGGTAACCTATGTTCTAGATTCTGATTCTATAAGTTTCCATATTCTAATTGTTTCAAATCAGTGTCATACAATATTTGTCCTTTTGTGTCAGGCTTACTTCACTCAATGTGATGTCTTCAAGGTTCACTCATGTTGTCACACGTATCAGAACTTCATTACTTTTTATAGCTGAATAATATTCCATTATCTATATATCATATATATTTATCCATTCATTGGTTGACGGACATCTGGGTTAATTCCATCTTTAAACAATTGTGAATAATGCCACTATGAACATTGGTGGAAAAATATTTGAGTCCTTGTTTTCAATTCTTTTGGGTATATACCTAGTAGTGGGATTGCTGCATCATCGTCAACATTTGTAATTTTCCATTTTCTCTATAGCAGCCATTCTAGTGAGTGTGAAGTAGTATCTCATTGTGGTTTTGATTTGCATTATGTTCAGATCTTTTCATGTGCTTTCTGGCCACTTGTATCTTTTTTTTTTAGTATGAGCATTTTTATTGTATTTTTTGAAGATACATAGACCACAAAAAATGTTACATTGAAAAATATAAGAGGTTCCCACATACCCCACACCCCAGCTCCCCACTCTTCCCACATCATTCGTATCTTTTTTGGAGAGATGTCTATTGAAGTTTTCTCCCTATTTTTAAATTGGTTTGGTTTTTTTTTCTTAACTTGAAGCATTTCTTTATGTATTCTGGATATTAAACTTTTATTGGATATGCAGTTTCAAAATATTTTCTCCTATTGTGTATGTTCTCACTTTATTTCATGGTAAAGGCCTTTGAGGTCCCAAAATTTTAAATTTTGATGAGGTCCCATTTGTCTTTTTCTCTTTTGTTGTTTGTGCTCAGGGTGTAAAGTCCAAGAAACCATTGCCAAATACAAGGTCTGGATGATGACTCCCCACATTGTCTTCTGGAAGTTTGATAGTTCTGGCTCTTATATTTAGATATTTGATCCATTTTGTGTTGATTTTTTGTGTAAGATGTGAGGTAGTGTTACCAGATTTTATCTAGGTTCTTTGACTATGCTGCAGAAGTGAATTTCAAGAGCACATCGGATGAGTTAGGCCAGGGATTTATTCAGGTAAGGAGGGATGAGAAATGGGAGAAAAGAACAGATCAGGGGTCCCAGGTAGAGAGGAAGGGGATGAAAATTGATAAAGAGGGCTGATTTACAGGCTACAATTCCACATTATATATTATAAATGCCCAGGTTTACTTGCATGTCCACGTGGCAGAGGAACAATGGCAAGAGTGGTGCGCAGAGGGCAGGAATGGGTCCAGAGGCGAGAGAGCGGGAGAGTGAGAGTGCTCATTCAGGCTTCGTGCATGACTTCTTGAACTGTAAATTATTCCACCCCTTTGCTAATGGCAAGGGAGGAGTTCCAGCTGCGTGCTGTTTTGATTGATTACCCTATCCATCAGTCCCTATGAGGACCCAATGATAAAGTCCTTGGGGAATATCTGGCTTCCAGAGGAAGTCTTCATTCTGAATGGCAGGACCTTGGGGGTGGGGTCTTCCAGCAATCATCTTGGGGGTTATTGATGTCCACGTTGATTCTCTGCCAGGTACCAGATCCGTCTATTGATTACCTATCTTACTAGCCTGCTTCAGTCGGGGTGCTAATTTTGTGGGGGTTTTTTGGTTTTGTTTTGTTTTGTTTGCAAATGAAGATCCATTTTTCCCAGCATGATTTGTTGAGGAAACTATTCTTTCCCAATTGGGTGGTCTTTGCCTCTTGTCAAAAAGCAGTTGGCCATAAATGTGTGAGTAGATTTCTGAGCCCTCAATTATATTCCATTGGTCTATATGTTTGTCCTTGTGCCAGAACCTTGGTATTCTGATTGGCGTGGTTTTGTAGTGAGTTTTGAAGTTGGGACGTGCGAGTCCTCCAACTTCATACTTTTTTTCAAGATGGCTTTAACTATTCAGTGAACCTTACCTTTAATGATAGGCTATTCCATTTCTGCAGAGAAGGTTGTCAAAATGTTTATTGCTATTGTGTGGAATCCATAAATCACTTTGAGTAAGGCTGACATCTTCACAATATTTATTCTTCCAATCCATGACCACAGAATGTCCTTACATTTGTTCAGAATTTCTGTAATTACATTTAGCATTGTTTTGTGGTTTTCAGTGTAAAACTCCTTCTCAACTTTGGTTAGATTTATTCCTAGATATTTGATTCTTTTATTTGCTATAGTAAATGGGATTTATTTCTTGATATACTCCTCAGATTGCTCATTACTAGTGCATAGAGTCACTACTGACTTTTGGATGTTGCTACATTTTTCAGGATTTTCTGTATATAGAATCATGTTATCTGCAATTAGGGAATGTTTAATTCTTTCTTCCCAATCTGAATGCCTTTTATTTCTTTTTCTTGCCTAATCGCTCTGGCTAGAATGTCCAGCACACTGTTGAATAACAGTGGTGACAGTGGGCATCCTTGCCTGTTCCTGATCTTAGAGGTAAAGCTTTCAGTATTTCACCATTAAATAGGATTTTAGCTGTATTTTTTCATATATGTCCTTTATCATGTCCAGGAGGTTTCCTTCTTCCTAGTGTTCTGAGTGGTTTTATTAAGAAGGGGTGCTGGATTTTGTCAAATATCTTTTCTCCATCAATTAAGAGGATCATGTGGTTTTTGTCCTTCATTCTGTTAATGTAGTGTATAATGTTATTTTGCTTATGTTGAACCACCCTTGCATTCCAGGGATAAAGCTTACCTGATCGTGGTGTATTATTTTTCAATGTGCTGTTGGATTCAGTTTGCTCATATTTTGTTGATGACTTTTAATCTATATTCATAAGAGATATTGACCTAAAATTTTCTTTTCTTTTGATAACATCATCTGACTTTGGTATGGGAGGGAATCTATATTCATAAGAGATATTGACCTAAAATTTTCTTTTCTTTTGATAACATCATCTGACTTTGGTATGGGAGGGAGGTTGGCCTCTCAGAATTAATTAGAGAGTGTTCCCTCCTCTTCACTTTTTTGGAAGACTTTGGGCAGAATTGGAATAACATCATTTTCAAATGCTTGATAAAGTTCACCTGCGAAATAAACTAGTTCTGTTTCTTTTTGTTCTTGTTGTTGCTTTTGTCAATTTCTCTATCTTGCCTAACGTTTTTTTCCCACAGTTCTTCTTTGATTTTTGGTTCAACTTATTGTCAGTCTTTAAAATTTTCCTGCTTAATTTATCAAGACAGGACGAGGGACCCTCTAATGGGGCACAGATTTTCTCCCAGGCATTGGGTTAGCCTTAAATGCAACTTTCCTTTTTGCATTTTCCTGGCCAGCCAGCAGATGGCTCTTTTCGGTGACTCTTTCCACAGAGCTTTCTCTCCCCCTCTCTCTTTTTTTTTTATTGACCTTATGTCCTTTTTTTCTCTCTCTTTTTTTTTTTTTAAATGGTACATCCAAAAAATATAGGAGGTCCCCACATACTCCCCACCCTCCTCACCCCACTCCTCCCAAGTCAACAACCTCTTTCATCACCATGGGACATTCATTGCATTTGGTGAAAACATTTTGGCGCACTGCTGCACCACATGGATAATGGTTTACATTGTAGTTTACACTCTCCCCCAGTGCACCCAGTGGGTCATGGCAGGACGTACATTGTCTAGCATCTGTCCCTGCAGTACCACCAGGACAACTCCAAGTCCCGAAAATGCCCCCACATCATATCTCTTCTTCCCTCTCCCTACCCTCAACAGCTACCGTGGCCACTTTCTCCACATCAGTGCTACAATTTCTTCCATCACTGATCACAGTAGTTCCATAGTAGAATATCAGTAAGTGCACTCTAATCCATACTCTATTCCTCCATCCTGTGGACCCTGGGATGGTTATGTCCACTCCAACTCTATATCGAGAGGGGGCTAAGATTCCACGTGGATGATGGATGCAATTCTCCTGCTTGCAGTTGTAGGCACTCTTGGCACCCTGGTGTGGTGGTTGACCTTCTTCACCTCTCTGTTCGCTGGCTTGTGTATTTCCAATAAACCAGAGGGTAGGAGTTGCATGACTGCTGAGGCTCAGGGCCTGGTTGTCACATGGACAGTCCAGAGATGCAGGTCTCTGGAGTTATACACCAACCCCAGCGCCAACTACAGGTACAGTAAAGTGCCAGAAGAGGCATGTGTGGAAAGGTCACACCTGAGTCCAACTCCATCACACTCAGGAACACAAACTCCAAAGAAGGCCAACTGACATGGCACTGAACTCTAGAGCCATCCGCCATCACCATAGAACCTGCGGGTCTCTGCAACCCTCGGGAGAACCAGTACTTGGGGTTGTATCTACTTTGGCTGTCTCTGGGACCCTACTGAGTTATGCTTAAGTGCAACCCCTCCGATGACCTCCCAACTCTTTTTTTGGAGACTCATAGCCATATAACTCATTTTTCCTTTTCATTTCCCTGTGTAGCCAAAGAGATCTTCCTAAACTGTGAGTTCTCTCACATCAGTCTTAAAATACTTCAATGGCTGCTGTCCCCCTGCATTTGGGGTAAAACCCAGACAACGTCAGCATATCGACAATGCCATTCACAGCCCTAACCCCTGGCTATTTCTTTGGTCATATTGAACTTCTTAAAGTTCTCTGACTGCATCATGCTCTCTCTCTCACCTCTTAGCCTTTGCATATGTTGTCCCTTCTGCCTGGAACGCACTCTTGCTTCCCGTTCCTCGGATGATTCCCACTCTACCTTGGTTGGCATGTTGGCTGAGACTGTATTCTGCGTAATACCTGGATGAAATCCTTTGTGCCCTTCCATCTACTCCATGCCCATGTGGTTGGTTTTTACATGTTTATTTTTCTCAGGGAAACCTTGTTTCCAAATCCTTGCTAGTGTGTGTGTTTATCTCACTGTAGTTACTGTTTACCGAAATTTTAAATCTCCTTTTAGTTCTTAAAAATTTTGATTATAGGTACATGATCTGTGCCATCCACCTGGTGACAGATTGGTTTCAAAATATATTGCCAAAGACTGAATTAGTCCCTGGTCTCTATGAATTCCTTTAATCATCTTGTGTGCTATATCATTACTAGTCTTTATTGATACTTAAGGAAATTTTTCATTTTCTATTTCTTTTAGGAATTGCATAATAGTTAGAAGTTTGGGTTATCTAGTGAGAGTATTTATATGACTTTGATCAAGCTACTCTGGCTCTTTGTACACTTCCCTCATGTGAAAAATTCAGAAAGCAAGCATTCCCTTGTCATAGGGTGCTTGTAACGTACATATGACATACTCAGTGTAAATTGCTTTGAGCAGTGCCTGGCACATAATAAGTGATCAGTAAATTTTTACCAAAGTTTTCATGCTGAGTGTTAATTATGCCTTTTCTTCCAGAGAACAGAACAGATACTTTATCTGCTTGTTACAATCTGTAGCCATTCACTCTCTTCCAATCTTATTTTTTCAAGCACACCTATATTTATTTATTTATTTATTTAATGTTACATTAACCTTGGGTTTGGTGGTGAATTCTTAGATACAACAAAAAAGGCATAAGCAACAAAAAGAAAAATAGATAAAATGGACTTGATCAAAATTTTAAAAATTTGCACATCAAAGGACATTATTCATTCTGCCAATCTCTCCCTTTTGATTGTGGAATTTAATTCATTTATAAATAAAGTCACTGCTGATAATACAGGTCTTTCTTTTGCCATTTTACTATTTGAAAATTGTAGCTCTTATACCTTCTCTGTCACTTTTGTTAAAACCTACTTTTATATATATTTGCTTTCTTTTAATTGTTATTGTAAATTGAATTTGTTTCCTTTTTTCCCCCTCAGATTGCTCATTACTAATATATGGGAACACTTCTGAATTTTTCATATTGATACATGCTGCCTTTTTTTTTAAAATAGTTAACTTTAAAAAAAAAAAAGATTTATTTATTTCTCTCCCCTTCCCACCTTCCTCCCCCCACTAGTTGTCTGTTCTCTGTGTCTATTTGCTGCGTCTTCTTTGTGTGCTTCCGTTGTTGTGAGCGGCATGGGAATCTGTGTTTCTTTTTGTTGCGTTATCTTGTTGTGTCTGCTCTTCGTGTGTGTGACGCCATTCCTGGGCAGGCTGCACATTCTTTCGCGCTGGGCGGCTCTCCTTATGGGGCGCACTCCTTGCGCATGGGGCTCCCCTATGTGGGGGACACCCCTGCATGGCAGGGCACTCCTTGCGCACATCAGCACTGTGCATGGGCCAGTTCCACACGGGGCCAGGAGGTCCGCTGTTTGAACCCCAGACCTCCCATGTGGCAGACGGACGCCCTAACCACTGGGTCAAGTCTGCCGCCTATGCTGCCTTATTATATTTTTGAAAAAGTTTTCTCAACAATATGCTCTCAATCACATACCTGGAAATCTCCTATGTTCATATATTCCTCCACCCTTCCCCCAATTTCTTGGGCCATATTACCCATCCCGATCCCTGCTCAAGCCTGCTAAGCCCCAACCAAAGTTATCCCTATGCCCCCATGTTATCCCTTCCCTGTACAAATACTTATGTCCAGCTTTACTTCACCCAGGTAGGTGACAACTTGCAACTTTCCTCTATCCCCCAAATTCCTTTAAGCCTACCATCCAGTATCTAGCTCTCTGAGGCAGCATGACTTACTTATTTCATTTCATTGAGGTCATGTAGTAGTTGTCCTTCAATGCCTGGGCTGTTTCACTCAACATAACTTTCTCAAGATTCATCCATGTTATCAAATGTGTTTGTAGTGTATTCGTTCTTAAAGCTTAGTAGTATTCCATTGTATATATAAAACACATTTTATTTATCCATTCATCTGTTGATGGACATTTGGATTGATTCCAACTTTTGGCAATAGTGCACATTGCTTCTATGAACACTGGTGTGCATATACCAGTTTGTGTCCTTGTTTTCAGTTCTGCTGGGTATATACCCAGCAGTTGAATTGCTGGGTCATATGGCAAATCTATAGCTAGTTGTTAGAGAAATTGCCAACTGTCCACCAGAATGTCTGAAACCTTCTGCAGTCCCACCAGCAGTGAATGAGGATTCCCATTCCTCCACATCCTCTCCAGCACTTGTAGTCTTCTGTTTTTTTCATAGCTGCCAATCTTATTGGGGTAAGATGATATCTCATTGTAGTTTTGATTTGCATTTCCCTAATAGATAGAGATTTGGAGCATTTTTTGATGTGCTTTTTAGCCATTTGTATTTCTTCTTTGGAGAAGTGTCTGTTTAAATCTTTTCCCATTTTTAAAATGGAGTGTCTTTTTATTTTCAAGATATAGGAATTCTTTATATATGCAGGATATGTCTCCTATCAGATGTATGGTTACTAAATATTTTCTCCCATTGCGTAGGTTCTTTTTCACTTTCATGACAAACTCCTTTGAGGTGCAGAAGGCTTTAATTTTGAGAAAGTCCCATTTATCTATTTGTTCTTTTGCTGCTTATGCTTTGGGTGTGATAGTCATGAAAGCCATTTCCTATTACAAGGTCCTGTATATGGTTCCCAACATTGCTTTCCAAAGTCTTTATGGTCTTAGCTCTCATATTTAGGTCTTTGATCCCTCTTGAGTTGATTTTTGTATAAGGTGTGAGTTGGTAATCCTCTTTCATTCTTTTACATATGGATATCCAGTTCTCCAGATACCATTTGTTGAAGAGGCCATTCTCTCCCAGGTGAGAGGGTTTGGTGGCCTTATCGAATATTATATGATTGTATATATGAGGATCTATATCAGAACTCTCAATTCAGTTCCATTGGTCAGTGTGTCTCTCCTTGTACCAATACCATGCTGTTTTCACTACTGTAGCTTTGTAGTATATTTTGAAGTCAGGTAGTGTGATTCCTCCTATTTCATTTTTCATTTCAATATATCTTTGGCTATTTGGGGCCTCTTTCCTTTCCAAATAAATTTCATAGCTACCTTTTCTAGTTCATTAAAGAATTCTGTGTTGTTTTTTATTGGGATTGCATTGAATGTGCAGGTAAGTTTGGTAGGATAGACATCTTAACAATATTTAGTCTTCCTTTCCATGAACAGGGAATATTCTTCCATTTATTTAGGTCTTCTTTTATTTCCTTGAACAGTCTTGTGTAGTTCTCTGTGAACATGAATTTTACATCTTTATTTTTTATTTATTCAAATTTATTCCTAGGTTTTTTATTTTTTTATTTACTATTGTGAAAGGTATTTGTTTCTTGATTTCCTCCTGAGCTTGCTCATTATTGGTGTACAGAAATGTTACTGAATTTTGCGCATTGATCTTATAACCTGCGACTGTACTGAACTCATTTATGAGGTCTAGAAGCTTTCGTGTAGACTTCTCAGGGTTTTTTATGTATAAGATCATGTCATCTGCAAATAATGAAATTTTGCCTTCTTCCTTTCCAATTTGGATCACTTTTATATCTGGTTCTTGCCTCAGTGCTCAAGCAAGTACTTCTATGACAATGTTAAATAGAATGGGTGATAGTGACCATCCTTGTCTTGTTCCTGATTTTAGAGGGAATGATTTTAGTATTTCACCATTGTAAATGGTGTTGGTTGTGGGTTTTTCATGTATACCCTTTATCATGTTCAGAAAATTTCCTTGTATTCCGATCTTTTGCAGTGTTTTTATCAAGAAAGTTTGCTGTATTTTGTCAAATGCTTTTCTGCATCTATAGATATGATCATGTGATTTTTTATCCGTCAATCAGTTTATATTGTTCATTACATTGATTGATTTTCTTATGTTGAACCATCCTTACATACCTGGAATGAATCCCCTTGGTGGTGGTGTATAATTCGTTTAATGTGTTGTTGGATACGGTTAAAAAGTATTTTGTTGAGGATTTTTGCATCTAGGTTCATTAGAGAAATTGTTCTGTAATTTTCCTTTCTTGTGGTGTCTTTGTTTGGCTTTGGTACTAGGGTAATGTTGGCATCATAGAATGAGTTAGGAATGTTCCTTCTGTTTCAATATTTTGGAAGAGTTTCAGCAAGATTGACTTTAGTTCTTTCTGGTATGTTTTGTAGAATTCATCTGTGAAGCCATCCGGCCCAGGGCTCTTCTTAGTTGAGAGGTTTTTAATGACTGACTCTGTCTCTTTACTTGTGATTGGTTTCTTGAGATCATCAATTTCTTCTTTTGTAAATAGAGGCTGCTTATGTGTTTCTAGGAATTTGCCCATTTCCTCTAAATTGTCCTTCTTGTTGGAATATAGTTTTTCAAAGTATCCTCTTATGATAGTCTTTATTTCTGTGGGGTCAGTGGTAATATCTCCTTTCTCATTTCTTATTTTGCATATTTGCATCCTCTCTCTTTTTTCCTTTGTTAGTCTAGCTAAGGATTTGTCAATTTTATTGATCTTCTCAGAGAACCAGCTCTTGGTTTTGTTTATCTTTTCAAGTGCTTTTTATTTTCTATTTCATTTATTTTTGCTCTTTTCTTTGTTCTTTCTTTCTTTCTTCTTCCTTTGGGGTTACTTTGCTGTTTTTTTTTTTTTTTTTTTTTTTTTTTACTAATTTCTCCAAGTGTGCAGTTCTTCAGTTTTAGCTCTTTCTTCTTTTTTAATGTTTCAATTTATGGGTATAAATTTCCCTTTCAATACTGCTTTTGCTGCATCCCATAAGTTTTGGTATTTTGTGTTATCATTTTCATTAGTTTCAAAGTAGTTATTAATTTCTTTTGAGATTTCCTCCTTGACCCACTGTTTTTCTAAGAGTGTACTGTTTAATTTCCATATCTTGTTGCAAAATCTGTGCCTCTGGCCCTTGCAGATTTCCAGCTTCAGTCCACTGTGGTCAGAGAAATTACTTTGTATGATTTCGGTCTTTCTGAATTCATTGAGACTTTCTTTGTGGCCTAGCATATTGTTTATCTTGGAGAATGACCCATGTGCACTTGAGAAAAAATGTATATCCTATTGTATTTGGGTGTAACGTTCTGTACATGTCTATTAGGTCCACCTCCTCTAATATACTGTTCAAAATTTTTGTTTCTTTATTCATTCTCTTTTGAGATCTTCTTTCCAAAGTTGACAGTGGTGTACTAAAATCCCCACTATAATTGTAGAGGCATCTATTCTTTCACTTATTTTTTCCAGTGTTTGCATCATGTATTTGGAGGTGCCTTTGTTAGGAGCATAAATGTTTATGATTGTTTGATCTCTTGCAAGATTATCCCTTTCACTAATAAGTAATGTCCATCATTGTCTCTCTCAAGTGTTTTGCATTTAAAATCTATTTTGTCTGATATTAATATAGGTGCTCCTGTCCTTTTTTGTTTATTGTTTGCTTTTAAGATTGGTTTCCAGCCATTCCTTTTCAAGCTCCTTGAATCCCTGGGTCTAAGATGAGTTTCTTGTAGACAGCATATAGATGGGTCATATTTCCGTATCCAATCTTCCAATCTGTGTCTCTTCAAAGGTGAGTTTAATCCATTGACATTTAGTATTATTACTTTCAAGGAATTACTTATATTAGCCATATTTTCTTTGGATTTGTGTATATCTTATTTTGTTTGTTTGTTTGTTTGTTTTTTCCTTTTTTTGTAGTTTTAGTTGTTCTTATACTCTCCTCTAACTCTGCCTTTCATGGTTTTTTCTTTCTTCCTGCAGATCTCCCTTTAGTATTTCTTGAAGGGCAGGTTTCTTCTTGGTATACTCTCTTAGTTTCTGTTTATCTGTGAATATTTTGAACTCTCCATCATTTTTGAATGCTAGCTTTGCTGGATAGAGTATTCTTGTTTGGAAATTATTTTCTTTTAGTACCTTGACTTTGTCATACCACTGCCTTCTTGCCTCCATGGTGTCTGATGAGAGATACGCACTTAATCGTATGGATCCTCCCTTGTATGTGATGGTTCTCTTTTCTCTTGCTGCTTTTAGTATTTTCTCTTTGTCTTGTGCATTGGATAATTTGAAAAGTATATGTCTTCAGGTAGACCTGTTGGGATTTTTGCTGTTCGGGATGCGTTGTGCTTCCTGGACATGTACATCCATCTCCCTCAATAGGTTTGGTAAGTTTTCAGTCATTATTTCCTCCAACACCGCTTCTGTCCCCTTTCCCTTCTCTTCTTCTTCTAGGATGCCTATAATGTGTATGTTTGTACATTTTGCATTGTCATTCAGGTTTCTAAGTCCCTGCTGGATTTTTTTCTCTCTTTTTACTAATTAATTCTACTATCTGTTTGATTTCTGTTGTATTGTCTTCCACATCACTAATTCTTTCCTCTGCCTCTTCAAATCTGCTGTTATTCACTGAGAATGTATTTTTGATTTCTTGGATCTGTGATCTTTTTGTGCATGATCACAATTTCTTCTGTATGCTCTCCAAGTATTTTCTTAATATGCTTAATCTCTTCCTTTACTTCATTGAATTGGTCCATGATACATGTTTTGAGAGCTTTAGTTACTTGTTTGGTGTTCCACTTCTCTTCCTGGTTTTTAGTTTGTTCATTGTATTTGGCCATATTTTCCTGATTATTGGTATGTAGTTTTTTGTTGCTGTCGGGCCATCATTTTATCTTATTAGGTTTTTTTTGTTGGTTATCTTCTTATTCTAACCATGGGGTTTAATTAGTTGTTGTTTTTTGTGTGCATGTTAAGTCTTCTCTTTGTCACTTTTTTCTTATTATTCTATTTCCTTGTTGTTGGCTAAGTTCCCTTGAGGGAAAATATTAGGTCCAGAGAAAGCAAAAGGGATAAGAAAAGTAAAATATAATAGTAGTATTGATAGTGAGTGTTAGCAGAAGAACCATATGAGATCTAAGAGAATGGATATAGAACTCATGGAAACTGTATATAGTTACAACCGTAAAAAAGTGTAGTACCTATAATGAGATAGTAAACTGAATATGGGGAAGAATATAATATGAAATAAAAGATCAGTGTGGTCAGGAGAGAAGGAAAAAGGAAAGATAGGACAATAACATAGAGAGTGAATAAATGAATGAAAATAGATTAGAGGTATTAGAGATAAAAAGTCAGAAATATTGGGGGCTAAACAGAGAGGGGTATAATGTAAGAGAAACAATTAATGATGAAGGAGAGAATGATGTAAAGGAAAGGGGATAGTTTTGGAAGCCAAAATGAGTATACACAGAAAAGAGAAAATTGAGGATGAGGAAGCACAGCAAATAAGAAATGTTGCCTACAGCACTAATATAAAAAAAAGAAAAAAGTGGGCGGAAAAGGAGAAAGAGGGAAGAAAAAAAAGCAGAGAGAGGGGAGAAAAAATTAAAAGAAAAATGGTGGTAGGGGGGTTCAAGAGGAAGAAAAAACAAGAAAACAGACCAACAAAAAGACCAGACAAGGCCTCAGGCAAAGAATCCTCTTTGCACTTGAATAAACTGCTTAGGAATCTGACCTTCCCTCGTTCTCCCTTCCTCACGTCCTTCTCTCCCAAGGCAGCAGGAAGGTGCATGAGGGCTCCTGTAGGAAATTCAGTGGGTCCCTGGTGAACCAACTCACCTGAGAAAATTATGACTTTTAATTTCTCAAGAGACCACCCACCCCTATATATGCTATTGGAAGCCTGAAAAGTACGTCCTATTGTCCCTCTCCCTTAGGTATGCTGCAAGGGGGCTGGTTAATTTTCTGACTCCACCTTCACCCAGACCAAGTTTCCTATCCCAGGGCGATTAGGTAAATTGGGCTTTCTCACCAGACTTGCCTCTTCTCTATTCCTAGGCTCCCCCCAAGTCATCTAATATCTCTTCCAAACTCATTAAAAAAGGGGGGACTAGAAAACTGAACCTACACTCCTTGGCCCTTCTGCACCTCCTACCTAAACTCTCCCACTTCCAGAGTTAGTCCACGTCTGGAGGGGTAGGTCAATGCCGGGTTTCCGGGAGTGCTGAACTTGAGAAACACAGTCCTGGGAGAATGTTGACTCGAGGTATTTAGCGTGGGCCTTGGGGGTTCAGGGGACATGGGTTTGGGGTTCACGCATTTGGGGAACACGGGGCTTGGAAACTCTGCTCCACAACCATCAGTTCTCAGTGAACACCATGGCTCTTAGCCCTAGGAGGGGAGGGGTTTACCTTCCCACAGTTTCCATGTTCAGTGTTAGAAACCCATGGTTCTACCTTGAGCAAACACCAATTCTGCTGCAGTCTCTCCAGATCAATGTCCAGACACCTCCCACCCTGCAGGTTTCCGAAACAGCCTGCTCCAGTAGGACTCAGTCACCACGCAGCTGGTCTTTTGTAAGAAAGATGATGATAGTGTACTTACTTAGACATCTTGCCCTGTCTCCTCTCAAGCATACCTTTTGATCTCAACTTGCCACCTATTTACAAATTGAGATTTAAATATATTTAAGGATTATTACAGCTTTAAAGATCACAAGGGAATTAAGGGTAATTAGTCAGTGCTTAACTGAGAGATAGCTGATTTGGAATTTAATTGTTACTATCTTTTTATTTTTTTTTCTTTTTCTATTTTTTTTATTGACTTTGTAATAATATTACATTAAAAATATATATGTGAGGTCCCATTCAACCCCCCCACCCCCCCTCTCCCCCCCCAACAACACTCGTTCCCATCATCATGACACATCCATTGGATTTGGTAAGTACATCTTTGGGCACCTCTACACCTCATAGACAATGGTTCACATCATGGCCCATACTCTCCTCCATTCCATCCAGTGGGCCCTGTGAGGATTTACAATGTCCGGTGATTACCTCTGAAGCACCATCCAGGGCAGCTCCATGTCCCAAAGACGCCTCCACCTCTCATCTCTTCCTGCCTTTCCCCATACCCATCGTCCACCATGTCCACTTTTCCCAATCCAATGCCACCTCTTCTATGTGGACATTGGATTGGTTGTGTCCATTGCACCTCTATGTCAAGAGGAGGCTCAGATTCCACATGGATGCTGGATGCAATCCTCCCATTTTCAGTTGTAATCACTCTAGGCTCCATGGTGTGGTGGTTGTCCTTCTTCAACTCCATCTTAGCTGAGTGTGGTAAGTCCAATAGATCAGATTGTAGGTGCTGGAGTCTGTTGAGGCTCAGGACCTGGCTATCACATTGTCAGTCCAGAGATTCAAATCCCCTAAATATATCTTAAACCCCAACATTAACTGCACCTCCAGCACATTAGCATGAAAGTCTTGTGAAGGGAGATCCCATCTGAGTCCAGATTCATCACACATAAACACCATTTCCAAAGAGGGGCCATCTGCCCTGGTAGTTAACCCCATCGGCCATGACCATAACTCCCATGGGTCTCTGTAGCCCTCAAAGGAACCAATATCTGGGGGTTGTATCTGCTTTATCTGTCTCTCTGACTCTGCTCAGTTGTGCATGAGGGCAATCCTTCTGCCAGCCTCCAGACTCTTTTTTAGAAACTCATAGCCATATAAACTCATTTCTCCTTTCCATTTCCCCCTTACTTTAGGTAAAACAGCATTTTAAAGTCATGGTATTTTATGTAGACGTGGATATTCTGCTGATCCGCATTGAACCTTCCGTATAAGGTCCTTTTCCAGTTGCATCATCAGTTGGTATTTGATAGTGGTCCCTCGTTGCCAGGGAGGCTCATCCCCGGGTGTCATGTCCCACGCTGGGGGGAAGGCATTGCATTTACATGCTGAGTTTGGCTTCCAGACTGGCCACATTTGAGTAACATGAAGGCTGACAGGAGGAAATTCCCAGGCACAATGTTGCTCTAGGCCTTGTTCTTATTTTAGGTTTATCAGCTCACAAGCATAGTCATTAGCATCAGGGGCTCACTGTTGAACCCTCACTCCCTCCCGGTCCCCGCCACTGTACCTGGGAGACTGTCGCTGCTCCCCTAGGGACCACGACAGAGCACCACTGGCCAGGAACCCAGGACCCCCCCTGCTGTGGTTTTTAATTGTTGCCACTATGAGTATATCCAAACATTACCATGCACCCTGGACATATGTTCTGTACAGCTCCCTGTCAGCCATATATCACCTGTCATTGGTATCCCATACCAGTATCCCTCCATTGCCATTGTTGAAACACTCTGTGATCCAGAACTCCCCGAAATTTGAAGCCCAATATAATGTCATGGTCCCTTACTAGGGAATGGCATATAGCGATGGGTTTAAAGGATAGATAAAGAACTTGGATAAAGTTAGATAAAGAACTTAGATAAAGAATGTTGACTTGAAAAAATTCCCCATCCTATCTTTTTCTTTTTTTTTTCCCCCCCCCTAATTATTCAGCTTTTCTTCACAGGAGTCCTAGACCACAGCAAAGTATATATATAACATACAGCACTCCCACACATCCACCAGAAAACCTTTTCCCTTCCACAGTGATAATCTTATGCCCTATTCATATCATATTTACTTAAAGTGATGTACAGAGTCTGAGACATTAGCTTTCTAACAAGGTGACATCTGTGCTTACATTATGGTGCATACTTTAGGATACAGTTCTTTACATTTTTAGTTATCCTATGTTTTACATTATGGTTTACATTATCAGTCTGTCATCTCCTATATGTTATGGTGTAATATTACATGTTTTATATCCATCCTTGTGTACTCTCAAGAAACTCCTCTCTTACCCCCCATTTACTTTGGTTCCACACATTTAACGTCCATTTTCCCTTCCACCTTGGTGCCCACAGTGACAGCCAACCTCCGTTTCCTGAGGAGCCACTTCCAGAGATAGATGGAATAGTGTTCAGGGCCTAACTTGCTCAACTGCCCCAATGCCCTGGGAGCCACCCTTTCTCTCGAGGGATACAGTTCCCTCTATTTGATGGCATTAGTCCTCCCCAGGATGTGCGTCCACCCCCACTCTCACTACTTGGGTTTCTACCCCATGGTGTCACCCACTCTGGCAGAATGAGCATTTAGACATTCCCCAGGAGCCCGTCCTGCATCATACCCTCCCCTCCGTGTATTCTAAACAGGTAACCCTCTTTATTATATTTTGATATGATTTTCTCGGCATTTTACTCTCCACCAACACCTGACCCTCTCCTGGTTCGTATGCTACCCCTCCCTCCCCCCACTTTTGGGCAACGTTACCCATCCGTCCCTCCCCAGCCACCCTCAAACCCGCAAAGCCCCAACCAAAGGCAACCCCTTGCCCCCCTTTTATCTCTTCTTTGTGTTCATACTTACCACCATCTCATCTTAAATTCCACCCCTGCAGACATAGGCTCATATCCTTCCTCCACCCTCCGATTTCCTGTAAGCCTATCGTTCAGTCTCTTGCTATCTAGGGCAGCTTGTTTATTTCATATCATTGAGGTCATGTAGTATTTGTCCTTCAATGTCTGGGTTGCTTCACTCAACATAAGGTTCTCAAGATTCATCCATGTTATCACATGTGTTTGTAGTGTGTTTGTTCTTACAGCCGAGTAGTATTCCATTGTGTGTATATACCACATTTTATTGATCCACTCATCTGTTGATGGGCATTTGGGTTGATTCCAACTTTTGGCAATAGTGAACAATGCTGCTATGAACATTGGTGTACATATATCGGTTTGTGTCCTTGTTTTCAGTTCTGCTGGGTATATACCCAGCAGTGGTATTGCTGGGTCATATGGCAAATCTATGGCTAGTTTTTTGAGAAACCGCCATACTGTCCTCCAGAATGGTTGGATCCTTCTGCATTCCCACCAGCAGTGGATGAGTGTTCCCCTTCCTTCACATCCTCTCCAGCACTGGTATTCTTCTGTTTTTTTCATAGCTGCCAATCTTATGGGTGTAAGATGGTATCTCATTGTAGTTTTGATTTGCATTTCCCTGATAGCTAGAGATTTGGAACATTTTTTCATGTGCTTTCTTGCCATTTGTATTTCTTCTTCGGAGAAGTGTCTGTTTAAGTCTTTTTCCCATTTTTTAAATGGGTTGTTTATCTTTTTATTTTCAAGATGTAGGAGTTCTTTATATATGCAAGTTATAAGTTTCTTATCAGATACATGATTGCCAAATATTTTCTCCCACTGTGTGGGCTCCCTTTTTACTTTCTTGACAAACTCCTTTGAGGTGCAGAAGGCTTTAATTTTGAGGAAGTCCCATTTATCTATTAGTTCTTTTGCTGCTCGTCCTTTTGGTGAGATATTCATAAATCCGTTTCCTATTACAAGGTCCTGTAGATGTTTCCCTACACTGCTTTCTAAGGTTTTTATGGTCTTGGCTCTTATATTTAGGTCTTTGATCCATCTTGAGTTGATCTTTGTATAAGGTGTGAGATGGTAATCCTCTTTCATTCTTCTACATATGGCTATCCAGTTCTCCAGACACCATTTGTTGAATAGGCCACTCTCTCCCAGTTGAGAGGGTTTGGTGGCTTTATCGAATATTATGTGGTTGTATATGTGAGGTTCTATATCAGAGTTTTCAATTCGATTCCATTGGTCTATGTGTCTCTCCTTATGCCAATACCATGCTGTTTTCACCACCGTAGCTTTATAGTATGTTTTGAAGTCAGGTAGTGTGATTCCTCCAATTTCGTTTTTCTTTTTCAGTATGTCTTTGGCTATTCGGGGTCTCTTTCCTTTCCAAATAAATTTCATAGTTAGTTTTTCTAGTTCCTTAAAGAAGGCTGCGTTGATTTTTATTGGGATTGCATTGAATGTGTAGATCAGTTTTGGTAGGATAGACATCTTAATAATGTTCAGTCTTCCTATCCATGAACAAGGAATAGTCTTCCATTTATTTAGGTCTTCTTTGATTTCCTTGAACAATCTTGTATAGTTCTCGGTGTATAAGTTCTTTACCTCTTTAGTTAAATTTATTCCTAAGTATTTGATATTTTTATTTACTATTGTGAATGGTATTTGTTTCTTGATTTCCTCCTGATCTTGCTCATTATTGGTGTACAGAAATGCTACTGATTTTTGTGCATTGATCTTATAACCTGCGACTTTACTAAACTCATTTATGATTTCTAGAATCTTCGTTGTAGATCTCTCAGGGTTTTCTATGTATAAGATCATGTCATCTGCAAATAATGAAATTTTGACTTCTTCCTTTCCAATTTGAATGCCTTTTGTTTCTGGTTCTTGCCTCAGTGCTCGAGCAAGTACTTCTAAGACAATGTTAAATAGGAGCGGAGACAGTGGGCATCCTTGTCTTGTTCCTGAGTTTAGAGGGAAGGAGTCTAGGATTTCTCCATTGTAAACAATATTGGCTTTAGGTTTTTCATATATACTCTTTATCATGTTCAAAAAATTCCCTTGTATTCCAATCTTTTGGAGTGTTTTTATCAAGAAAGGGTGCTGTATTTTGTCAAATGCTTTTTCTGCATCAATAGATATAATCATGTGATTTTTTTCCTTCAATCTGTTTATATGGCGTATTACGTTGATTGATTTTCTTATGTTGAAACATCCTTGCATACCTGGGATGAATCCCACTTGGTCGTGGTGTATAATACGTTTAATGTGTTGTTGAATACGATTAGCAAGTATTTTGTTAAGTATTTTTGCGTCTAGGTTCATTAGAGAAATTGGTCTGTAATTTTCCTTTCTTGTGATGTCTTTGTTTGGCTTTGGTACTAGGGTAATGTTGGCATCATAGAAGGAGTTGGGTAATGTTCTTTCTGTTTCGATGTTTTGGAATAGTTTCAGCAGGATTGGTGTCAGTTCTTTCCGGAATGTTTTGTAGAATTCACCTGTGAGCCATCTGGCCCTGGGCTCTTCTTAGTTGGGAGATTTTTAATAACTGATTCTATCTCTCTGCTTGCGATTGGTTTGTTAAGATCATCAATTTCTTCTTTTGTCAATATGGGCTGCTTATGTGTTTCTAGGAATTTGTCCATTTCCTCTAGATTGTCATTTTTGTTGGAATATAGTTTGTCAAAATATCCTCTTATGATAGTCTTTATTTCTGTGGGGTCAGTGGTGATATCGCCTTTCTCATTTCTTATTTTGTGTATTTGCATCTTCTCTCATTTTTTCTTTGTTAGTGTTGCTAAAGGTTTGTCAATTTTGTTAATCTTCTCAAAAAACCAGCTCTTGGTCTTGTTTATCTGTTCAAGTGCTTTCTTATTTTCTATTTCATTTAGTTCTGCTCTTATCTTTGTTATTTCCTTCCTTCTTCTTCCTGTTGGGTTACTTTGTTGTTGTTTTTCTAATTCCTTCAAATGTGCAGTTAGTTCTTCAATTTTTGCTCTTTCTTCTTTTTTGATATATGAATTTATGGCTATAAACTTCCCTCTCAGTACTGCTTTTGCTGCATCCCATAAATTTTGGTATGTTGTGTTATCATTATCATTTGTTTCAAGGTAGTCATTGATTTCTTTTGAGATTTCCTCTTTGACCCACTGTTTTTCTAAGAGTGTGCTGTTTAATTTCCAAATCGTGGTGTGAAATCTGGGCTTCTGTCCCTTGCAAATCTCCAGCTTGACTCCACTGTGGTCAGAGATAATGTTTTGTATGATTTTAATCTTTCTGAATTCGTTCAGCCTTTCTTTGTGGCCTAGCATATGATCTATCTTGGAGAATGATCCATGTGCGCTTGAGAAAAATGTATATCCTGCTGTGTTTGGGTGTAGCGATCTATATATGTCTATTAGATCGAGCTCCTCTAATATACTATTCAGATGTTTTGTTTCTTTGGTGATTCTCTTTTGAGATGTTCTGTCCAGAGTTGATAGTGGTGTATTAAAATCCCCCACTATAATTGTAGATGTATCTATTCTTTCACTTAGTTTTTCCAGCGTTTGCCTGACGTATTTAGAGGCACTCTTGTTAGGGGCATAGATATTTATGATTGTTCGATCTTCTTGACATATTTTCCCTTTGACTAAAATGTAGTATCCTTCTTTGTCTCTCACAATTGTTTCACATTTAAAGTCTATTTTGTCTGATATTAATATAGCTACTCCTGCCTTTTTTTGGTTATTGTTAGCTTGTATGATTGTTTTCCAGCCATTCACTTTCAATCTCCATGCGTCTCTGGGTCTAAGATGTGTCTCTTGTAGACAGCATATGGATGGGTCATATTTCCTTATCCAATGTCCCAGTCTGAATCTTTTGATAGGTGAGTTTAATCCATTGACATTCAGTGTTATTACTATCAAGGAATTTTTTGTGTTAGCCATATTTTGATTGGATTTGTGTTTGTCATATTTTGTTTGTATATATTTTTTTGTCTTTTTTGTTGTTGTTGTTGGTCTTATACTCTCCTCCAACTTTGCCTTTCCTGTTTTTTCCTTTCTTCCTGCAGAACTCCCTTTAGAATTTCTTGAAGGGGAGGTTTCTTGTTGGTATACTCTTTCAGTTTCTGTTTGTCTGTGAATATTTTGAACTCTCCATCATGTTTGAATGCTAGTTTAGCTGGATAGAGTATTCTTGGTTGGAAATTTTTTTCCTTTAGTACCTTGACTATATCATACCACTGTCTTCTTGCCTCCATGGTTTCAGAAGAGAAATCAGCACTTAATCTAATTGAGCTTCCCTTGTATGTGATGGTTTTCTTTTCTCTTGCTGCTTTTAGGATTTTCTCTTTGTCTTGAGCATTGGATAATTTGACAAGTATATGTCTTGGGGTGGGCCTGTTGGGGTTTATGACTTGTGGAGTGCGCTGTGCTTCTTGGATATGTACATCTGTCTCTTTCAGTAGATTTGGGAAGTTTTCAGCCATTATTTCCTGCAACACTCCTTCTGACCCCTTTCCCTTCTCTTCACCTTCTGGAATGCCTATAATACGTATGTTTGAGCATTTTGCATTGTCATTCAGGTCCCTAAATCCTAATTGGATTTTTTCTATCTTCTTATTGACCCCTTCTACTATCTGTTTGATTTCTGATGTACTGTCTTCCACATCACTAATTCTCTGCTCTGTCTCTTCTAGTCTGCTGATATTTGCTGCAAGTGTATTTTTGATTTCTTGAACTGTGGTGTTCATTCCCATCATATCTGTTATGTTTTTGCGTATGTCTGCAATTTCCCCTCCAAGTGATGTCTTCATGTTGTTAACCTCTTTCATTACTGCATCAAATTTGTTGGTGATAAATGTTCTGAGATCTTTCATTGCTTGTGCCAAGTTTTGCTCCCCTTCGTGATTATTGGTTTGTTGATTGGATTCAGCCATGTTTTCCTGATTATTGGTTTGGTTTGTAGATTTTTGTTGCTTTCTGGTCATCTCTTTATTTTGACGAATTTAATCAGTTCCTTAGCTTCTTTGTCTGCTCTTGGAGGTTAATTAGTTGTTATTTTTGCATAGGTGTTATATCTTCTCTTTGTCACTTTTTTCTTCTTATTCTAGTTACTTGTTGTTGGTTAAGTTCACTTTAGAGGAAAGTATTAGTGTTGGGGAAAGGCAATTGTGTAAGCAAGGGAAAAGTGTAAAGTAGTATTGGTGATGTATGTTAACAAAGCAAGAATATGAGATCTGGGAGGATGGAGGTTAGATTCATGTAGATTGTATAGAGTTATAGCTGTAGGTAGAGTACCTTTTATGAAGTAGATGACTGAATATGGGAGGAATATGGTATGAACTACAAAGCTATTGTTTTCATGAGAGAGGGAAAAAGAAAAGAAAGGTAGGAGTTTCAAGAGTGGATAACAGACAGAAAACAGAACAAAGGTATTAGAAATTAAGAGTTAGACACTTTGTGGATCAAAGAACGGGAGGTGGGGGGTGGAATATAGGAGAGACAGTAGATGATAGTGGATATCAAGATGCAGGGGAAGGGGGATAGTGTAGGTAGCCTAAATCAGTTCACACAGAAATGAGGCAGTGGAGGATGGGAAAACCCAGCAAATGTGAGGTGTTCCCTGTAGCACCTATTGTATACTTGAATTAAAATAAAATAAGTGGAAGATGAGGGACAAGAGGGAAAGAGAAAACCGAAAAAAAAAAACTAATTATAAGAAAGAAAAAAAGAAAGACAAGAAGAAAGGAAGAAAGAAAAAGAGGATGGGCAAACGGTGGGGAACGGATAGGGGGAAGAGAGATACAGGTATACACGTGTCACAATTGCAACACTATCTAAAACAACAACTTCCCCCCGCTTTGCCTTAAAACCCCCCGTCTGTCTGCCCAAATGGGTCTTCAAGCACCTCCCTTCCCACAAACCCCCAATAGGCCGCCCAGGGCCCACGAACTCCCCAGTACTGCAGATGCTCCAAAAAAAAAAAAAAAAAAACAGTTAAATAAAATGAATTAAAAAAAAAAAAAAAAAAAAACAAAGAACAGAAATCCCTCCGCAGGCCCGGCTCCGCCCGCCGCTGCCCACCGCCAAGGCCTGGACTGGCTCTGCCCGGCTCCTTACGCCGCCACGGCCTGGCCTGGCTCCGCCCGGCTCCGCTCGCTACAGCGGCCCAGCCGGCTCCCGCGTCCATCTCCTGCCGCCCCGGCCTGGACCGGCCCCGCCCGGCTCCGCACGCCCGTCGCGGCCTGACCCGACTCCGCCTGGCTCCGCTCGCTACAGCGGCCCGGCCCAGCTTCGGCATCCGCCTCTCGCCGCCGCGTCCTGGACCGGCCCCGCCCGGCTCCATACGCCGCCGCGGCCCGGCCCGGCTACGCCCGGCTCCGCTCGCTACAGCGGCCTAGGCCCGGCTCCGGCGTCCGCCGCCCGCCGCCGCAGCCTGAACCGGCCCCGCCCGGCTCCGCACGCCGCCGCGGCCTGGCTCAGCCCGGCTCGGCCCCGCCCGGCCCCGCTCGCCGCCGGCGCAGCCCGGCCCGGCTCCGGCGTCCGCTGCTGCGGCCCGGCCTGGCTCAGCCCCACCGAGCGGGGCTAGATGCCTCGTCTCCACCTACCCAAGGAGGGAATCCTCTACAGGTAGCTGGGATCTCCGTGTATATTTCACAGACAGATCCTCTCTGTTACCTTCCCTCCAAATCGATGTCCAGACACCTCCGGACCAGCAAAAATCCCGAAACAATCCGGTCCCAAAGAGTCTCCAACGCTGCCCAGCCGATTCCCTGCAGAAGACCCTAACAGGGATGTTCACTCAGCCGCCATCTTGCCCCCTCAACAGCTCTCAATATTTGTCATTTTGTGTCTGATTTATTTCATTCAGCATAATGACCCCAAGCTTCATTTATATTGTCACATGAATAAGGATTTCACTTCTTTTTTACAGCTGAATAATATTCCATTGCATGTATATACCACATTTTGTCTAACCATTCATTGGTTAATGATCACTTGGATTGTTTCCATCTTTTGGCAGTAATGTTTTGAACATTGCTGTGCTAATATTTGTTTGAGCCTCTGCTTTCAGCTCTTCTGTTTATACACCTAGTGGAAGGATTGCCAGGACACACTGTAATTCTATATCCCAAGAATTACGATATATATCCTGGAAATCCTGAGAAAATGTAAAATTGTCTTCAATAGTGGCTGCACTATTTTACAATCCCACAGGCAATGAATGAGTGCCCCTGTTTTTCCACATCCTCTCCAACACTTATAATTTTCTGTTTTTTTAAATAGTAGCCATTCTATTGGGTGTGAAATGATATGTCATTGTGATTTTGATTTGCATTTCCCTAATTGCTAGTGATATTGAACACCCTTTCACGTACTTTTTTAGCCATTTGTATATCTCTTTGAAGAAATGTCTATTCAAGTCTTTTGCCCAATTTTAAATTGGGTTGTTTGTCTTTTTATTGTTGAGTTGTAGGATTTCTTTTTATATTTTGGATTATCAAATAGTGGTTTCCAAGTATTTTCTCCCACTGAGAATGATGTTTTTTCACTTTTATGATGAAATCGTTTGATGCACAAAAGGTTTGATTTTGATGAGATCTGATTTATCTGTGCTTCTTTGGTTCCTGGCATTTATGGTTTAAGTCTAAGAACCCATTGTCTAGCACAAGATCCTGAAGATGCTTCCTTACATTTTCCTCCAGAAGTTTTATAGTCCTGGTTCTTATATTTAGGTCCTTGATCCATTTTGAGTTAATTTTTCTACAGGCTGTGAAATAAGGGTTCTCTTCATTCTTTCGCATATGGACTTCAAGTTCTCCCAGCACCATTTATTGAAGAGGCTATTCTTTCCCATGAGTCACCTTGACAGGCTTGTCAAAAATCAATTGGCCATAGGTGTGAGGGTCTATTTCTGAACTCTCAATTTGATTCCTTTTTGTTGATATATCTATCCTTGTGACAGTACCATCCTGTTTATATATATATATACACATATAATTTTTTTAAAAGATACTTAGATTACACAAAATGTTACACACAAAAATATAAGGGATTCCTATATGCCCCACTTCTCCCACCCTTCCCCACGTTAACAAATTCTTTTATTACTGTGGTACATTTATTGCAATTGATGAACACATTTGGAGCATTGCCACTAAGCATGGATTATAGTTTACATTGCAGTGGAGACATGGCCACTGGAGGTGCTGAAGGCAGGGATAAAGAGCACCATTCTGTTTTGACCACTGTAGCTTTGTAATATGCTTTAAAGTCAGGAAGTGTGTGTCCTCCAATTTCATTCTTCTTTTTCAAGAAGTTTTTGGCTATTCAGGACCCTTGCCCTTCCAAATAAATTTCATAATTGGGTTTTTTATTTCTTTTAAAAAGGCTGTTGGAATTTTTATTAGGATTGCATGGAAACTGCAAATTATCATTTTGGGTAGAATTGGCATGTTAACAATATTTAACCTTCCAATCCATGAACAAGGAAAGCCCATCCATTTATATTGGACTTCTCTGACTTCTTTTAGGAATGTTTTGTAGTTTTCTGAGTATAATTCCTTTACATCCTTGGTTAAATTTATTGATAGATATTTTATTATTATAGTTACTATTGTAAATGGAATTATTTTCTTCATTTCTTCCTCAACTTGCTCATTCCTTGTTTATAGAAACACTGATGGTATTTGTGTGTTGATCTTGTATGCTGACTTCATTTATCAGCTCTAGTAATGTTTTGTTGATTCTTCAGGACTTTCAGTATTTAGGATCATGTCATATGCAAATAGTGAAAGGTTTATGTCTAACTTTCCAATTTGGATGCTTTTTATTTATTTTTTCCCTAAGTGTTCTACCTAGAACTTTCAATACAATGTTTACTAAAAGTGGTGACAGTTGACATCTTGTCTTGTTCCATATCTTAAAGGTAACCTTTCATTCTTTCACAATTGAGTTTGGTGTTAGCTATGGGTTTTTCATATACACTCTTTATCATGTTGAGGATTTTCCATCTAATCCTATTTTTCCATGTGTTTTTATTGTGAAAGGATGCTGAATTTTGACAAATGCCTTTTCTGCATCAATTGAAATGATCGTGTGTTTTTCCTTTGTTTTGTTGATGTGGTGTATTACAATAACGGATTTTCATATGCTGAACCACTTTTGCATACCTGGGATAACGCCCTTTTGTTCATGGTGTACAAGTCTTTGTTTTGTTCCATTTTGTTTGGTTTAATTTTTTTTTATTTTGTATAAGGTATTTAGATTACACAAAATGTTAAACAAAAAATATTAGGGATTCCCATATGTCCCAGTCCCCACACCTCCCACCCTTCCCCACATTAACAACTTCTTTCATTAATGTGGTATGTTCATTGCAATTGAACACATTTGGAGAATTGCCATTAGGCATGGATTATAGTTTATATTATAGTTTATATTCTTTCCCACTCAAGTTTTTAGGTTATGGCAGGATATATAATGACCTGTTTCTGTCATTACAATGTCATTCAGGATAATTCCCATTCCCCAAAATGCCCACATATTGCACCTTTTTTTTTCTCTCCCTGCGTTCATCACCTCCAGTGGCCACCATCTCCACATCAATGACATAATTTCTTCCATTGCTAGAATCACAATAAGTCTATAGTAGAATAACGGTAAGTCCACTCTAGCCCATAATTTATCCCCCCAGTCCTGTGGATTCTGGGAGGGTGATGCCTATTCCGTCTCTCATTGAGAGGGGGCTTCAATCCCATACAGTTGATGGATGGGAATCTCCTGCCTGCAGTTGTAGACTCTGTATGTTGGTAGGGTGGTTGTTCATACTCACCCCCTTGTTAGTTGTCCTGGGTGAGTCCAATGAACTGGAGAGTAGGTGTTACAACTCTGCTGAGGTTCAGGACCCAGATGGCACATGGACAGCCCTAGGTTTCAATTCTCTTGGACATAAACCTACCAACTCCAGCACCAACTATAGATTCAGAGAGAAGGGACAGAAGAGGCGCATGTAAAGAAGTCACATCTGAGTCCAATTCTGTAACACTCCAGAGCACAAACTCCAAAGTAGGGTCCACTGGCAAGGCACCAAACTACATATGTATCTGCAATGACAGTAGGACCTCGGTGTCTCCAGAGCCCTCAGGATCCCCGCTATTTGGGGTAGTATCTACTTTGGTGGTCTATGAGATCCAGCTGAGATGTGCATAATTATTACCTCTGGCATGACCTCCCAACTCACTTTAAAGTCTCTTAGCCATAAAAATTCATTTGTCTTTACATTTTCCCCCTTTTATTCGCGGTCTTTTTCCAGTTGCATTGCTGGTTGGTGCCTCGTAGTAATCCCTCAGTAACAGGCAGGCTTATCCCCGGGAGTCATGTCCCATGCTGGGGAGAAGGTAATGCATTTATTTATTTTTAAAGATTTATTTATTTATTTCTCTCCGCTTCCCCCCTCCCCTAGTTGTCTGCTTTCTGTGTCCATTCACTGTGCATTCTTCCTTGTCCACTTCTGTTTTGTCAGTGGCATGGGAATCTGTGTCTCTTTTTCTTATGTCATCTTGCTGTGTCAGCTCTCTGTGCGTGTGGTGGCATTCCTGGGCAGGCTGCATTGTCTTTTGTGCTGGGCAGCTCTACTTACGGGGCACACTCCTTCTGGGTGTTGCTCCCCTACACGGGGGACACCCCAGCGTGGCATGGTATCCTTGCACACATCAACACAGTGCGTGGGCCAGCTCCACATGGGTCAAGGAGGCCCAGGGTTTGAACCGTGGACTTCCCATGTGGTAGACGGATGCCCTAACCACTGGGCCAAGTCTGCTTCCTGGTAATGCATTTATATGCTGAGTTTGGCTTAGAGAGAAGCCACATTTGAGCAGCATGGAGGCTTTCATGAGGTAACTCTTAGGCACCCTACAGCATTAGGCTTAGTTGCAATTTCAAGAGCAAAGGCACATAAACATAATCATCAATATCAAGGGTCCATGAACAGATCATCCTTCATTAATCATTACCCTGCACTTGGGGGGTTGTTGCTGTTCCATTAGAGAATGTGGCAGAACTCTCCATGATGGGAATTCAATATTCTTTCAGTTATTGTGTGAATCTCCACCCACTGTGACAATGCCCTTTGTTTTGTTTTTATCATTTTATTCCTCTATCCTCCAAGATGGCTTCCCAATCTGCCTACTCATTTTCTGCTCATCTTCTTTAGAAGGCCTTGGGAACTGAACCCAAAACCTCACATGTGGGAGGCAGGTACCCAATTGCTTCAGCCATATCTGCTCCCCCCATGGTGTATAATTCTTTTGATGTGCTGTTGGATTCAATTTACAAGTACTTTGTTGAGGATTTTTGCCTCTATATTCATAAGAGAAATTGGTGTGTAATTTCCTTTTCTTGTAATATCTTTACCTGGCTTTTATTAGCATGATGTTGACCTCATAGAATGAGTTACATAGGGTTCCCTCCTCTCCTATTTTTTGGAGGAGTTTAAGCAACATTGTTATTACTTTTTCCTGGAATGATTGGTAGAATTCATCTGTGAATCCATTTGGTACTGGGCTTTACTTTGTTGGGAGGTTTTTGATGACTAATTTAATCACTTTGCTTTTAATTGATCTGTTGAGGTCTTCTATTTGTTCTAGAGCCAGTGTAGGTTGTTCCTGTGCTTCTAGGAATTTGTCCTTTTCACTTAGGTTGTCTAATTTGTTCACATACAGTTGTTCATAGTATCCTCTTATGATCCATTTTATTTCTATGGGGTTAGAAGTAATTTCACCTTCTCATTTCTGATTTGTTTCTTCTCTCTTTTTTTCTTTGTCAGTGCCTCTAAGAGTTTGTCAGTTTTATTGACCCCTTAAAGAACCAACTTTTGTTTTGTTTTAATTCTGTTTTTTTTATTCTCAATTTCCTTTCTTTTTCATCTAATGTTTTCTAGCTCTTTCTTTCTGCTTGTTTTGGAATTAGTTTGCTGTTCTTGTTCCAGTTCCTCCAGGTGAGCAATTAGGTCTTTGATTTTATCTCTCTCTCTTTTTTTAATATAAGCATTTAGGGCTATCGGTTTCCCTCTCAGCATTGAATTTTCTGCATCCCATAAGTTTTGGTATGTTTTCTTCTCATTCTCATTCATCACAAGATATTTACTGATTTCCCTTGCAACTCCTTCTTGAACACACTAATTGTTTGAGAGTGTTATTTAACTTCCATGTGTTTGTGGGTTTTTCACTTCTCCACCTATTATTGATTTCCAGCTTCATTCCATTATGATCAGATAAGAAGCTTTGTAAGATTTCAATCTTTATAAATTTCTTGGGACTTCTTTGCTGACCTAATATATGGTCTGTCCTGGAGAATTATCCATGTACTCTTGAGAAGTATGTATATCCTGATCTTTTTGGGTGTAAGGTTTTGTATAGGTCTGTTAATTCTAGTTCATTTACCATATTATTCAAGTTATCTGTTTCTTTATTGATCTTCCATATAGCTGTTCTATCTATTGAATGACGTATTGAAGCCTCAATCTACTAGTGTAAAGGTGTCTCTTTCTCCCTTCTAGTTTTGACAGTGTTTGACTTAGGTACTTTGGATCACCATGGTTAGATGCATAAATATTTATGATTGTTATTTCTTCTTGATAAATTGCCCCTTTTATTAATATAAAGAGTACCTCTTTGTCTCTTAGAATGGATTTTGATATAAATTCTGTTTTGTCTGATATTAGTATAGCTACCTCAGCTCTTTTTGTTGGTTACAATTTGCATGGAATATCTTTATCCATCCTTTCAATTTCAACCTGTTTGTGTCTTTGGTCTAAGGTGAGTCTTTTGTAAACAACATATAGATGGATCATGCTTTTTTATCCATTCTGCCAGACTGTGGTTTTGATTGGGAAGGTCAATACATTAACATTCAGTGTTATTACTGTAAAGGCAGTAATTACTTCATACTTTTGACCTTTGGTTTTTATATGTCATATCTTTATTTGCCTCTCTTTTCTTTTAGCACAACCTCCTTTTCTGTATAGTTGATCTTTTGTAATATATATGACAGATTCCCTTCTCATTTCTATTTCTGTATATATTTTAAACATTTTCTTTGAGGTTATCTTATGAATTATACTATACAACATACATCTGTAACCTACTAATATAAAATATACCAACTTACTTTCTTTTTTTATTTTTCTTTTTATTTTTTTCATTTCATTCTTTTCTTTCTTTTCTTTTAATCCATTTTAAAAAAATATTACATTAAAAAATATGAGGTCCCCATTCATCCCCACTGCCCCCACCCCACCACTCCCCCCACAGCAACACTCTCCCCGAACAATCATGACACATCCATTGCATTTAGTGAGTACATCTCTGGGCATCACTGCACCTCATGGTCAATGGTCCACATCATAGCCCATATGCTCCCACGTTTCATCCAGTGGGCCTTGGAAGGATCCACAATGTCCAGTAATTGTCCCTGCAGCACCACCCAGGACAACTCCAAGTCCCGAAAATGCCTCCACATCTCATCTCTTCCTCCCATTCCCCGCACCCAGCAGCCACCAGGGACACTATTTCCACACCAATGTCACATTTTCTCAATTATTAACCACAATAGTTCATGAATAGAATATCATTAAGTCCACTCTAATCCTTACTATATTCCTCCTTCCTGTGGACCTTGGATTGGTTGTGTCCATTGCACATCTATGTCAAGACGGGGCTTAGATTCCACGTGGATACTGGATGCAATCCTCCTACTTTCAGTTGTAGGCACTCTAGGCTCCATGGTGTGGTGGTTGACATTCTTCTACTCCATGTTAGCTGAGTGGGGTAAGTCCAATAAGCCAGTGTATAGGAGTTGCAAGTCTGTTGAGGCTCAGGGCCTGGCTATCATATTGTCAGTCCAGAGATTCAGATCCCCGAGGTATATCTTAAACCCCAGCACCAACTACAGTTCCAGTAAAGTAACAGGAAAGGCTTGTGAAAAGAGATCACATCTGAATCCAGCTCCATCACACAAAAACACCAACTCCAAAGAAGGGCCAACTGACACGGCAATGAACTCCATCTACCATGACCATAAAACCTGTGGGTCTCTTTAGCCCTCAAAAGAACCAATACCTTGGGTTGTATCTACTTTATCTGTATCTGAGAATTTGCTCAGGTGTGCATAAGGGCAATCCTTCTGACAACCTCCAAACTCTTTTTTAGAGACTCATAGCCATATAAACTCATTTGTCCTTTCCAATTCCCCCTTAATTTAGGTCAAAAAGCATTTTTAACTCCTGTTATTATATGTAGACAGGGATATTCTGCTGGTCCACGTTGAACCTTTTATTCAAGGTCATTTTCTAGTTACGTCATCAGCTGGTACTTGGTAGTGATCCCTCGGTGCCAGGGAGGCTCAACCCCGGGTGTCATGTCCCATGCTGGGGGGAGGGCAGTGCATTTACATGCTGAGTTTGGCTTCGACACTTGGCACATTTGAGTAACACAGAGGCTGTCAGGAGGAAACTCTTAGGCACAGTGCTGCTCTAGGCCTTGTTCTTATTCAGGTGTATAGGCTCACAATCATAGTCATTAGTATCAGGGGCTCACTGTTGGACCCTCATTACTTCCTGGTCCTTGCCGTTGCACCCAGGGGACTGCTGCTGCTCCCCTAAGGACCACGACAGAGCCCCCCTGGCCAGGAACTCAGCACCTCCCCCAGCTGTTTTTAATTGTTTCCACTATGAGTATATCCAAACATTTCCATGCATCCCGGACACATGCCCTGTATAACTCCCTGTCAACCAAATGTCCCCTGTCAATAACATCCTGTACCAGTATTCCTCTGCTGCCATTGTTGAACCACTCTGTGATCTGAAACTTCCTGAAAAGTGAAGCCCAATATAATGCCAGGTTCCCTTAATAGTAAAATGGAATATAGTGATGAGTTTAAAGGTTAGATATAGAATACATATTAATTTGGAAAAATTCTACATCCTATCTTTTTCTTTTCTTTTTTCCTAATTATTAAGCTTTTCTTCACAAAAGCTATAGATCACAGTAATTCATATATACAATAAACAGTACTCCCACATATCTAATATAAAACCTTTTCCCTTCCACAACAATAACCTTTTAACATATTCATACCATATTTACTGAAACTGATGACAGATATTGAGACAATAGCTTTCAAACAAGGTAACATTTGTGTTTACATTGTGGTTTATACTTTAGGCTATACAATTTTCTAAATTTTTAGTTATCCTACATTTTACATTATGATTTACATTATTAGTCTGTTGGCCCCTATATGTTTTTGGTGTAATATTACATGTTTTATATCCATCCTTGCGTACTCTTTTGAAACACTTCTATTGCCCTCACAGTTATGTTGGTTCCATCTATTCAATACCTATTTCCACCTCCCCTTGGGGCTCACAGTGACAGTCAATCTTCATTTCTTGAGGAGCCATGTTCAGACATACTTGCAACAGTGTTGAGGGCTTGACATGCTCAACTGCCCTAATGCCCTGGGAGCCACCATTTCTCTTGAGAGATACAGTTCCCTCTATCTGATGGCATTAGTCCTCCCCAGGATGTGAGTCTACCTTCACTCTCATTATATGAGTCTCTACCCAATGATATAACCCACTCTGGCAAAATGAGCATTCACATATTCCCAAGGAGTCTGTCCTACATCAGATTATCCCCTTTAAGTATCTTAAACAGGTAACTTTCCTAATTATATTTTGAAAAGGTTTTCTCAACATTATACTCTCAACCAACACTTGACAATCTCCTATGTTATTATGTTGCCCCACCCTCCCCCCAATTTCTTGGGCAATATTACCTATCCGCCCATCCCTAATCCCCTCAAGCCTGCAACGACCCACCCACAGGTAACCCTATGCCCCCATTTTATCCCTTCCTTGTACACATACTTACCTTCAGCTTATCATAGATTTCACTCATGTAGATGTCAGCTTACATCCTTCTTCTATCCCCCAATTTCCTGCAAGCCTATCATCCAGTCTCTAACTCTCTGAGGCAGCTTGGTTTACTTATTTCATATCATTGATGTCATGTAGTATTTGTCCATCAATGCCTGGGTTGCTTCACTCAACATAAGGTTCTCAAGATCATCCATGTTATCACGTGTGTTTGTAGTGTATTTGTTCTTAAAGCTGAGTAGTATTCCATTTTATGTATATACCACATTTTATTGATCCACTCATCTGTTGATCGGCATTTGGGTTGATTCCAACTTTTGGCGATCCAACTTACTTTCAATAGCACTCATATTCTCTGCTCCCAAGTCCTTCTGTTTCCCTCTTAATATTGTTTTTGTTCCACCTTCCCACTTTATATTTTTCACATCTCTTATCAGGAAACACAATTTGGTCTTGTTCAGTTGTATTCTCATTCTTATATGAGTTAAAGAGTAGAGATGTATAAACAGGATACAATACTTTGGGATTTTGCATTTATCCTTTGAGTTACCCGTACTGATGATCTTTTCTTCACACTACTCCCAGCCACTCTCTCCTGTCTTTTCTTTTCAACCCACACAACTTCCTTTAGAAATTCTTGTAGGGCAGGTCTCTTGTTGACAAACTATCTCAGTTTCTATTTGTGAATATTTTAAACTCTCCTTTTTTAAAGGAAATTTTGGCCAGATAAATAATATTGCCTGGCAGTTTTTAGCTTTCAGTTCCTTAAATGTATAATACCACTGCCTTTTTTGCCTCCAGGGATTCTGATGAGAAATTGGTTCTTGGTTTTATTGAGGACTCCTTGTATATGATGAATTGTTTTCTCTTGCTACTTTCATAATTCTCTATCTTTATCTTTGGCATTTGATATTATGATTAGTATGTGCCACATGGTAGGTCTATTAGAATTTATCATGCTTAGAGGATATTGCACTTCTTGGACATATGTATTCAAGTATTTCATAAGAGTTCGGACATTTTTTGACCATTATTTCCTCAAATAGTCTTTCTGCCCCCTTTATTTTCTCTTCTCCTTCTGAGACAGCCATGATGCATATGTTTGAGTGCTTTGTACTGTCACTTAAATCCCTGAGATGCTGCTCATTTTTTTTCTATTCCTTTCTCTATTCTTCTGACTGTATAATTTAAATTTTCCTGTCTTCTAGTTCACTGATTCTTTCTTCTGCCTGTTTATACCTGCTATTGTATGCCCCTAGTGTATTTGCAATCTCTGCTATTGTACCTTTCATTCCCATATTTCTGTTATATTTATTTTTATACTTCAAATTTTTCACTATGCTCACACATTGTTTTCTTAATATCCTTTATTTCTTTATGCATGTTTTCTTTCATCTCTTTGAGTTGATTTAGGAGATTTGTTTGTACATCTTTGATTAGTTGGACCAGCTTCTGAGTCTCCTCTGAGTGTCTCATTTGCTTCTTTAATTAAGTCATATCTCCCTGCTTCTTAGATGGTATCCTGGTTTTGTCTTTTGTGGACCTCAGACAATTATGTTCTTAAGCTAATGTATCCTTGTGCATGTAAACCTATTGTATGTGGGACTTTTTGTTTATATCACCTTTGATTAGATCACTTCAATAAAGGCCCTTGATTAGATTATGTGGACCAAGGTATGTCCTAGTCCTTTTATTGGAGTCTTATATAAAGAAGAAAAGTGATGTCATTTTTACCCTGCTATATAAGAGAAGACTACAGCCATGGAAAGAAAGGGAAACCCTAAGAGCCTGAGAGAGAGGCCAAAGGCTGGAATTAGCAGAGCAACCCAAAACTGAAGAGATGAGTTCTAGGGAGAGATGAACCATATGCCTGTTTGTCCACAGCTGAGCTCAGGGAGAAAGTGAGCCTGAAAGAGAAGGCAGAGTCTGACCAACTTTTTGCTTTACCACATGGTAGGAGTCCAGGATTTGCCAGCAGCCAACTTTTGGTAAGACAACATAATACCTTGAAGTGGGCATTTTCAAAGCATTGGAACCTAAAGATTTTACCCTAATTGTCATTATAAAAGTCAACCCATTTCTGGTGTATTTGTATTTTCAGCCTTTAGCAAGCTAAAACATACAGCTTGCATTATTTTCCTGTTATCTAGGCATACAATTATCTTGATGAGTTACCTCTGAAGATCTATTTCTCCCTCTTGTCTAAGGTTTTGTTGTTGATTGACTTTGCTTTAAGGTTCTTCTGTGATGCTTGGTCTAACTTATTCTAGACCTTTAGAATACCCCATGTTTAACTGTTCAGATTTTCCCAGCTCTTCTTCATCTGATTCTTGCCCAGGATATGCAGTTAATCTTTTTGTGCAATTGTTTCATCTCCAGGAGTGAGCTTTCTTTCCTCTGTTCCTTCTCTGGGAATCCTGATCTGTTCTATTTGTTTTTGTGCAGATTTTTCTTCCCAGCTCTTATTATTTGTTTAAATTCTCTCCTTCACTCAGTGCCCCATTTTCCTTACACTTTTTAGTTTTGTGACCTATCCTATCTTACAGCAGTTCAGTTGAGCCCCCTTTTATTTCTCTGAGTCTTTCCTGCCTCCAATTTCTTCCCCATAAGGGTATTCAACCCCATGGAGCCAGGTGGGATTAATCTGGAAAAGTGGGTCACTTCAGAAAACTCCGTTTTTTCCTTTAGATTGTCCAGCCAACTAAAACTGGATTGAATGAAGTCATAACAGTTCTTATCAGCCTTTCTATGCCAGGCTCTCTTCCCCCCTCCACCAGAGGATCTTTTGTAGGCAAAACTCCCTAGCAGCTTGTGTTCTGTCTCGGTTCTCTGTGAACTATATGCATGGAGTTCTAACTCACTGTTATGAATCAGTCTGCAGTCTCTATGATTGGAGACAGCTGTACCATGCTGTCTCTTTGTGAATCCTAAGCAGTGCAGGACCAGGCAAAGGGGAGGGGGAAAAGGGGGGAGGAGGATTGGTGGTTCAGAATGGAAACCTACCTGAGATTTTTTTGTTTCTTTGATTCAGCATTTGTGGAGTCCTTCTCCAGTCTTTACCATCCTTCAGGATTCTAAGTAAGTGGGATTTGTCCTTTTATAGCTACATCTCTAAGAAAACTTTTCAAAGGGGATTTCTTACATCACCATGTTGATGACATAAACTGTATACTTTCTTTATTTTAAATTTGGAAATGTGCCCTGTGAATTCTTCATTACAAAACCTGATGATCTTTAAAAACCTTCTGAACTGAAAAGCTTTAAAGATTTTCTAATGAAATGGCTGGTAGCAAGGAAGCATGGAGTGAAAGTTGGGGTACAGTTGGTAGTCTCTGAAGAGGGAAATGTTGATAAGCATGGTCTTGAATCAGGAAAGATCAGTATTAAGACTTGTGTCCTGGAGCTTTTGTACTCATTGAGTACCCAAACTCTTACTTCATATATGGTTGTCCTATAGAATGTGAATGGCTGAGACAAAGTGGGTTCCTTGGGTACTCACTGTTACTTTAAGTCCATGTTGTATATTCTATTGCTTCTGAATACCTTTGCAACTCTACTGCCTACTCTTTGTCTGTCTGTCTTCCCAGGGAGTGAAAATGGCTAAGACCAGCTCAGAGTCTGGCTTCACTCTTATTTCCTACTCCCTGCCTCTTTCCTATCAACCATGTACCATTCCACCTCCAATTATGACTGTATTGGGTGGGTGTTTATGGTCAGTGTGATGTATAAAGGGGGAGAGTGTTAGAGGATTCCTAAAGTGAATGAAGTTTCAAGTGGAAAACATTTGATGAACATGGCTATAAATAAAGAATTTGAATTATTTGTCCTTCCCCCAAGCTTTTAATACCTATTTTTTGTATATTCTTTCAGAGGATCAGCTGCCTCAATCACTCCCATTTCTTTTTTTCCTATCCCCTCTTATTATTATGATTTATGACTTTATATAGGTCTGTGGAGAGAGGAAAAATGTAGTCAGGAAAAGTTGTCGGGGAATCCCCTAAAAGAAAGACTGTAAAGTAAGAGACTGGAAAACCAGGACCTTGGATCAGAAATGACAGGTATTGATACTGATGGTTTGGGAAGGGTCAGTGAACAAACTAATTTCCAACGTCTTCTACTGTCCATGTGTTTATAGATGAAGAGCAATCTGAACATCTCTTCATAGTTTTAACAAGTATCTGAAACAAACTCACCCTGCTCATAAGAAAATAGGACCATGGTTGCAGATGACTGAATGTCTTACCAGGGCCCTTAATTAGGACTGAATCCCCAATCTGCAGGTAGGGGACTGAGAAGGAGATAAGATAAAACCCAAGATTCAAAGGAAAGGGAGTACAGATATTTGAATTTTTTTCTTAGCACCAAGTCCTCAGCTTGTCCCATTCCATCAGGACACTGAAAATTTTCATACCTTTCAAGAGGATTCCTAGCTATCAGCTCCAAATAGCAGAGTCCAATCATATTCTCAATTCCTCTCCATCCAGGGGCACCAGGTTTGCTCCTCCCTCTGAGGCTCCTTCATCCTGCCATCTTGCTTCAAGGAGAGTCTCACTGATATGCTCCCTAACTTCTGTTAGTTTTTCTTTTTTTACTTTTAGCTGAGAACTGAGTGTTTAGATCTATTCTGGTTTCCATTTCCTTAGAGACCAACCTCAATTACCCAGTCCAATGCAATAGGATGCCAAGTCAATTTAAAAAGTGTAACTAAATATAAAGAAGAAATTAATTCCACTTTAATTTGCTACAATCTTTTTTCTAGTACCTTTTTACCTAGTTGAAAACATTATGTATAGACCATCTCAGTTCTTCTTTAACTGGAAACATTCTGGGCACATGATTGGGAAGAATGAAAACCAGTTAGAAAACCAGTTATCATCCCTCCAGTCATTCATAGCTTTATGAGTGTGTGAGTTTGAGTGGGGAATAGAGGAAAGGAAGCCACGAGATGGGTAGTAGAGAGGTGATAAATATTTTAAAACCATTAACCAGCATAAGGAACTATTAGCATTGAGATCAGTGTTCTGGGCTGACTTTCACTGCTATTTGTCTGGGCATGGAGACAGCCACATTTTCAGGGAATGCTGTGAGTGAGTGGCTGATGAGCTGTAATTTTGAAGGGTCCCAATCTCAGTCATACACTTAACAAGTCATTCATTCACAGGCACCAAGACTCCTGTTCTATCAGAGATCTGCTGCAGATCCTATTGGGGCCATAGGTCAAAGATGAATTACCATTCAGTGGAGTGGAGGTGGAGGGTGAAGACAGAGTCCAGAAGGAAGGAAATAACTTTTACTGAGGTTCAGCTTGATGCTAGGTCAATGGATCGAGATACATTATTGATACTTAATTCTCAAGAAAATTACCAATTTCACATATTTAGACAACAGAGTCCTAGTGGTTTTCTCAGTAAATGTGTAGTAAAGCAAAATCTCCTTGCCATTTTTTCTAGCTGGTTTGTTTAACCATAGGAAAGCTATTAAATTTTATGTATTACTCTTATAACAGCTAGGTACTAAAATGGTTTATTGCATCTAATGGTTTTTCAGTTCTTTTCCTTAGATTATCCAATTATTCTATTGTGTCATCTACAAATAAAGATAAAATTTGTGTGATCCTTTCCTACATTTATACCTCTTATATCTTTCTCATATTTAATTGCATTGGGCTAGTACTTCCAGAACTAGGCTAACATATAATGGAGTGCCACTGCTACTTTTTTCCTGATTTTGCTAGAAATGGTCTTACAGTGTTTCCCCTATAATAATTCTGACTTTTGACTTGTGATGTATTTCTCAATTTTATAAAGGCTTTTAAAAATCAGGATTAGGTGATAAATATTGACATATTCTTTTTCTGCACCTATAAGAATAATCATATGATTTTCATTTTTTAACTATGGATTTTATTGATTTTAGGAATATATTTTGAATATTGCCCATGTTTACCCTACTGAAAGTAAATCCAACAGAAACGTATTATGTTTAATGTGATGTTGGATGACATTTGTTAATATTTTACTTGAGATTTTTGCATTGATATTTCTAAGGTGGCCAGGCATTCGATTTTGGGAAAATTTATTGAAATATATTTAAAGTTTCTTGTTATAGCTACTACTAGTTTTATAAAAAGGAATCTGGAAACCTTTCTTATTTTTTTATCTTCTAGAATTGTTTAAATAACATGGGATTATCTGCTTCTTAAAGAAGCATTTAAAATTTTAATCTGGTAAGTGGCATGATAAAAGGTTTCTGGCTGTGATGTGCAGAGGGGAGAGGCTGGAGACAGAAAAAAACAGTCTGGAAGGTATTGTAATACTACAAGCATGTGATGAATATTAGAAGAAAAACCTAATATATGGAGGAAGCTGTGTAAATGCAGTGATAGGGAAGTGGTTATGGAAACGAAAGACACTTTGATAAAAGGAGGAAGAGAATTTGGTAACTGATAAGTTTACCAGATAAAATACAGGACCCCAAATATTGCATAGGACATACTTATACTAAGAAATGATTTATTGTTTATATGAACTTCAGATTTAACTGGGTGTCTGTACCTTTACTTGCTAAATGCAGCAACCCTGAGTAACACGGAGGGAAGACCATATGATCCAATGAATATTTTCATAGGTAAATATTCCTTTCTTGGACAACTCCAGTGATTGCATAACTGAAAAACATTACCATTTTGAATAATCTGAAGAGAGTAGTGGTGGAAATAACAACCTTTAGTGTCATGCATGAGTTGTTTTATGAAGTTAGAAGTTTATATCCATTTTCTTTTAAACAGGGAAAATAGTAAGACCTTTTATAACACCACTGAATTTACTTAAGAAAAAATGTACTTTCCTTTTTCGTTTCATTCCTCCTACTTTGAAGTAATGAAAGGATGGTTAGAAAAAAAGAAGTACAACACGAAAATAATTTAAAGAAGTTGAAGATTTTTTTTCTTCATAATTGCAGTTCCATAAAGGAAGGATTTTTTCATAGATGGTTCAATGCTAAAATATTTAAGTAATTTGTCCTCCTAACTTTGTGACTCTTAGAAGAATTATGGAAATGTTAATGAGTGTGAACTCTGTATTCTTAATAGAAATCAAAGGATTTTTCCCCAATGATTAAAGGTGTGTTTTTTTTTTTTTCTTTTTTTTTTTTTTTTTTTTTAAATTTTTTTATTTTTTATTGACTTTGTAATAATATTACATTAAAAATATATATGTGAGGTCCCATTCAACCCCACCCCCCCACCCCCCCTCTCCCCCCCCCCCCAACAACACTCGTTCCCATCATCATGACACATCCATTGGATTTGGTAAGTACATCTTTGGGCACCTCTGCACCTCATATACATTGGTTCACATCATGGCCCATACTCTCCTCTATTCCATCATGTAGGCCCTGTGAGGATTTACAATGTCCGGTGATTACCTCTGAAGCACCATCCAGGGCAGCTCCATGTCCCGAAGACGCCTCCACCTCTCCTCTCTTCCTGCCTTTCCCCATACCCTTTGTCCATTATGTCCACTTTTCCCAATCCAATGCCACCTCTTCTATGTGGACACTGGATTGGTTGTGTCCATTGCACCTTTATGTCAAGAGGAGGCTCAGATTCCACCTGGATGCTGGATGCAATCCTCCCATTTTCAGTTGTAATCACTCTAGGCTCCATGGTGTGGTGGTTGTCCTTCTTCACCTCCATCTTAGCTGAGTGTGGTAAGTCCAATAAATCAGATTGTAGGTGCTGGAGTCTGTTGAGGCTCAGGATCTGGCTATCACATTGTCAGTCCAGAGATTCAAATCCCCTAAATATATCTTAAACCCCAACATTAACTGCACCTCCAGCACATTAGCATGAAAGTCTTATGAAGGGAGATCCCATCTGAGTCCAGATTCATCACACATAAACACCATTTCCAAAGAAGGGCCATCTGCCCTGGTAGTTAACCCCATCGGTAAAGGTGTGTTTTGAGACATAGGTTATTTTTCCAATACTGATTAAATTTTTAAAATAATTTTATATTGTGAGGAGAAAATTACAAAGTACTCTATAGTACAAATGTAAATTTCTGAGATAAGAATTATATTTTTGAAAAATGAGTTTATACTTATTAGTAACAGCATTTCATTCAGAAGTTAGAGATATTTTCTAACTGATCTTTTATTTGTTTGTAACTTTATTATTCATGTGCAAGATAGAAATGTATGTTTACAGAAACTGCAGTAAGTTTCTTACATTCAGTCTAAGGATGCTGAAGATGTAGTCTTCTGAGAATTTAATACTTATTTGAGTCATTGAAACCACAGGATTCCAATAATTTCCATGTACTTTTCATTTATTGTCTGTTTCATCCAGAGGCGACTAAAATGAATACTCTCTTCATTAAATTTGGTAACCAATTAAATTTCAAAACCATTTGGAAAATAACATCCTACATAAAGAGGTGTTTACAGACTTTTTTTTTCCAGTGACACTTTTCCTTGCTTTAATATTTTTTCTTTTTTCTGCTTTTGAAATGAGCTCTCCATTACAAAATATCAAACTACACTCAAAAGTGGGTGTAGAAAACACCAGCCATTGGCACAGTATGGAGAAGCCCACAAATAAGGATAGACAGCAGCAGCAGGTGGAAAGAGGTGGGAAGTGATTGAAGCAGTGGTTACAAATGTTCACAGGAAGCTAAAAATATCCAACAGGTTGTGCCCTAATGTTAGCACAGGTTAGACTAGTCACTACCATGGTGGGTGGCCTCAGTGTGTTTGGGTTCAGATTCTACACATCAATACAATTTCTTCCAGTTAAGAGTTCTTGGCTTGCACCGATCACAGGGTGGCTGGAGGGCACTGGACCAGTCTATTAGTTTTTCAAAATGCTGTCGTAGACCTGATAGATGTACTGAGAGACTTCAGGAGCTCTACACTTCAGCGACAGCGTGTAATTGGGGTTTCCAGGCTGGATACGTAGCTCAGCCAAAATCCAAATGCCATAAGTGAGCTTCAGTGATTGGTACAGCATGTCCTGACCTTCCACATTCCTCTTGGCAATAGTATAAACATTGTTGTTTTGCAATTTGCTGGAAACAGTGTCAGCATTTAAATGACATTCCTTAATCTGAAACTGAAGTTCATTTTCATTGGGAATATCCTTCCATGTTGCAAGGAAGACCTGGCGCTCCATTTTGCCATCTTCTACAAAAAGCACATTGAGTGGAATGAGGCAGCTGAAGTAGAAGACATCAATATTGTTTTTCACAGCCACCTGAAGGTTATTCAGAGGTTCCATTTTCATGACTGGGCCCAAGGTGTTGAGAGGCAGGGAGACATCAATGCTCTGGTTTGGCATCAGTGGTGTATGGATGGCCAGAGGAGTGCTGGGGATGACACCAAAGCTATTCTTGTTAAACTGGATGGCAAAGTCTGTCATATGCTGCAGAGCTTTGTTGGTGAAGTTCATTTCCATGTAAATATGCCCTTGGCGGTGAGTGAATGTTCCTGAAATCTCCAAGCCTTTAGCCTTTACTGCAGGCAGCCAGACAGCTTTAGGAGCCACATATCCACCAGGAGCCATTCCTATCCCTGTGGAGAGTTCAAACAGGTCATTCAGACCACTGCTGACCACAGCAGGAGTAGGTGAAGGAGCAAAGGTTGCAGGCACTGATGATGGGATGAAGGACTGTCCCACCAGACTATCTAGGCCTCCTCCCAAGAGATCCACTGCCCCCATTTGCATAGAGGATACCTGTGGCACATTGACTGGGGGACCGAGGTCAAGGTTCAAAAGGTCCCCCAGAAGGTCACCTTGAGAGGGTATAACTTGAGGCTGTTCCAGGTTGGTTGCAGTGGTGGTGCCAACAGGGCTGTCACCTGCATCAGTGCTCCCATGGTGAATTGGCAAGTGTTTGCGATGGATTCCATGACTTCCTTCCACAAAAGCATTGGGAGGCTTATGGTACACAGAGGCCAAAGAACCGATGTGGCAGATTAGCTCATCCAGCAGAGTTGGCTCAATAAGATCTGTCTCCTCAGAGATCAATGGCTTCTCAGACAAGACTACTTCTTTGGCTGTGACAGGGTCCGTTGAGAGAAGGCACCAATAAATATAGCCCCGGTCTCGAAGGTCAGGGTTATCAGAATCCTGGGTTGCCAAACTCAAGACCTGCTGGACCAACTCCTGTGTTTCTGATGGTTTCTTGAGAAACAGCTTCACTATGGCAGTAAGCAGAGTGAGCTGCACCTGAGTGCTTTCATCATGAAAACCTTCCAAGAAGCTCTCTAGTAACTCATCTGCATTGTCAATCTTTTCAGCATATTCTCCCACAATCCAAATCATAGCTGCTCGAGCATCTGGCTCATCCAACGAGTCTAAATTTTCACACAGAATGGCAATGATACTTTCATACTTGTTGGGATATTTGCGGAAGATGTCCCTGATGACAACAATCGCCTCTTGGACCACATAATTTACTTTCGTCTGGATGAGATCAAGCAATGTGTTCACACAGCGTTCTGCAGATTGCTCCACCTTGATGGCACACCGTCCAATGGCTCGCACAGCTTTGCGAACAAAGTCAACATCCACCTCCGTGGCATATTCCTTCAATTCTGCCAGAACCTGAGCAATGTTGGCTTGGGATGCCAAACGAATCATGATGTCCAACTTCTCTAGTTTAACATAGATGGGATCATTGTACTTCACAAAGAAGACTTTGATTTCTTGCTTCAAGATTTCAGGTCTTTTCTGGACAATTAGGTTGATGTTCCTCAGGGCAACATACTGCACCTCTGGCTCCCCAGACAGCAAAGTGACAAGAGGAGGGGCTAACTTCTTCAGCAGCATATTGTAGTAGTCAGAGTCCTTGGGTAACAACTCTAGAAATTTCATTAGGACTTTTACTGCCGAGAGCACCACTGCTGAGTTGGCATGGGATAGCCGGGGAGTTACCCACTCACAGATGCTCTGAGTCTCCCAGTCATCTTTAGGGTTGTAATTAGACTGGCAGTCCAGGATGAAAATCTGGCCCCATTCAGTGCACTCATTCAGGGCTGTCAGCAGCTTATTAATGTTCTGTGGGTTTAGATCGAGTAAGTTGCTATTTGGGTGAGACTCACTGATTTCAGATAATGCTGCTACAGCATTAGCCACCACCATTGGATTTGAATCTGCTATAAGATCCCGCAGAGAATCCAGAAATCCCTGATCTTCCACTATTTGGGCATTAATATCATGGAGCTTTGCCACGCAGACCGCTGCTGGTTTCCGAACATAGGTATCTTCATCCTTCAAGCACTTACGGAGGGGCTCACAAAGGTATTCCGTGATCTTGTCCACTCGGATGCACCCCATGGTTATGACTGCCAAGGCACGAATCAAAGGATTGGGATCTTCACAGTCCTTCACAAAACTGTTGACAGCCATGATGGCCATGTCTGGCTGGCTCTTGGCATAGTTCATCAAATAGAGATACACAAGCTTCTTTAGTTCCAGGTTGTCAGTCTGCATACAGTTCACTACATCAGGAAAAAGAGAGCTAACATCTTTCCCCACGGTCATAGCAGCAATCACTTTCTTCACAGCCTCCTTTCTCTTTTCTTTCTTTTCATTGTTGAGTTCAGCTTTTAATTCAAAGATTTCTCCTTTTTTATTGGTTGTAAAGTACTTGGAGTCAGTCATGGTTTTGGATCTTTAATATGTACCGGAGGCAAGGGCGGAGGTGGCAGCAACCTACAGACTTTAACTTGTTGAGAAAGAGAGTGACAGAGACCAGAGATGATACTACCCTTCACTAAAACACATGGATCTTACTCTAAAAGACAGTAACTCCCCTCACGTTATTTCCAACGTCTAATGATCAGTTCAGATCTGTTCTATCCATTAATTGTCAGCAGAGCATTCTGGTAACAGATGCACTCAGTTTTGGCTTGTCTCTTAAGACTTTAAACTCATATTCATTTTTGAAGGACAGTTTTGCAGAGAAAGAAATCTTGCTGAAAAATTAATTTTAAGAAAAGAGACCTTGGCTGGCAGTTTTTTTCTCATTCTATACCTTAAATACATCATGCCACTGCCTTCTCACTTCCATGGTTTCTAATGAGAGATCAACACTTATTAAGTTCCCCTTGTACGTGATGACTGCATTTCTTTTCCTACTTTCAGAATCCTCTATCTCTGGCTACCCCTTTTATGCTCTCTTCCCCTTCTGGGACACAGATAAAGTATATGTTTGTGTGTTTCATGTTGCCATTCAATTCCTTGAGACCCTGTTCATTTTTTTTCCATTCTTATTTCTATCTGTTCTCCTGTCTTTTCAAGTTCAGATGTTCTGCCCTTGATTTCACTTATTCATTCTTCTGCCATTTCAAATCTGCTGTTATAGGCCTCTACTGTATTTTTAATCTCATCCATTGTGTCTTTCATTCCCATAAACTCTGTTACTTTTCTTTGTAAGATTTCAAATTATTAATGCGAAACCAGTGTCTTCTTCCTATCCTTTATCTCTTTAGTCATATTTTCCTTCAGCTTCTTGAATTGATTTAGGAGATTTGTGTGATTACCATTGATTAGTTGTCTTAAATCCTATGTCTTATCATGATTTTTGTTTTTTTCTTTTGGCTGGGCCATCTCTTCCTGTTTATTATTATGGCTTGTAATATTTTGCTGATGTCTAGGCATCCGAATATGTTGGTGAATTTATTCTGATGGCCAATTTCTCTCTCTTGCTTAGCAGTTTTGTTTCACAGTTCTTCTTTGATTTGAGGTTCAACTTATTCTAAGTCTTTTAAATTGCCTAATTATCAAAATATGGTCAGGTGCCTACTGATTGGGATCAGATCAAATCCAAGGGGTCTGGGATGACAGACTTCAAAAAACATTTATTCTTCTTGCAGTTTTATGGCCTGCCAGCAGATGTGGCTCTTCAACAAAACTTACCACAGAGGTGTCCCTTTCCACCTCCATTTGCCCATCATTCTGGTCTGGTCAGACTGAGAATCAAAGTTGGCTCTGCTAGCTAAACTCCCTGAAGAGAAACCACTCTACACCCTCTGTCACGTGCTCCCTCTACTTTTTAAAAAAAGTTAATAGATCACAAAAAACGTTGCATTAAAAAAATAAGAGGTTCCCATACACCTCATTCTCTACCCCCCACCCCATCATTTTTTAATTGTAATTTTTTATGATACATAGAACACAAAAAATTGTTACATTAAAAAATATAAGAGGTTCCCATATACCCTGCTCCCTATCCCCCACTCCTCCCATATCAACAACCTCTTTCATCATTGTGGCACATTCATTGCATTTGGTGAATACATTTTGGAGCACTGCTACACCACATGGCTAATAGTTTACCTTGTAGTTTACACTCTCCCCCTGTACATTCACTGGGTTATGGAAGGATGCTTATTCAGTATCAAGGGTTTCATGAAGTAAAAGAAAAATTTGGAATCTTCAAAGGATGCAGTAGACACCTGTTATGTGTGTTGAACCTTTCAACCGCAAACTAAAACCAGATGCTCTCAGACTGTGGTGTCTAAAAGAGAGCAGGGTACATATCAATGGCCTTGGCAGAGATTGTATCATTTCTGAAAGCTTTTTCCTGTTTTAGAGACGTCTACTAAACCTAAAGTCCAGAGTTTTCCTAGTTAAATTTTAGAACGGTCTCAGGAAGGAAGAAATACCCAGAACATTAACACTGGATTGGGGGAGGGTAGAGTGGGAAAAACTATTAATAATTTCCAAATATCATTCCTTGAAACTTGGAAAGAGCCACTTCCTGTATAGTTAAAAGTAGGGGCTGTTATTCAATTATGAAATGGAAATGTTTATTACAGTAGAGGTAATAAACTCAAGTAAAAAAATATATTCCAGTTGACCCATATTAAAATATAACTTATTCACAGTTTTGCCCTTTTAAGAGACAGAAACATTAATCCTGCTTTACCAGAATTTGTATTATCAATAAAAATGTGATATGTGACAATGAAGTTCAAGAAAATATCTTTTTTCTTTAAACTTGAGAATTTAAAATGCGAACAAGTACTGAGCTTCAAAATAGTCATCTCTCTAATAAGCCATACAATTTTGTTGCCATTGCTGAAAACATTAGGGAAATACTTTACTTTCAAAACTGTTTCCAAAGTCATATAGGCAAACCACTATCATTCTATATGCACATATCTCATAGTATGACTATGAATTTTACTTATTTATTTATTTATTCCCCCGCCCCCACCACCGCTTGTTCTTTTCTTTGCTGTCTCTTCTCTGTGTCCATTTGCTGTGCATTTTTTTTTCTTCTATTTCTGTTTGTCTCCCTTTTGGTGCATCATCTTGCTGTGCCAGCTCTCCACAGTGCATAGGCCATCAGCTCTCCATGGTACATGGGCCAGCTTGCCTTCACAAGGAGGCGCTGGAATGCGAACCCAGGGCCTCCCATATGGTAGACAGGAGCCTAACTGATTGAGCCACAGCTGCTTCCCATGACTATGAATTTTTTAACCTTTACATGAATGGCTTTCCAACATCTTGAACTGCTGACTCTTCTATTTAACAGGAATGTTATAAAAATCTTATCTGTTAAATAGATAAAAGAGAAAGTACTCTCGACAAAGATGTGCTAGATGATGCCCAGATGCCGAGTGCTATTCACTCAATCTCTACCAAGATCCATGAGAAATTTTCTTGAAACCTAGGACTCAGCAGAAATAATTTGAAAGCTACTATGTTATATTACTGTTGCTATTGTAGTAAAAATGTTATAAAGTGGGAGAAATCTCTACCAAGAAGAGGTGGTCATAAAATTAGGTGTGCAAACATATTTTTATTTTTTTAAAAATTTATTTCATGAGCAAGATATATAACTTTTTTTGACTGATTCAACCTAATTTTTATTAATTCATCCTAATTTTGAGACTAAAATTCCTCTGAGGTGGAAGAAATTTAATTTCCATCAAGTTCAGTTTCCTCCCCTTCCAGCAGGATTGTGTCTGAATTCCAGCACAAAAGGGGGAGGTCATCAAAATATTGGTTGTAGGTGAACATCTGACCTTTGTGTCATTAGTCACACAGATCTGAGTCATTGGTCCAATGAAATTTCTCTTGAAAGTCCTTCATTCTTGTTTGATGGTCTCTTCAGTTCCAAAACCTCTTTCAGCTGCTACTTCTCCACGCCAAGGCATAGAAACTAGAAGGCTGTCTACGGTTGCATCCACCTTGATACAATCTGCATTCATGTCCTCTCTGAAACTCTGCTCTCATCACTTCCTCTCCTTCTCTTCTCTTTCCATTGAGGGGTGAGAAGCTTTTTCTCTAATTTAAGGGAAATCTGTCTCCCTAGTATTCTTGTTGTTTGCCTTGGAGGCTCCTAGAATAATGGACCCAGATTTTTATAGAAACACAAAAACGAGGAAGTCCAGCTACAGACCTTCACTGAAGCACGAATGGCAGGAAGGCAAAAAGGTGCAATATCTAGAGAAGTAATAAGGCCAATATCTCAAAAGTATTATTTCACACACAGCTAAGGTAGAAGAAAGGATGCAAAATTATGCATATATTGTTAACATCAGTGAGGGGGCATCTAATTCAGTAGTACAGCCCTTTGATCAGGCTATTCAAATGAATTACAAGGGCATTAGGGAGGCTTTTTTGGAAATTTGGAAACTCGAGTGTCCTGTTCTTCCATATATCACAGCATAGGGATTTTACTGAACTAAGTAAAAGGGTTTCAGGGTGAAATAAAGAGTCCTGCTGAGCCTGGGATTCATAAATGTGTAAATGTAGGCCTTGAGCACCTTGTCATTAGGATATTGTCCAGCAGCTGCAAAAACAGTACCTTTAGTGGACACTGGAAACGTTTTGGAGCAGTTGCAGAGAAAACTGATTCAGGGCTGGGGAGTGGCAGGGGAATGTGAATTAGAATGACAATAAACTCAGGGAATTGAAAGTACTATCAAGAGGACCACCACCCAAAGGCCCAGAGTGAGTCAAGATTAAAGCAAGATAAGAAGTACCTGCCAGTCTAAGAGAATTGGCAGAATGGAGAGAAGAAGTTGAGGTAAAGAGGAACATTGGTTGAAGTATCCTTAAAGAGTGGCTGTGTTTTCTAGGGCCTTGGAGTAATATAATTTAAGAGAGAGACTGTTGGTAAGGAAACTCTTTTTTTACTGTTAGTAAACATCTTTCTGTGTTACATGAGTAAAGTCAGCTTCCAAATCAAACTACCTAAGAGAGGAGCTCTCATAAATATTCTATAGGCCTGTCTTCATCAGTTCCATTGCCAGGAATTCTGTCTCCATCATAGCCACCCAACTGATCAGGTGGAATGAGGATGAGAAGAGTGAAAGGAATATTATCAAGAGACACAAAATAAATTAGTTATCACCAAAAGTTTTGTCTTTTGTACTAGGTGTGGAAGATGAAGTTCTCTCATCCTTTCATCACCAGTGAATGACTACCTTATATGTCTGTGTTCCATAGAAACCATGACCATGTAGAGATTCTGGTCCCTCTTCCAGCCAAATAAAAATTGCCATGTTTTCTATGAGATCACTATGATAGCTATCACTTGAGTGGGACTCACTGTGTGCCAGGCCTTGTTCTAAGTGCTTTCCTTATATTAACTCAAATAATTTTCATAACAACCTTGTGAGGAATTCACTGCCATAAATACATCACCATTTCACTGATGAAAAGCTAAGGCAGATTGAGGTGGCCCAATTTACCTAATATCACACAGCTTGTTCTAGAATTTGAAAGGTAGCAAGCAAGAAGTATGGCTCCAGAATCCATATGCTGGACCACTTTAACTTTGCTGCCTATGTGCTTAACAGGAGAACTATAATTGACTCCAAAACCTGAAGAATGTTTGCTTAACAGAAATATTCCAACTACTTTAACTTGGAAGTAAAGAAACAAAAGAACAAATGAATGATTGGCCATTCAGAGCAATCCAGATTTAAATGTCAATTAATAGGGGAAGGAGCATTTAGAAAAGTTTTCTTCCTCAGTTTCCTGACAGAACAATTTCAATAGCAGCCTTCCATATGATGATATTCCACGCCAAATTATACCTTAATAAGTGCAAAGAATATACTCTTTAAACAAGATGTTAAAGATTTAGCCAGAAGTCTTTTTATGCATTTAAGTTAGTGTGAAACTAGCTTGGTTCAGTTAGAATCTGTAAGTGGAAGCATGCAGAGCTGGGGTGTTCCATTGATGAGCCGGACATTTGCAAGGGAAGAGAGTAGGCAGGTGGTGCATGTAGTAAATGGTTAGTAACCAGTTTTTCATGACTTTTTGAAAGTCTTGGCTTATTTTGAAAATTATTGAGAACTCTTATAGGAAAGGATGGGAGAGAAGAGAAAGTAAATAGGAATGTGGGCAAGATGAGCACGAAGCTGGAATCTGAGAAGAGAAAGGGTAGAAAAAGGGACGGGGAAAAACACACCTTTTATATATTTCTGAATTTTTGAATTTTTATCACAAGCAATGATTACTTTTATAATTTGAAAAATAACAACAGAAAAATTGATAATCAGTGTTCTTTTTTAAAAAGGATAAATTAAAGTAATAACATAGAAAGACTTCAGTACAAATTGAGTTTCTCTTGGGTTCTTCTAATTTTTCTCAACTATTATTCCAATACCCAACCAGACATTACGTTTTCCATTTTGAATACAGCTTGGTAAAAGTGTGAAGAAGCTGTCCTATGGCTCTTTTACATTCCAGAGTTGGTTTCCTGCATCATGCCCACCCTCTTCCCACTATTATATTTCTAAGTTTGTTAGTGACTGCCTTTTGTGTGGTGGGTGTTTTGTGGTATAGGCTAGACTAGGTGAGGGAGTCCAAAGCCTGGTGCTTTCCAGGTAGCCATGCAAAAGGGAGCTTAGCAAAAACACTAGATGCTACACCATCCAGAGAGACTTTCTTCTCTGCCTGCCGCTTGTGGGTCCTCTCACAGGACATGGGACTATGGAAAATCAGATATTCCCCAACAGCTCTGAAGAAGAAGGTGCCAGATTGACGGTCCAGCTAAATAAAACATCTTATGTTTTGGAATGGATATAAAATTATGATGAAGCATTAATTTTAAGAATAGAAAAAAGACAAGACAGAATAAGGGAAAAATATTTAAAAATAAAATGTGACTGAATTACATTAATTTGCCCAGATAGTTTCGCAGGAGAATTCTGACAAACCTTTAAAGAAGAATTAACAACAATTCTACAGAATCTTTCCAGAAAGTAGAAGAAAGAACACTTTCATTTTGTAAGGTTAGTATGACCCTGATACCAAGACCAATACAAAGATAGTACAAAAAATGAAATTACAGACCAATGTCCCCCATGAATATAGACACAAAACTCTTTAAGCATTACTAAATAGAATTCAGCAATATGTAAAAACAATTATACATCATGACTAAGTGGTGTTTATTCCAGGAATGCAAGGAATAAATGTGTAAAATTTCAACATTTGAAACTTATTCAATGTAATACACCAAGGAGTAGAATCATGTGATCATATCAATTGATGCAGAAAAGCATTTTAAGAATCCAGCATCCATTCATGTTAAAAACTTTCAGCAAGTTAGGCATAGAGGGGAACTTCCTTAGAAGCATCTACAAAAGACCTAAAACTAACACTAACTTAATGATAAAAGACTAAAAGCTTTCATCCCTAAGGTCAGAAACAAGGCAAATATGCCTGCTTTCTCCATTCTCACTCATCATTGTACTAGAAGTTCTAGTTATTGCAATAAGGAGAAAAAGAAAAGAAAAGACACACAGATATTAAAGGAAGATGTAAAACTGTCCCCATTAGCAGATGCCTATGTATAAAATCCAATGAATCTACATTTTTATCATTTAAATCATCCTCACATAAAATTGCTAAGAAATGTACTTCAAAGAATAGTAAACAATTCCAGAATATTATTTGCTGACATGTAAAGAATTCCTCTAGTCTATATACATGTGTCACTGGGCTATTTACAAAATGCTAAGAGACTTGCTGGTCGTGACTCTGCACCAGGCTAGTGCCTCAAAGGAATTCATGTTAAACTAAGGGAAAATTGAGGTGATGAGAAGAAATTATCCCATCTTGCAGAGTTCTCTATTCAGGACTTTAGAAGACTGCAAA